>NC_090174.1:10755849-11124599 GCF_024679245.1 Pseudorasbora parva | reverse complement strand
TAGTGTTTCTAACATTGAAACACTTCCTCCAAACCTGAGGGGCTATCATGTGTTGGCCCGCACAGAAAACACTTCAGTAGACTATATATAAATCTCCAGGGCCGGCTGCGTTTTCAGGCAGGTGCAGCAGACCCTGCTTTGGGCAGAAGAGAAATTCAAGTTGTTGGAAGCTATTTACGTTCCGGGGCATGCAAGCTAGGGGCTATATAGCCTGTCAAGGCAGGGGTGAGGCCTTGGGAATGCCAACTCCATCCACAAATAGTTGAATATGGCAATATGGCAGAGGTACAGTCAACCAGAAGTGGTCTTGTTTGCCTCCAAGAAGATGACCCACTGCTTAACTTTGCAGATGTGGGTATGCCTTTCCTCAGATAGCTTTGCTCCTGGGGGTTCTAGAAAGGGTTCGCCAGGACAGAGTCCACCTTCTCCTAGTAGCTCCGTTCTGGCCAACCCAAGTATGGTTCTCAGACTTGATATCTCTGCTATACGGCATTACATGGAAGATTCCAGTTCAGAAAGATATTTTGTCTCAAGTTAAATTACCATGCCAAGCTGGAGAGCTGGAAACTTTGGGTCTGCCCCTGAGGGATACAAGCACATAGATTCTGGTATCTCAACTGAGGTTGTTGAGACAATTCTGAGGTTTTTTTCCACCAGAAAGCTGTATTCCTTAACATGGAGACTCTTTATATATTGGTGTAAGCAGCACCACCTGAACCCAGTCAACTGTCCTGTTGGCTCAGTGCTGAGTTCCTTTAAGAACACCTTTCAATGGGTTGGACCCTAGCTATGCTAAAGTTCTATCTGGCCACCCTTTCAGCTAGCCTTACATATATACCTTTGGAGCTTCTATTGGGAGACATCCTCTGGTGTCTCAGTTCTTGCTAGGTGCCAGACGACGAGGCCTATCGGTTGGTCGCGCGTTTATTCCTAGGAGCATTAGCAGAAGCAGCAATTGAGCCATTGGAGTTAGTAAAAATGCTGACTCTTAAAGTGACTCTCTTACTAGCGTTAACTTCACTTGAGAGAGTAGGAGACTTGCAGGCCCTGTTAGTCTTCCTGCTTAGACGTTGCTCTAGGTGATGTCAGAGCTATACTGCACCCCAGACCAGATTATGTTCCAAAAGTTACTTTTTTGACCACTGGTCAGCCAGTGTCTCAAGTCCTTCAGGGTTGATCCGGCCTTAGGGCGGTCCGTGCAGATACATAGCTTTGCGTGTTAGGCACCGTCCTGTGTAATCACAGTTTTTTTTTGTTGCGCATTAGGGATTTATTTGGTAAATGCATTTTTATTGTAGTTTATGTCTTCTTATCGGATACAATTTTTTATCTGCCTCAGTTGAGTGCTTAAGTTTTTAATGCACATTTTTCGATTTAAATGTGCATCTTAGTGTTTCCATCTTGCATTTTGTATGCAATATCCCAAAATGCACATAAAAATATGGAGATGGAAACATAGCGAATGTCAGTGAAGAGCATATTTTAGATGTAATATAAGCTTATTTTTTTTCTAAAATGGGTCAAAAGTGTCTATAGAAACACCCATAAATGCAGCATATAAGATATATTAAGCAGGATCTGTTTTCTGTAGAAGAGCTCATCTATTTCGCTGCCAAAGATCCGAGCGGTAGAGAAGGTGGAGGAGAAGTGCTTCAGTAATGCCAACGTCATGCAGATTATCTCATGTGAAGACTCAGGCCAGCAGGAGACCCTGTACCTCGACTGCAAAGTTAGTATTGCACTAGATTCACAAATAAAATGTGAATATGGCTATTCATAGACACTGATTCAGAAATGTTTGTTGTTGGTGCAATTGTAAGTAATGGCCCTGAAAAACCTCAAATGGATGTTTTATGTCTTATTGTTTCATCATTTTATACTCTTTGTCTCTTTGTTTGACTGTAGAGTGTAAATGAGTTGAATCACTGGCTGTCAGCTTTGAGGAAAGCCTGCAGTCACAACACAAATACTATGAGCTGCTATCATCCTGGCATCTATAAGGCAGACAGATGGAGCTGCTGCCATCAGAAGGAAAAATCAGGTACTGCAAATATTATATCTACAAACAAGCTAGGCTTTTATGGGTTGGTAAGATTGGATTTTGAAAGAAGTATCTTATGCTCACTAAGGCTGCATTCATTTGATCAAAATACAGTAGGAAAACAGTAATATTGTGAAATAATAGACAATTTAAAATAACTGTTTTCTATTTCAATAGATTTTTATTTATTCTTGTGATGGCAAAGCTGAATTTTCAGCATCATTACTCCGGTCTTAAGTGTCAGACGATCCTTCAGAAATCTAATTTGCTGATTTGCTGCTCAGGAAATATTTCTTGTTATTCATTTCATTGTTGAAAATAGTTATAATAGCTGCCTAATATTTTTTTGTAAAAACCATATCATTCTGGATTATTTGATGTATAGAAAGGTCAAATGAACAGGATTTATTTAAAAATAGAAATCTTAAATCTAATAAATTACTTAAGACTTATTTAGTTCTAAGGTGTGTTCGACTGTGCAGACCGATCTGTGTATGTCCAATGTACCACAAGAATGATTCGACAGCAGGCGGCTCTGTATATTTTCGAATCTTGCAGTACATTGATGTTATACACAGATCGATCTGCACAGTGCTACTCTCGTTTCACACCTCATTAGCTCATAAGTCTCATTAGTTCCCTTGGTTTCTGATTGTCTTGTTAGTTTCCAAATTATGTTTGTCACCTGTTTCGTGTTTAGTTTCTTGTATATATAGGGTGCTTCTCAAATGGAAAGCTGTGTCCTAGTAAGGCTGCCATGTGATTAAGCCTCGCTGAAGGCCGTCTCAGTTTGAAGGATCCTTGGAAGACAGCATTCCTTTCACATCGTCATTTAGCTCATTCTGAAGGCTGTGTCGAGTTTATCCTACACGTCTTTCAATCATGCACATGTAACTGTCGGAGGCCAGTAAGAGCTGTGCACGTAACACCTAGGCCTGCTGCGATAGTCAATAAATCAATTAATCGGATGATTTAAAAAAATTAGCTCAGATAAATTTTCCGGCCGCAATTATTTCCATTTGCATGCTTGTTTGTTTTCCTCGTCTCTCTCACTGACTGCGCGCGTCTCTTCCGTTTGGGGAGGTTTATACTCGATGCGCAGACTGTGTGCGGCATGATGAGACGTGATGTTCGGCCAGATTCACCTGGAACTCGTACTTCTTCGGTTGTGGAGCCACATATGCAAAGTTACAAAATTTGACGCGCACACCTCCAAGTGAAATGGCTTGTGCGGATGAGCCGAGTATAAACAAGGCTTAAAGCTACACTGAAGTTGGCAGTTTGATAAATGCAAGTTAATTCTTCAGTTCAATCTTTGTGTGCTAAAAAGGCACAGGAGTTCCTGTAGAGATAGCAATACACATTCTCCTTTTTTTGCCAAATAAATGAAAAGTGTCTTCTCTCTTGCAGTATCAATATGTCTTCTCTCTTGCAGTATCAATATGTCTTCTCTCTTGCAGTATCAAAATCTCACCTAGCTTTCCTCAGAGATGGTCAAGTCAAGTTCAGTTTGTGCATGATTATGTGATATAACCATTTTTGACCCCACTTTATATTAGGTGGCCTTAAGTACTATGTACTTACATCAAAAAATAAGTACATAAAAATATGTACTTACTGTGTTCAAATTGTATTGCAAAGCACTTTTGCTGATATTGAGGTGAGATACGGGTAGAGTTAGGGACAGGTGTGGTGGTGTGGGTAAGTTTAAGGATTAGGGTTAGGTGTAAAGGAAGGGCCAACTGTGTAATTATAAATGTAACTACAGAAAATAATTACAGATGGAATTACATGCAGGTATTTTTAAAAATGTAAGTACAATATAAAAACATGTATGTACACAATAAGTGTATTGTATTAAATTATTAATTAAAATGTTAGTACATAGTAGTTAAGGCCACCTAATATAAAGTGGGTCCCAATTTTTTAATACTGTATTCTAAATTGTGGATAATTAAGCTATATATATATCATATGCTGAAGTAAATTTCTGTAGTGTTAACAATTAAAAGAAAAAACAACAACAACAATTGTACAGAACCGAAAACCTTGACTCTAAAATCATCATACGAACCGAACCGTGAGTTTTGTGAACCGTGCCACCCCTAATATGCACCTAAAAAAAATCATCCATTAAAGTTTTCATCCATTTTATTTATTGTTTTTGGTATTTATGGTCTCAGAACATCAATATTATTGTTTATCGCAATAATTTCTTAACCAATTTATCGTCCAGCAAAATTTGTTATCGTGACAGGCCTAGACACACCAAGCCGACGGTCGGCCGTTCTTTGAGCATTGGCCAAACTTAGTTATTTCAGTGTGTTCTGCAACGTTGACTCTAGTTGAACACCGTCTGGGTTTTTTGGGCCGATTCAACATGTAGAATCGGTGTCGGGCCGTCAGTGAGACATAGTTTTGACCACGTTTTTCTTTTATTATTGCTGTTATAGTGTATCACTGAGGAGCCAGCACATGTATCCATCGATATAAACATACATAAAGCATTATTTTCAAGTTACAACCCATATTAAAGATGCGTCATCAGATGGGAGATGAACCGCGGTGCAAGTGCACCTTTTACACGGCACCCCTGCTCTCGTCAGACGGCACCCCGATTTGGGAAACGCTGCTCTAGTGACTGATGCTAGAGATAACGGTTGGAGGGAGTGGTTGTGCAGTTTCAAACCTAAGCCGTCAAACTGACATCATCTGAGAAGGAACGCTGTTTCCAGACCGGAAGTAAATTTCAGATTTTGATTAAAGATTACCGCAAAAAAAAAAAAATTTCTGTGTATTAACTTGCACAGATTAATTGTTCACCCTAAGACCTTTAATATGTGCTAACAAAGTAAATATGGTCAATTTTGAGTTCATGATGACTATCACTAAACTAATAATACGCCAATTATAACCAATAGTTAGCCACTGGGAGACCACAGACAGTTTTCATTCTCTGTATTACATTAATACAACGCCAGTGTAATACAAAGTATTTTTTCCTAAGTACAAACTATTTTTAATAGTATTGTCTTGCCATGCACACTTACCAGACTGTCCCATTATAGTGTTTAATGGTGAGAAGGACTCTAGCCTAAGAAACCTCAGAAAGACTGGTCTAGCAAGGACACCGCCTAGGATGCAGCCTTTTGTTTGAGAAGCACCCATAGTGCTGTGTTGGCCTCCTTGGTTTGTCGGTTATTGTTCTTGTATTAATGCAAGCTGTTATGCTGTCTTTGTTTCTTCGGTGAGATTTACGGTTAAACTGTTTTTTAAAGGATCTCCTTTGCTGCTCTCCTTATTCATCTCCTCTGCTACATGACAATTATAAAGACTTATTATAAATGTCTTTACAGTCAGTTTTGAATAATTGAATGCATCCTTGTTAAATAAAAGTAATACATTTTAAACTGCACTCACAAACTCTGTGTTCACAGACCCAGGTTGTGATAAAACCAGACATGGAGTAACTCTGCAGGAGTGGTATGACCCACTGGACCCAGACTTGGAGGCTCAGCTTATCTACCAACATCTCAGTAGTGTCCAGTATGCCATGCGGTAATGTGGCATTAACATACTGGGCCTGTGTATAAATTTATAACAGCTGAAATTATTGACTCAAACACATACAGTGCCTTGAAAAGTATTCGACCCCCTTGAAATTTGCGACCTTTTGCCACATTTCAGGCTTCAAACATAAAGATATAAAACTATAATTGTTTGTGAAGAATCAACAACAAGTGGGACACAATCATGAAGTGGAACGAAATGTATTTGATATTTCAAACTTTTTTAATAAATCAAAAACTGAAAAATTGGGCGTGCAAAATTATTTTGCAATTAAGGTCGCAAAGTTCAAGAGGGCCGAATACTTTCGCAAGGCACTGTAAGTATTAGCCTGACGTCGTCAAACTCAGATTTTAGTCAGAATATGAGTCCAATACTGCTCCATTAGGCTGTGATTTCAACCGAACCAGGAAAGAAAATGCCGCTGCACTTAATTGGAGAGAGCTACAACCGACGTATGTTGAACTCAACTGTACGCATGCTGGAAGAAGTAGAAGAAGAAGATGTGTGTAAACTATTTTTTGCCGGTGTTGTAAAAGAATTAAAGGATACACAGAGTACTTACCAACACACGATCATCATTTTTGAGAGAAATAGTAAAGGTGAATGCACTTACGAACAAGTTCTCAGTTTAGTAAATTCAACCCAAGCGCTCTTTGGTAACGTGGATGATTACGTTACTGTTGATTATCTGCCCATCATCGTACAAAGCCTGCCCTGACAATTTGATTGGTCTGAACAGCTCTGGTTTGAGCATAGTGCACAATCGAGCCAGACCGAACTTCCCGACCGCAAATGTTTAGTGCTGGGCTAAGTTCGGCTGGCATCCAGGCTACATAATTATACAATAGAAAATTCAAATAGAATGTCAGATTTCGACATTTGTGTAAAACATGCAAATTACTTATAAATCCAGGTCATCTAAAAATTATGTTTTGTACTTTTTTGCAGAGATAAGTATTTTAAGTTAAGAGAGCAGCAGGGAGTTCAGGAGGCAGATTCAGTGAGAGGTAAGTTATCAAGCCTGCCAGACAGCCCAGTGGGGGTCTCCTACAATGGGGTTACATGCATCCAAGGTCAAAAAATACATTGCAGTATCATCTTTTTTATCACAGTGTCTGTAAAAAACATTTGATAAAGGATTCGGTCTCTCTAAAGCCCTCCTTTTCAAGAGCCTCCTCTGATTGGTCTACAGTGTCTGTAAAAAAAAATGGATAAAAGGATTCGGTCTCTCTAAAGCCCTCCTTTTCAAGAGCCCCCTCAGATTGGTCTACCGCCAGTGTGTCAGAAACGAAACTCCCATTACCATAGCTCTGGAGACTTCCTCAGCTCTTGTATACACAGTGATACACACAGTAACGCTAGCGTAGGTTTTACCATAACAATTCAAGAGTCCTCATCCTTTGGAAGTGCATGCAAAGTGGATTTGCTTTTGCAACGCAAAAAACAGCATATATTTTCGAC
This sequence comes from Pseudorasbora parva, assembly GCF_024679245.1. Lineage (NCBI taxonomy): Eukaryota > Metazoa > Chordata > Actinopteri > Cypriniformes > Gobionidae > Pseudorasbora > Pseudorasbora parva. The sequence continues at coordinate 11,117,527 of NC_090174.1, read as the reverse complement.
ATATCAACAACACAAACCAAACTCTGCTAGGCCTTAGCTACGTTCGCAGGTAGCCAATGAAGACTATAGGCTGGCATGATGCAAATTGTTTACAATTATGTAGATTCGTGCAGGAAGTAAGACTGGAATTACTGAAGACTCGTTTCAGGCAGTTCAGAATTATTTCTTTCTTTTGGGAGACATAACTCCGTTATCATGCACTTCGATTTTTTAAACTTTGCAGAACTTTTACCTGTCACACATATTATATAACACACTACATGAAATGTAATATCCAAAAATGCATAATAGGAGTATTTTATGCTGGAGTACTCAAAAAATATACCGTATATACTGCTTTAATCATTTGTATGTTGGATGAAATTAAAATATGAATTACAAAAATATATAAAATATTTTAATGAGCAACATTTTAGTCAATCGACCTTCCTCATGCTTACAAAAAAGCACATTTCAAAACAGAGTACAATCATCTTTTAGTAATAATAATCCCCACAAATAAATAGCATATTGCTTTTACAGCAATTAGAAGAATATTGGATTGACCCTCTTCAAAATGTTTTGCTTATTGGACTTGACCCTTATGCTCTCCTCCAGTACTTTTTCTATTCTGATTGGCTGTAAATTTGCACACATTGTCAATGACAAGATCACTTGTTGACGCTTTCACGCTGGAATTAGACACGTGGAGCAGGTACCCACTTGCCTAGAACAACGAGTCCACCCATCTCCTAGAATGTCCATTGTACAGTTTCTCAGCACTGATCTGTAACACAGAATATTGCACACATACACAGATACACAGTTTCCCCAAGGTTGGAGCTGATTAAGCTCCAGTTCTGACCAGAACGTTTTCAAAGAAATACTGATAACGTGCTTTCTCTCAGTGAAAGGTACAGACATTAGTACAGGCAATATTCATCTTGATTCTTTAGTGTTTCAGTAAAAGGAAATATAAAATGAAAAAAAATTAAATTAAAGACAAAACCCTATTTCATATCTGGAAGCCGGACTAAGTGAGCAAACACTGTTTCTGCACTCCTGACATGTTAGGGGTGTGTGATACCTCCAAAATCCAAACACACAACACCTTGTTGCAAGTGTTTAGCGACGCATCACACATCTCTAGGCCAGACCCTCAGTCACTCCTCAGAGACCAAATACACACTTTAGAAAATGAGAAACAATCAGTGGTTTTTAAGCAAAATCATACCTGGAAAGAATCATTAAAAATCATAATAATAAAGGAGGACAAATATTGATTAAGGTTTTGATTATTTTGTATATATAGATAGATAGATAGATAGATAGATAGATAGATAGATAGATAGATAGATAGATAGATAGATAGATAGATAGATAGATAGATAGATAGATAGATAGATAGATAGATAGATAGATAGATAGATTTGTCTGTGTGCGTGTGTGTGTGTGTGTGTGTGTGTGTGTGTGTGTGTGTGTGTGTGTGTGTGTGTGTGTGTGTGTGTGTGTGTGTGTGTGTGTGTGTGTGTGTGTGTGTGTGTGTGTGTGTGTGTGTGTTTTCCAAGTTCAAGTACGACTAAAGTCTTGGACAACTCCGATGAACACTTTTTTTTTTTGAAAGAATTTTTTTTTTTAATTTCAGGTCAAAATTATCTGAGGAGAGCATGATGAAATTTTGCTTAATGTGATGTTATAAAAATATGCCTATAGGGCTAATTTGATATTTTTGTAATACAGATTTTTTTCCTATCTATGATTTCTTTATTCTTCTCTTTTTTATTTACACTTTACAAACAAAAAAGATACAAAAGGAATACATTGATAAAGATGGTTACAATACAAATGACCCTGAACAAAATAGAAAAAAATCTGAATCTGAATAATAATTGTGATAATAATGTAAATATAGATGTATTTTCTATTTTCTCAATTCTGATTATTTTGGCGAAACGTGAATTATTATGTGGTGAAGTATTACTAGAAATTCGAAAATGACTAAAACTTCAACTGAAATAAAAGTAAAGCTAAATAGAATTATTAAAAAGAACGTACCATTTGGTTTTCTTGAACTGGCATACAGTGGCTTCCTATATCAATACCTGACTCTTTTGATCTTACAGACCAGAAGAAAGCAGATGGACTATCAAAACTCTTCAGTATTCTCCAAGACCTACATGATGCACATGCCGCGGTGGAGGAAGAGGAAAGACTGAAGAATAAAAACGTTTTCTTGGAATTGCAAACGTAAACAAAAGGCTTTAGTTTGTAACTTTTGTTTGCATTTCATAATTCACAGTGTTATTCAGTCACTGAGCTCATAAAGGCAGGATTCAGAGCCTGCTATTATTTGACACGCAGACAAGAAATCTAAAAGATACCGTAAGTTGTATTAGTTCACGCATTCTTGAACTTTTGAACCGATTTTTGGAGCCTAGTTGGTTATTTAGAGGGCTGTGATCACAAACCCTTTATTAAGGATAGTCGTGGTGTGTTTGGTATTGAGGTAAGATGAAGTGAAGCATAGTTTGAACTTACTGTAATGATTCCAGTAGGTTGGTAACTCAGTAACGGTGTCTTGTTGGCATTCTGCAGGTTTAACATGCATTCAGGCATGGTTTGTTTTCACTTTGACAATTTTCCATTTGAATGGAATTAATCACCATTCTTCTTTCATTTAATGTGCTTTTGACTTTAAAAAGCTCTGTGGATATGCATGTCAGCTCTTCCTTTGTACAATTTTTACAATAAATCAGTTTTATTAAAATGTTTATATAGGTATTTGTTTTTCATTCTTTTTTTTATTCTGTTGTGGAGGATTAGTTTCTTGGATCTTAATCCCATACAATGCTGCCATTCCTGCTGTCTCAATGCCTTGTCTGTATCATGTCATGTTTTGGATGTATTGTTGTTATGTCTTTTTATGATAAGTACCCTAAACACGCATGCATTGTGCATTTCACAAAAACAGTGTATTGCTTTTTTTCTTGAAAAGATAGTGATAGTATATCTCCACTAGGTGGCAATACAGTGTTACTTATTCGAAAGCTGAATTCCCTCGGTCACAGTGTAGCATAGCTTGTAAATACAAGACAATTTAAATACAATTTATACCGGTCTACGATTATCATTCTTCTCTATTGGATGTGTTTAAAATTCTTCACCAGCCGTATTTAATTAGGCTATCTTTTAGTAAATATTAAGTGCACTACGCAAATCTCTAGCAAACACAATGCATTAATGTAACTGTAAAAGACTTTAATTGTTTGATTTACTATCAACTATGTAGTGTCACATATTGCAACTACATTCACAATGTTTAAAATGACAACTCTTCATTCACCTTCATGTTGAAACCTGTATGATTTTCTTTTTTGGACGGAAAACATAAGCTGATATTGTTCATGCTGCCCAGCTGCATAAAGCCAAATGATAACGGTGTTAATAAATGTACGTCTTGCACATTCTGCAAAATATCTCGTGTGTTCCATGGAAGAAAGTGTAGTTTATGGCTTTGGAAATACAGCTGGGGAGGAATTGTCTTATTTTATGCTATATGAAAAATGATTTTATATAATCACTGCGCATATGACCAATTCAGGTGACAGTATTTGGTCAATGTAAAATATCAGTTGAGCATTATTTACTAAAACATTTGGACCACTTTATTATTGATCCACGTGTGCATTAATTTATTATTCATTTCTCATTCTTGTTATTAGTTTGAGATTGATGTTTTGAGTATTTTCCATTTGCAGCTTATACAGAGTCTGTTAAAGTGGTGCCTTATGTTTACAAGAAAGAATGTGCTTCCTGTTTTCCCTTCAATAGTCGTTTGAAACATGACCAGCACGCTCTGTTATTTTCTCTTTCTCTCTCCACCTCTTTCAGTCTGTTTTCCTCTCCCTGCATTTTCTTTTGATGGAAACACATTATTGTGTTTCACTCCCTTCTGTAGTATTAAAGGCAGACACTATTATTTCACTGTTTCGAGGATTTTTGTTTTGTTTTGTTCTTTGGTAGTAGGCCTACAGCTGAGCTCTGTGTTCTGTTGTGTATTAGGGATGATGCTTATTTTGAAATGGGAATATAGCATGCAATAATTTTTGATTATGAGGAATTCAATAACCAACCAGCTGGTGATTTATTTTTTCCTCCTGGAAAGGTAGTTGGTTTTACTATAAATGGCTGGATGTTCATCTAATTCAATAAGGCTCTACTTTTCTGACCTTTTCTTCACTTATTTTAAAGCCAATTAAGCATGTTTTATTTTTCTCATGATCAATAACATGTTTGTGGAAGTGTGTTCAAGCAGCAATCAATAAAATCTGCCTGAAAATTTAAACATCTTTCTCCTTTCTCTCTGTTCTTTGGTGAATTGCTTTTGTAGATAAAAGCGTTTGCTAAATTCATAAATGCAAATGTATGAAATGCATTTAAATTATTAATATATTATATTAATATCCTGAAAACCTTAATAAATCGGTTTTATAATAGTTTTAATGTTAATAATTGTTTCACACAAATAGCCTAGGCTACTGTAGCTATTTAAATTAGACTTTTTCGTTTCAGGGTTGCAAAAACTTCAATGATTTAAAACAATTATATAAAAACAATAATAAAACAGCACATGTAAATGTAATAGGCATATGTAATGTATGTTTTTAAAAGTCCTTAAAATCTCAATATTTTGTGTCCGTGTGTTGTGGAATAAACGTCTTTATTTGTTAATTTAATTCATGACCGGAAATGCAAAAATTCCACAGCAGCTGGACCAGCTGGACTTGTTTTTTTTTTTTAGTTTCCGGAATTTGTTGCAGCCAAGACTCAAAATAAAACATGCTGACAACAACTTAAATAAAATTTACATTAAACAACACTAAATAATTTACATTTATTTAGATTTTTGTTCGCCGTAATAAAAACAAATACATTTTTCTATCTTACCTATATATTTATTTAAATAAAAAAGCAGCCAAGTCGTAAAAATACATCGCTGCTGCTATTTATTTGGCTAAAATAACTTTTCACTCATCACTCGAATTCGCAAAAGATGTCCGAAAAGACCGGCATTGTTCAACCAATTCAATGAAAAGAGTCGACTCAATAGAACGATTCGCGAATCGGACATCTCTAAACGGCCCCCCTGCCTGAGGGCTTTTACCCCTCCTTCTTAATGACCCTCATCTATTCAAGAACCATTTGCTCACTACTGACACACTTTCAGGACATTTTTTGGCGTTTGTGTAAAGAGCTTTCCTAAAATGTGCCGGTGTCTGTGAACATCGCATCCTATCCCACTCCCGCTGCCAGCTTTAGCTCAGCATCCATATTTTTCGCATCCGTGTGGGAGAGAGAGAGAGAGAGAGAGCGAGCGAAGGGAGTGGCAGACGCTGACAAATCTCATGCCGGGAAGCCGACTGAGCCATCCCTGCACAGATCATCTAAAGTTCGCCGGCTCAGACTTCTTTTGAATTCACAGGATTTGGACTTCATAAGGTAATAGTGCAGTTTGTGAACGCGGGTCTCGTTTGTGTTGCTTGACAGGGGCGTGTGAAGACGGTCGCGAGCACGCCGCAGTGAAGAGCCAAAACAATAGAGCAGCAGAATATACGGCGCAGAATTGAGCCAGCACACTAAACTTCCGCTTCGTTTAGGATACATTATACGGTTTATGTTGCATTAACCTCTCTTTTAAAGTGGAATTCACGTACTGAGTTTATAACGGAGCTAATTCGGGCTTTGGATGGTAGCTGTGGTGACAGCATGTCGAAACTGCCGACCTCAGTGGATAATGGGTTTCATTTCACAGATATGCTAGAATGACCTTGCTATTCTACTGATTTATCAATCAGGAAATGTTGCATTAGCTAAAACCACTTATTCACAGCCAGTCTGTGTCGATTACATTGTTACAGCTTCATTCAAACAATACAATTTTATTTTTGTGTCCTCCTTTGCCCTGAAGCCTCATATTATTGATGCTGTGGCTGCTGTTAATGAACTGACATGGGCCATGCAAGGCCATTCATTTAGCAAATTGCACCCAGTCAATAGGATTTGTGTATTGGCCTTAGCCTCACTGTTTGTGTTAAATGCTCATAATGGTTGTCTTTAGTCCCACAGGTAGAATGGAGAGGGATATCCGCCATCCTCACATTTAGTGCCTCCATAAAAAACAAAACAAAAACAACAACCCTTAATAAGCTGCGAAACTTGAAGTTTCTCCAGTGGACATAATGAACATGCTGAAGTCCAGTGGCTTGAAGATCCCTGGCAGGGGTCCTAAACACTCCAGTCCAGTGGGACGAACAACTGCTGGCCCATCAACCAGTCCTGCAGCTCAAAAAGACAGTAAGTCAGCTTCTTCTGTTCCTCGCTTGCCTCCAGACCCAGTACAAGCAATGTGTCTCATCATATTACCCGTCACTATAGGACCAGACCGAATCTGCAGTCATTTCTGCACCAGTGTTATTTTAGTATTATTTATATACTATTATATTATGTTTTCATATTTTAAATTGATTTATTTTTATTTTCATTGTAATTTTAGATGTATATTTTTATTTTAAAGCTTTAATTGATTTAATTTCACCTTTAACGTTCATAATTATTTGCCAAGGCCACATTTCTAAAGTTGATTTTTTTAATGTAAGTTTATTCTAATATTTATATTTAATTTTATGTATGTTCAATAACATACATAAAATTAAATATAAATATTAGAATAAACTTACATTAAAAAAAATCAACTTTAGAAATGTGGCCTTGGCAAATAATTTTAGTTAATAACAACACTGTTCTTCACTGATTATTTTTTTGTTGGGTGGGGGTGGGGAGAGAATTCATTAAACAAAGCTAAGAAAACCTGCCAATAATAAACAATCCTTAATAATTCATGAATTTATTGAAGCTAGTGAATTTCTGCAGATATCTGTGTCACTTTCTGATCTCTGAATTTTGCATTGTTACCATTAATACTATGTTTATGTGAAATGCCATGGTATATGAGCAAGAGTATCATTTACTACAATGGTTGATATCAAAATACCATTGTTTTACCATCTGATACCATCACTATACCATAGAACCGCCACAAGTACCGTCAGTGGATTTGCAGTGATGTGAATGAAATTTTGATTAGTGTTATTTTTTGCCTTAAATAGAACTAGAGAAGCTGTAGTTCATGTTTGCTACTGTCTACACTACCATACAACATTTTGGGGACAGTAAGATTTGTATTTTTTTGACAGTAAGCTAAAAAACAAAAGAAAATTCTAATAATGCAGTTTTTTTTTAACTTGCTATTCATCAAAGAAGTCTAAAAAATGTTTTGTAGTTTTCACACACTGTATAAGCAGCACACCTAATTTCAACATTGATAATAAGAAATGTTTCTTGAGCATCAAATCATCATATTAGAATGATTTCTGAAGGATCATGAAACACTGAAGACTGGAGTAATGATGCTGAAAATTCAGCTTTGCCATCACTTAAAATATAAATAGAAAACAGTTCTTTTAAACTGTAATAATATTTCAAGGTGTTACTATTTTGACTTTATTTTTGATTAAATAAATGCAGCTGAATGAGCATAAGACATTCTCTTTTTTCAAAACTAGAGCTGTATCGGCCAATTTTCTGATGAATTTAAAACTCCGGGCTGTAGCATGAAAAAGGCTAATATATAACAAACCGATGGTTTATTAATTAAAGTTAGGGTTAGTTCACACAATTTAATTTGTCATTAAAGGGTTAGTTCTCCCAAAAATGAAAATTAGATGTTTATCTGCTTACCCCCAGTGCATCCAACATGTAGGTGTGTGTTTGTTTCTTCAGTACAACACAAATGAAGATTTTTAACTTCAACCGTTGCTGTGTGCCAGTCATATAATCATGTGAATGGGTAAGGTTCTATGAGAGCAAAACATACAAACAAAAAAACATGCTTAGACAACGAGCACAAAAACCCTGCTGCTCCTGATGACACATTGATTTAATAGGACACAAACCGATCGTTTTTTTATGTTATTGTTTTACCTCATATCCCGACGAGTCTCATCAAGTTTTCCCAACGTCTATTACTTCCGTCTGAGGAGGTCAAACGGACGCGATCATATATATATATATATATATATATAAACCTCATTAGGGCCTGTGCGGATCAGTCGAATGAGGAATCTACATGGTATACATCTATGATCGCGTCCGTTTGACCTCATCAGACGAAAGCTGTTTGCTCTCAAAGAACCTTACCCATTCACATGATTATATGACTGGCACACAGCAACGGTTGGAGTTAAAGATCTTAATTTGTGTTCTACTGAAGAAACAAAGACATCTACATGTTGGATGCACTGGGGGTAAGCAGATAAACATTTAATTTTCATTTTTGGTTGAACTAACCCTTTAATAACTCACCCTGATGTCGTTCCAAAACTGTAAGACATTACCTTAAGAAATTGTTGATGAGACCACTCATTGGCAGCAACGCATTGATACTTTCAAGGCCCAGTAGTAAAGGTAGTAAAGACATCAATAAAATAATCAGTGTTAAATTGTAACCAGCATTAGCTTAATGTTATGAAGCGACAAAAAAACACTGTTATTTTTTGGTACTGTTGTTTGGTACAACAGTACAACAACAGGAGGTGTTTTTCTGGATCTAGTCCAGTTGTGTTTGATGGCTAACTCAATGGCCTTCAACATTTGATCCCATTCACTTATATGGTTTATTCCTCAGTAACCTAGATATTTGTTTGTAAAGATTATTATTATTTAAAGATTATTGTTATGACATTGCTACAAATGCTGTTGAATTAAGTATTTTATCTTTTTACACTATATATATATGTATGTATGTATGTATGTATGTATGTATGTATGTATGTATGTATGTATGTATGTATGTGTATATATATATATATATATATATTATTATTTTGCAATACTACATATTCTTGCACTAGCTATATCACACATCCACCTTTGTAACTAACATTTATTTTGAATAGATTTTCTTGATTCATGTTTATTTTATTGCAGAAGGCAATGAGAACATCAAGATGCAAAAATAAATAATAAAAGAAAGATGCAAATTAAATAAACTGCTTAAAAATTTCCAGGTAAAGTATAGGTATGCCTAAAAGCAGCATCCATGTATAAGAAATGGAATAATCACACAAAAAATGAAACTGCATATTCTTCACTGTATGAGATACTCCACTGATTCTTATGTTAGGCTAGTAATGCAGATGTTACATTCACCTAAGACATAACCACTAGGGCTGTGTATTGCCAAGAATCTGGCGATACGTTACGTATCACGATGCATGGGTTACGATACGATATATTTCGATACTGTAAGAAAAAATTATATATATTAATACAGTAACATTTGTATCACTATTTTGTGCAATCTAAGTAAAGGGAAATAGTAAAGTGACTGCAGGATTCTTTATGTGTACATGTTTTAAAGGTTCAAAGTATAGAAGTTTTTCCTACATAAACTATTTAGCAATAGAAAGTGCATAGTTAATTCATTCCATATCTGAATGACTCTGTTTTATATTTAATACTGTAAAGCTGTTTTCTTTTACGCAGTCTATTGTATAAAGTGCCATTTCAAGTAGACTACTGAACTGCAGAGCTGGTGGATCATATCCACATCGCTGTGATCAGATGCTTTCGTTCTGCTGCCACCGCTGTCAGTTTTGGTGTGTGTTTATTTTGTTACTGAGAGGAAAAAGTGCTGTACATATTCTATAGAAACGCTTCTCAGCTGCGCGGATGATGTCGGCATGTTAAGCGAGCTCTCCGATTTATATATTTTCCGAGTACTGGATTTTAACTTGGCCTATTTTGCAAACAAAATGACTTGTCGATTTCCTTAGTGGCTTGTTTGTAGCTGAAGCCAAAATGAGTCCACACTTTGTAAACCGCAGGAGCAGAATTCTATCGTCTTGTAAGGTTTGCTAATGCTAATGCACACACACACATTCACCGTGTGCTTCTCTGTCTCCGCGTCAGATACGTTCTGAGATAACACAGCCATCTAGCAGTTGGGTTGTATACAGTCTGTGGTTTAATTCGAACACAAAGCCAAGAATCTTGGATGTAAATAAAAAAAAAAAAAAAAAAAAAAAAAAAAAATATATATATATATATATATATATATATATATATATAGATACAGTGTTTATCGCCAAACAAAATATCACGATACTCATGTGTATCGATATTTTCTTACACCCCTAATAACCACCAGTTTATGTGGAACTTGTGTGTTTTTGACACTTTAAAATAAATGCAACACGACGTAAAAGATTCAGTTTAGTACACGCGATGTGACAGCTGGCTTCTGTATGTGCACTAGGTGTGTGGGCTCCTAACACCATTTTAAGCTGGCATGGCGCACAGAAGCGTCTCAGTTCAGAAGCGGTTGAAATTTCAATAAACAAGTATATGTTTTGAACTAATAATTTGTGGAGATTTGCCAGAAGAATCAGCCATGATGAACAGCCGATTTGTACGAAGACATCTGATGACCAAACTGCAATGGAATTCGCAAATAGAAAAATCAAGCAAGCCCAGAGCTTGTGCTCAGATTGCGTGTTACCATAGCGGGCGTACCATAAGATGAGCTTGAACCGTACTCAGACCACCTCCCAATATGGTCTCGGCTCGGTTCGCTTTAAAGGGGTCTGAGATCGTTTGGAGTGTTCACATATGGGTCAAAAATCACAAAAACCGCATGTGACAGTGTGAAAATTGTGAAAACATCCTAATTTATGGGATAAATTTCATTTTTGGGTGAACTATCCCTTAAATGGCAAAATTTCAAATAAGAGCACAATTGACAAATATCGGTATTGGAATGTTAAAAAAACAAATCCTGTTGTGCATCTCTGCTCTAAACTATTAAAACATTATAACCTCAAACTTTTGAAAAGTAGTGTAGCACAATTTGATTAATCTTCAAGTATAGATGTGAGCTTTATACCAAACAGTAGACCATTTGAGAAGATCAGTGGGTGCAGATGATCCTTGACAGTTTGGTCTAAGTTGTGGTTTATTGTGATTAATGTGGTTAATTATCTTTCGAGTCTGATGACAGGCACTGACATTGGTGACACAGACATTCGTTACATAAATTACAGTGAGCTAATCCCTGCCTCAGTGACGTGGCTGACCTCGCATCCAGCCACAACGAGACCAGACCATGTATTTACATTAGTTTGTGTCACCCAGAAGGGTGTCATGGTTCAAGCAGACTGTGGAATGCTTTGTTCGTAAAACACACACATACAGGAAGTGCAGTGAAAATCAGTTGTGCTGCTGCTCAAATTATTCATCACACGCGTGATTCCTAAAGGCAAGTTTACGAAGCCATTTCACACAAAACTCTAATTTATTTAAGTCTTTCTATATCAGCGTTTTAATTTTCTTCAGTCTGTAACGGCATGTGCTGTACGTTTAACAAAGCCAGCTCATGATATTTATAACTGTGAAGGTGAAATGTGGTAACCTGTCTTTTTTTTGGTTTAAATTCATACCACGGTAATAACGTGTAGTGTCAAGTGGTCTAAATCTACCCGTTTGTCATACGAGCGTAATGGCTGTTCTCACTCAAAGAGACCAAAGAAGAAGAGTGTGTGCTAGTGACAAAAATGTGACTTCAGGAATGCAAAGTATTTCAGGCTCAGCTAATACTTTTTTTTTTTTAGCAAGGTTTCATAAAAACACTTCCATGCAGACATTTTTGACCATCTGTATCCCTTCAGGGTTTCTGCAGGTCTTAAAAAGGTCTTAAATCAAAGAGGAGGCTCTGATTTAAAATCTTAAATAAAAGCTTGCCTTCATAGGTTTTTCTGATACAAATGAGAAATTGTTTCCAATACAAATATCTAAACTTCTTTAAATCTGAATGCATTTACTTAAGATACAAATGCTTAAAATTATGTCTTGAAAAATGTTAACACAATTGAGTTTATGCTAAGTGAGTTAATTAATTGTGTTTCTCCTTTGACATTTACAATCAGGAACATAGTGACATAGTTTTCCCTTTAATTTATTCCTTATATTTTCTTTAATTGGTCTTTATAGGGTCTTACATCTTCATAAAGCCCGCAGAAACCCTTTGCTTTGTATGTGTGTTTAACTTGAATCCGTTATTACTTAACTTGACTTCCATGATTGTGGACTTGAATGAAAGGTCCTGACCTGCATTTTTATCATCATAAATGAGGAGAGGCTGCTAAAGAGCAAAACGTCCCATATCACCGTGATGGAACAGATTATTAAACACATGGGTGGTTGATATTTAGTCAGATATTGTCAGTCGTCTAGCCATCTTTGTAATGGCTAGATGACTGTAATAGTAATCGGCTATTTTCTACACTGGCTTTGAGGCTCACTCAAAAATGCTGGGTTTTGATGGGCATGCCCAAGTGGAGACATGGAAGTAAACGCCCACGGCTAGGATTGGATAAGATTTGCATATTTAATGAGCTTCCTCTCCTGTCATGTATATGCCTCTGTCAGTTCAGTTCACATGAGGGAGGGGTTATTTTGAAAGTGGCAACTGGAATGATTCAACTACATCTTTATCAAACAAACGCAAATATTTATTTCTCATCCAACCACGATTTGATTGGACTATTATTTTTGAATTGCATAGCACGCAGGATCGTTTGACATAAGCGCGAACACTTCACATGTCAAGTCAAGAGAGAGAGAATAGCAGAACACGAAAAGGAATATTACGAGATTCATCGGCCTGACTACGGGCTTATGCTATGGTAGCCCGTCTGGAAAACACACAGCCCCAGGAGGTTGGGCTTTGCGGGCCCTGGCCCATACATGTCTGAGTCCAGCGTGCTAAAGGTATGTTCTGTTAGACATGTACACATAAGCAAAATGATCTATAACAATGCAATACTATTACATATAAAAACATGTTTTACTCACATTAGTGTGTTGCACGATTCCTTCTGTCGGATCCAATAAAGAAGAATAGCATTGTGAGATTTGTTTACAAATGATCCCGCGGTAAAATTAAGCGAACACCATGTCTTCCCCACATCAGCTGGAACTTCATTAAAGGGGTCATAAAATGTACATGCACTTTTACAAGTTGATTATACAGCAATGTGTGTTGGTAGTGACTGTACACAACCATCCTATAATGATACAAATCCATCAAGTGTTTTTTTTTTAAATCTCCTTATATGTTTTCACCTGTCTGAAATCAAGCCATTCGATGTGTGACATCACACGATCGGACACCCCTCCCACGACTGTTGATTGACAGCAGCGTTTCGGCTCAAACCCGCCATGAGCGTGTGCAAGCTGTCCGCCATTGTGGATATGTTCTTGGGTGTAACAATGAACACAGCAGTCATTTTGATGTTGATTTATCTGATATATCGAATTGATACGGTTGAACTTACACAGATGTGTCCTGAGACTCGCATTGTCAAACTTTCTCCTGTTGTCTAAGCAACGCTTCACAGTCAAAGCCCCCACAGAACAGAGGGGCGGGGAAAGCAAAGCTCATTAGCATAAAAGGCACATGCACAGACGCACAAACGGCTTGCTGAAAAGAGCTGTTTTTCACCAAGTTAAATGAGTGATTTCTTAGAATACTAAGTAGAATTTTTAATTAAAGAATATTACAAAGTTTTAATTTAGACACTAAATAATCATATTAACTTGTACAAAAATGGCATTATATGACTCCTTTAAAAATAAAGTTCAACCACACATTGCTAATATTAGGATCCGAAGGAAGCTTATGCAGCGACTGTGTTCTTCCACAACCAGGAATAGCGCAATATCTTGCTATCTTCTTTGGCATGTTCATTGCTGCTGGCTAGCATGATCCGATGAGTCGGTGGGTGGGGCTACTGAACTACGCGTGCTTATTATAGGTGGTGTTTTGTCAGTCGATGACGTCAAGTTGCGCACACAATCGTTTTCTGTGCATGGTGTCTAAAAGCTTTTCTTTGACTAACAAGGACGTTTTCAGCTCTGAAACTTACAGGATAATCATATAATACCATGACCTTTAATATATCAACGGCTCAAGGGAAAGTTGATTTCTCAGTTCATCACCCTTTTTAAATGATTGTGTGGTATTTTAGGCTAATTGTTTGAAGTCAAAGTATTTTAACTGTTGGTGAGAGATTTTCCTGCATTTTTATTGAGAATTTTGCAGGGTTTTACAACCAGAAATGGTTTATCACTATTTTGTCTGTCATGGCAAATAATGTTGCACCAATGTTCTCGAACTGAGTTTATTATGTATACCAAGTTATTACAAAAATGGTATCCAACATACATCCACTGGGCAATATACCACATTTAAAAATAAATAGAAATAAATCATTTCACACCACATTTTGATGTTTAGTTTGAGCACTAATTTTGTATACTGTGCTAATGCATTAACCTGTTAATAATAGAAACATCCTTTAAGTGGTTAATTTAAAAAATTTTTTTTTTATCTATGACTCTGGTCTTGTAAAATGGCATGTTATCCGCCCACAGACTGTGGCTCTGTACACTCCCCAAACTAGAGTTTCCCTGAAGATTTCTTACATATGCAGTCCAGGCACAGGAAATGAGTAGCATATTGATTCAGACACAAACGTCACGTAGCTTTCAAGATGTTTTAGGCCAAAGAATTGTTTTATATGAAATCTTTATAAATGCTTTCAGTAGCAGTTTTGCATTTTAAATGGTGCCTCAAGGTTTCTTTAATCTATAGTTTCTCTCAGTTTATCTCAGCCTCAGACGAACCACCACTGGATCATTTATACACTGTCTGATGGATCATATAGACTGAAATGGAAGGAACTGGTGAATCTGCAAGTTCCAATCTGATTACTAATGAAAATTACACCAGAAAAAGGTACATTTGGACAAAATGATCTGAATTAGGCTGATTTTTCCCAGATATCATCCAGAGTCATCTCGTCATTTGAGGCATTAATTGCTGCTCATTGCCTGTGCAAATTTGTGTGTGTGTTTATCTTAACATCTACAAAAAGAAAGCTTTCTCCTCATCTTAGATGCTTGACCTAACAGATGAGAATCAAAGAAGCAATGTGCTGATATTGCTTATGTAGACAAATTTCCTTGTTCAAATTCCTCCTCCAATACGATGCATTTTTAAATGGACTTTGCAGTCATCTAACTGAGGGATAAAATTGATAGAACAAGAAAAACAATCATTGCATAGTTCAGCCTTCAATTGATAGAACAAGAAAAACAATCATTGCATAGTTCAGCCTTCAGTTCATAATTTTTCATTTGACATCAGTGTTCATACTGGCAAATCTGTCAATATAACATTATGTAAAAAGATAAAAGAATAATTGGTCATTTCACATCATTCAGAGGGTACCTTTCTGTCATGGGCAGTTTGTTGCCATAACACACAAAGTGCACCAGACTATAGTGTTACCGTTTCAAGTAAAATAGCAAAAACACGTTTTTAACCTGTTTTATGAACATTCCCCTTGTCTGTCATTGGTTGATCAAACAAGTAGTTCCGCACTAAATTCAAACCATTGCTTGGGTCAGTGTTGCTTTGTTTGGCTGGTTGGATGCTCAAGTATAAGCAGAGCTGTGTTATGCTTCTTCTTTTTTTCCAGGAAAAAAGGTCTGTGAAAAAGTTATACACATGAATCCAAGTTTTTTGTTATCAGGAGATACATTTCCATTTTGAACTGAGAAAAAGAGGGAGTGTTTGAGGTGGAGGAGTTATCAGGACACCACAAAGAGCTTCTGAGATAGAAGTTTGTGTGTGTGTGTGTGTGTGTGTGTGTGTGCGTGCAGGGGGCGGTTAAAGGCTGAGCTGGGGTCATTGTGTTAGCTTGTGCTGCTGAATGGTGGGATTGAGATGGTGGGAGGAGGAGTGCAGGCACAATAGTGAAGTGAGGCTTGTGTTCTTTTTCCTGCATCACTCCTTTTCCTTTTTTTCCCCCTCGCTGATCTACCGTTACCGTAGCAACGTAGCCACATGGGCAAGCAATGCACCAGAGCTACTGCTCAAGCCCCGCAAAAGGGCCGGATTTCCTGAATGGGCCTAGTTTTCCCTAACCTAGCGTAGTGCTAGTGTACTCCTATTTTGAGTCCCGGCACATGCACAGACACACTCCTTCCGCTTATGTTTCACTGCACTGTGCTGAGTGTGCATTACTGCTGCGCTAATGTGTAATGGACGTTTTGGATTGTAATGGGTCATCAGCTATTGAAACAATGGACTAGCGCATGCAAAAACTCTAGTGTAATACTTTAAATAGTTTAAATACAGCTCTGGAAAACATTTAGACCACTGCAAAATGAGCAGTTTCTTTGGATTTACTATTTATATGTATGTGTTAGAGTAAACTGAATACGTTTTTATATATATATATATATATATATATATATATATATATATATATATATATATATATATATATATATATATATATATATATATATATATATATATATATATTTTTTTTTTTTTTTTGACTTAAGACTAGTCTAAGCAGTTTATGCAACCGGCCAATGGCGCACAAATTCAAGCAGCTAGGCTTTCTTTGATGGCTTGTGACGTTCCATCTTTGTCTTGATCTCATTCCAGGGATTTTAAGTGGGGTTCAGGTCTGGCATTTGGGCTGGCCATAACAGGGTAATAACAATCTGGTTGTCCTCCATCCACACCTTGATTGGCCTGGTTGTGTGGCATGGAACATTGTCCTGTGGGAAAAAAACAACTCCTCAAGAGTTGGCGAACATTGTCAGAGCAGAAGAAAGCAAGTGTTCTTCACTCGCTGAAGTTGAACTGGAATGATCTGGAAATTAAATACTTTGCAATCAGGGCTTGATATTCACATCTGCCAACCCGCCAAATGCAAGCTTATTTCAGCAAGGGCGTGTAACGCAGTCACTATGGTGGGTGGAATTTTATATACTATAAACTTTTTTCAGTTGTAGTCTTTTTAAAAGGTATAGATTTATATAGATTTTTTGATACTAAAATATCTTCCAATAATAATTTTCTGCAGAATAGATGCACGATTCCAGCAAACCCTCCTCCCCTCACTAACTTGTTTTTAATGTTATTTTTATTTGCTAATTTGCTCCGGATGAATATTGATAGCATTAACGATAGGGCTAGGATTTCGGCATGGTGTTGCGCCTATTGCCCATTATTTTACTCATTCCCTGCAGATTTTGTGTTCACACCCAAAGTGGGCATACATAAAGCCACCTCTCAGTACAAAATTTAGCCAATCACACTGAAAACTTGGGAATCACAAGGAATCGGCCCCACGTAACGATATTATTGCATTTTGCTGTGTATTGCATTAGCAAATTAATAAGGCTATTATAAATAATTTTACGTTCGCTTTAGAATTCTCATTTATTTTCCCAAATCTTCATTTACGTCTCTTATTCCCCTGTGAAAGACATAAATTATGATTTGGGAAAATAAATAAGAGATTTCATATCCAGTAGAATAAAATGGAGTAAGCCTATTGTTAAATTAGTGGAAAATCGGGTGACCAGATTGCAAAGACGCAAAGTTTAACTTTGCCTCGCCTCACAAAGTCTACGTCTCGTTCGCATAAATGTTATGTTTCCATGGTTGCAAGGTAATTGTGAACCTATTATTTAATTTGTAAATTAAGTTTTAATTTAAAACTTACCACCAGTGCTTCTCAGCCACCAAAATGGTGCGGTTGTCACATTCACCGGCCCAGACCTACACCACCGCAGTGGTAAAAAACTGTCACCTTCATAGTCCTTGTAGTACCTATTTGGACTAGTCTGATTAAACCCAGCCTGATCTGCCGGCGATTTGATTTCGCCTTGCAGCTCAGGCTGGAAACCTGTGCATTTATTTCTACTGCTTTGGTCACACTTTTGCGGGAACCAATCACAGACTGGCTTATCCACCTGGCGCGCTAT
Source organism: Pseudorasbora parva (assembly GCF_024679245.1). NCBI lineage: Eukaryota > Metazoa > Chordata > Actinopteri > Cypriniformes > Gobionidae > Pseudorasbora > Pseudorasbora parva. Next base: position 11,099,578 of record NC_090174.1, on the reverse strand, counting down.
TGCATGTTTAACACGATGATGGATAGAGAAGGATGGATTGATGCCTGTTGATCATGCCTTTTGTGGTCTGATTGGTTGAAGGACTATCCAATTGCGTAGAGTCATTTGAATTATGCTTGTTGATCACTCCTCTTGTGCAGTAGAAAATACACAGCAGATTCCCAAGACCAATGTTCAATCTTAAAAGATTGAGCTTGGTCCGGTGATAGCCAGACAATATTCAGACAGTATACAATTTTGGGAAAAGAAATTTACTTTTTTGCTGCGTCCAAATTCGCATACTATCCATACTAAATAGCATTTGAAAATAGAATTAGTATGTCCCACATCATAGTATGTTGAAAAGAGTTTAGAGGGTATCCATCGACGTCAATTTCCCGCCGGAACACACCCCCTCAGCCGGGGCTGAGTGGCAGAAGAGCTGCTGCGTGACTAGATTTTATAGGGGAAATCACGAGTAGAGCAAACGATTATCAGTTTAAACTGATAGGGCTCGGTTGGGCTCGATAGTGTTCCTTACAAGTTACCACAGATTCAGTGATCCAAGGATAATGACATGCAGCCAGGAATCGTGTTTTCCTGACATTTTATGAGCCTGATTTTGACATTTATAATATTTATAACTGTCAGTCATAACATTTTTCGAGTGAATCCCGCATGCAGATGGGTCAGTGTAATGAAGCATGTATGTGGCCGCTTGTCACGAATGGAAAACAATCCCTTTTGTCCTTTATAATCACTAGAAGCTGTTACTCATTCATTAAAGGAAATCTCACAAAGTTCCGCAGTGAAGCTGGTATATAATGAATCTCTTATCACAATGTCTGCACTTACAGAGGATTGACATGCGTGTTAACTGAACTCAGCACCTGGACAAACACTCAAGCGGGGAGTGGATTCCAAGTTCAACACTTGTGATTGGCCAACTGCTTTGTAGAAATCTACAAACATGTCTGTGATTGGCTACATTACTCACCGAGGCGAAAACACGTTGGAAATGTAATCATTTGACGAGTGCAAATACTACACTGAAGTTTGATAAACGCAACTTAATTCTTCAGTTTAATCTTTAAGGCACATAACTCTTCCTGTAGAGATAGCAATACAGAATACACATTCTCCTTTTTTTTGCCAAATAAATGAAAAGCATGTCAATGTCAATGTCTTCTCTCGCTGTATCAAAATATCACCTTCTTTAGAGATGGTCAAGTTCAGTTTGTGCATGATTAGGCTATGATATAACAATTTTTTAATACTGTATCCTAAATTGTGGATAATTAATATATCATGCTGAAGTACATTTCTGGATTAAAAGAAAAAAACAACAACCAGAAACGTACAGAACGGAAACCCGTGAGCCTAAAACCGTGATATGAACCGAACCGTGGGTTTAGTGAACCGTGCCGCCCCTAATATGCTCCTAAAACACAATCATCCGTTGCAGTTTTCATCCATTTTATTTATTGTTTTTGGTACTTATTTAAATGCATTTTTTTAAACAAACTTTATTAATAATTACTTTATCAACAACAGACTTATTCTTTAGAAATTAAAGTTTATTGAGCTTTGAAAAGGTGTACCTGTATTTTTATGCCATTATCATTATTTTAGATAAAACTGGTCTCAGAACGACAATATTATCGTTTATCGCGATAATTTATTGGCCAATTTATCGTCCAGCAAAATTTGTTATCGTGACAAGCCTATCCTAGACAAGCAGTTATGGGCAGCTTTTCCCTCCAAAAGCAGAAGCAGCAAGTTGGCTGTGGTTTGAGTGAGAAATTACACGCTATTATGAAGTCCGTCTCAAGCTCGGAATAGCGATGTCCATGGAATCCGTGGTCAAGCCTCCCCCTAACCCTCCTCGGGAGCCTGGCCTGGTTTTTGTGTGCTTTCGCTGCATTCACGCTGTAAACCAATGCTGCCTCTCAGTCTTTTTGCCACTCAGTGAGGCGTAACCGCAGTCGCTCAAGCTAACGGTGACGTCACGTGCCTTCCCTCTATTCCAAAGGCAGAAAGTCAGGCAAAATCATGCCAAACTGCCTGAGCACCAGGAATTGTGGTAGCGAGTTGTAAACAAATCATGGCGAACCATACGGGGCTTATGCTCAATTATTTCCATCGCCAAAGGTGCTTACGCCTTGCTTATTTGAGGGAAAAAGAGGATAAAAAACTGTGCATAAGGCAAGATAAGCTCTTATACCTTTTATTTTGTTCTTTATGTATTTGACATTAATTTATTCTTGCACTCAATGGACTGGAAACAAGCTAAGGCTAGAAAGCTACTGATAATGCATAACATTTGCTAATATATAACTGAAGAGCATACCTTATTTTAATAAACAAGTTGGTTTTTAATGTACGACTTCCATAAACACTGCATCCATAGGGGCTGTCATTGTTGTTTTGCGGGCTATGTGACGTCAGAACTACAGAGTACATCGATCTAGTACGAGTTCACGGGTGGGGAGTCGTGGGTTTGACTGCCATTCCAGTGCACTTTCACCGGTTGAAGGTTGTAAAATCACAGGTTAGGGGTTGCCTTGAAGGGGCTTGAGTGATCAATTATCAGTATTTAACCTGACCAAAAAATATTTATTCAGTGTTATCCACATTATATTCCACCTGCAGCAGCACTGTGAACTTATGTAATGATACACTTAGCCCTTAACTTTTAAATGCATCATTATATTTAAACTGCAAACACATAAGGAGAGTCTCTGCATGAAAGACCCATGACTGGCAGGTCAATGTGCTACTATCTACATTTCTCTCTGATACGGTAGAAAATGTAACTGAATGTGAGGGATTTTAACTGTGACGATGATTGACAGGGCAGTTCAAACTGTGACTGGATGCACTTAACAAAGTGACTGTTAAAGTCCATTATAGATGATGTAGTAGTATGCCGCAAAGCATCTATACTATTTTGCTACACACTCAAAAGTATGCACTTTTTCTTCACTAAAACACAGTACATAATTTTAGGTTGTAGTATAAGTAGGCGAATTGGGACACGGGGTTAGTTTGTTTCTCATCGTTTCCTTGGTTGTCATGGTTGCTAAGCAAGGTTATTATAGTTTTGCTTTTTGAAATTAGTTTTTATTTTATTATCGTTTTCAATTTTGCTACAAATTTCAGTTTAGTTTTAGTTAGTTTTACAAATGGTTTTGCTAGTTTTAGTTTAGTTTTTATTTTGCAAATACATTTCTATTTAGTTTTTATTTATTTAGTTTCAGTTTTAGTTTTAGTAATTATAGTTTAGCAGAGTTACCATAATGAAGTGTAGAGACCAAATCAAGGTTTTTAATTTCAGCAAAGTTTAATGTTTGCACAGATTAGAGTTTAATCTTACTAAACATCCTTAAGTGAAATCACTTGATCAGGGAGGGAAATTAACTTTTTTTGCCCACTAGCCAGTAGCCACAGTGGCTGGTGGATGTCCAATTTTACCAGCCACTTATATTTTTTACCAGCCGCTTTTTCCAGAATTCAAATTTAAAAGAAAGTGCATTAGCATGGTATGGGGTGAATTTGGGTTGATTGGGACATTTTCGACACACTCGACAAAGGTGCATTATTGTTATCATTCTTTGACAAAGCTGTCCAATCCGTTACAATGAATGTTTTAAGTAGTAACCAGTAAAAATATGCTTTACAATTCACCCACCACTGTGGCTGGTATACACACCAAAGTCACCCTCCACTTTGAAAAAGTACCCGCCATTGGCTGCTAATTTAACAAGCATTATTGTTTAAACCCAGGAAGGTCTTACAAAACATGCATAAAGTTGGGTCTTCACCTTTGAGCAAAAAAGCTTGAGTCAAACTATGACCTATACAAACAACGATCTGGAGATTAAAAAAGAAATAAATTATATTTTGATATTAAAAAATTATATTTGATATTTTTGACAGATCCTCTGAGTATTAGCCATCTTAAAGAACAAAATAAATGCAAAGTAAAATATAAAAGTAAAAATTATAAATTCCAGACAAACTCATTCATAACAAAGATGAAATATTGTTAAACAATTAAAAGCTTATTTTAATTTCTTCAGTAGTACAATGTAGGCTAGCAGTGTAAGAACACACCTAAAGTAATCTGAATACAGCCGACACACACTTTGTTGTAGGGATGCACCGAAATGAAATTCTTGGCCGAAGCCGAAACCGAATAATAATGAAATGCTTGGCCGAAGACCGAAGGCCGAATACCGAACGCGGTGTTTCGCATTTTTTCCATTTATTTGGCAATTTTTTTTTACCATTACAATAATTAAATAGTAAAAATTTGCTTTTTACTATTTTGTGTTGCTTTTCAGAGAAATAAATCAAATAACAAAAATACAATTTCAAAATATTTATTTAACACTGATTTTTTTTTAACATTCCAGCAGATATTATACAAACTAAGCACAACATAACTTAAAATAAATAATTAGTAAAATAAAAAATATATTTTTATTTGGCCATCTTAGAAGCCCCCCTTCTTGAATAGCCTATGTTAGGCCTATAACTGAATGCTGAAAGAATGTAACTCTGTATGTCTACAACAACTAATGTGCATTGAATAGTGCAAAAAATGTGGATGAACCCACAACAAATAAATAACTGTCTTAGACATAAGCCTACTTAGCCTACTTCTTCAGGAAAAGTAGCAGGTTCTTCTTTATGAAAAGTAGCTTCTCTGCTTTCTCACATGAAAGTCGGTTCCTCTTCTCATCGATGACATGAGCACTAAATTTCAGCACTAAACAGTGCTTCCACACTGCTGACATGTTTGCTGCATAAAGCACGCAGCTCTCACTCTACGTGGGTTACTTTTTGATCGCGTCATTAAAAACGTCATTGTTCGGCCAAAATTATTCGGCCTTTTTACTTATTCGGCCGAATGCCGAAAGTGCTTTTTTTGGCTATTTTCGGCCGAATAATTTCGGTTGCCGAATATTCGGTGCATCCCTACTTTGTTGTGCTCTGTGTGTGTGTGTGTGCGCGCGCGCGCGCGCGTGTGTGTGTGTGTGTGTGTGTGTGTGTGTGTGTGTGTGTGTGTGTGTGTGTTGTGCTATAATTGTAAAGGGGGCCAATGTCTTCACTTATCTAGTAAAATATTATGATAACTGACTAATAAGGACATTTGACTGGTCCTCACTAGTTAAAAAGGCATATAAATCGGCCAAAACATGTTTTTATTTAAATCTATTGTTTTGCACGTTCTTGGGATGGGTAGGTTTAGGGATAGGGGTTGGGTTAGGGGATATAAAATATCATTAACCTGATATAAAATCAATGGAAGTCTATGCAATGTCCTCACTTATATAGTGAAACAAACGTGTGTGTGTGTGTGTGTATCCTGGTATTCCCTACTTTGTGGGGAAATGTCTCCACCACACAGATAATAATATAATATAATGTAAATGATTATGATAACACCTTTGAGCCTGTCAATATTATGCAAACATAAAATCTCAAACGCACAGTAGGCTAGTACTTGCTATAGTTGCTGACTTTTGCGCCTGCGTCTCTCGTCGCGTAAGAAACGGCATTCTAAAACAGTGAGCTAAAGTTAAAAGAAGTTCAACGTGCATCTCATTACCTTGTGTTATTTCCCATTTCACTGCCACAGACGCATTGATTCTTTGTGAACTGCCGTTTAACGATGTGTTGCCTGTCTGCACGCGTCCGTCACAGGACAGCGGTTAATCTCCTCCTCAGATCACTTCACGAGCAGTAGCACAATACAGACACTCCCTCAACCGCCACAGTCAGATTTTCCGCCACATTAAAGAGAGCTTATTATTAACGAAAACGAATATTTATTTTTGCTAATTATTATTTTATTTCAGTTAGTTTTTTAGTAAGAGTAGTTAGTTTCGTTTAGTTTTAGTTTTTTATTTATTCAGATTTTTTAATTTTATTTCAGTTTACGAAAATGTTTTTTGACCAATAGTTTTAGTCTTTGTTTCAGTTTTCGTTTACGAAAATAACCTTGTTGCTAAGTATGTTTTTGTTGGTTGTTATGGTTACTCATTGTTTCAATGATTAACACACACCTGGGGCCTGTACCATGATGGTAGTTAAACAAACTCGGGGTAATAGGATTAGTCTCGAGATCTATCCAGACTTTGTTGGTACCATGATGCTGATCATCAGTTTTATGTGTCAACTCAGGCTTTGATCCTTAGTTCAGGAGTTTAGCTGTGACATCAGCAGTGAACAGCCAATCACATGCTGTGGATCAGTGGAACTGAGATTCTTTTCTGTCTTCTGCAGAATATTACATGATTGAAAAATATTAAGAATTTAAACAAATTTACACAGCAAGAAGAGCTGTCTATGAAAGAGGACAACTTGAAGAAAAAATATTGTACATCAATGCAAGTAAAAGTTATGAAGTTAGTTTATTTTTTATTTCTTAGAGAGAATTGAACATTTAAGCTCATAAAAAGCTTATTTATTGATTTTAAAGCTTATTTGTATGACTTTATATAGGCTATTTATATAAATTTTAACAAAGTGCCTATTAATGATTGATTTACTAAAATGATAAATGTGTAATTGATAAAGGGTATAATAATAATGTAAACGATATCTAAATCATTCAAAATTATTATTATTATAAATAAGCATTGTTAAAAGCCAGACGCTTTAGTCTTTAAAAACCATATGCTATGTCGTGACCTTTTAATTTGGAGTAGAAAAAGGGGGAGTGACTTTATTGCATCAGAGGTGTGTGCTCACAGCTGATTGGTTTCAGTTTAAGATCTCTTATCCAGAACATAACCTGCTCTGGAGCAGGTTAGCCATGGAGCGCAAGTTACTATGGCGATGAACACACACAAAAAACAACAACAAGAAAAGCCAAACCACTTTAATGGTACCTAAAACCCAGAATTGGCGCAAACTAAGCTTAAATATATTTGGCTAGCCAGCTAAACCGCTTACATGGTATAGGCCTGCTCCTTGTTTTCATCATTAGTTTGCGTTGAGTTGTTAATAGTGTCACTTGTTTTGCTCCCATGATCATCTTTGTGGATTCTTAGGGTGCGTTCACACTTGTCATGTTTGGTTCGATTAAAACGAACCCTGGTGCGGTTGCTCGGTTAGTGCGGTTCATTTGAACATATGTGAACGCTGCCATCCGAACCCTGGTGCGCACCAAACCAGCGGACCGAGGCCGCTAAAAAGATGGGTCTCGGTCCGCTTCCAAACGATCTCTGGTGCGGTTCGATTGATATATGAACGCAACACGGACCAAAGACATGTAAACGGACCAAAAACCGGACGTATAATGTCACAAGATGCCACGCATAATGCAGCTGATTTGACGACGCGGAAAGATCGGTGTACGTTATCCAAAATGAGTAACTTTAACATTAGAGGGCAAACGTAGAGCAACGAGGAAGAGCCTCATCAATATTTGGTCTGACGAGCATGTTTCGAAAATGCTAGAAAAAACACACAAAAAGCATACCTGGCTCTTCTCATCAAAGTTCCTGTGTTGCCCATTATTAGTACAGACGACAGAACGGCCGTCTCTTTTGCACAACGGAGGAAATCCTGCTGCTGTTTTGAATGTTTTGAACATTTTATGAGCTCTTCATGAGTTCTCAGCGGGTAAAAATAATGCCACATGTACACGCATAAAATGATCGCGTTTAATCCGGCACACAGCGTTGTTTTGAACATTTCATGAGCTCTTCATGAGTTCTCTGGTAAAAAATAATGCCATATGTACACGCATAAAATGCCCGCGCGTGTAATCCGCACACAGCATTGTTTTGCATGTTCGGTAAACGAGCTCCTACGTCATATAAACCGACCAATCAGGTTGTGACCGTCTCCCTATGCCTTTGGTTCAGTAACTTTAGGTTCGCTGTTAAAAATGCCCGTGTGAACGCTAAGCGGACCAGGACTATTATGTTTGTTTTTGTTTTTTGGTCCGGACCAAACTAACCAAACGAACCGAACTACAAGTGTGAATGCACCCTCAAATTATCTTCTTTGTTTTGTTTATTATAATAGTACCTCAATTAGATCCTTTCTTATCCTCGTTTTGCCTGACCCCCGCCATGACACAAACTTAATTTTAAAATAAAATTTCGAATGAAACGTCAGAGATTTGTTCCTCAATTAAAAGTCCATTCCACTAGAAAAACTTTACAAAGACAATAAAAGTAATCCATTTGAATCAAAACTTCTGAAGTGACACCCACTATATTTGACGAACAGATTGAATTCAAGCTTTTATTCACAGAATAATAAAGATCATCAGCACAAATAGAGCACATCAGTTATGGTAAATGTAAGATCAAACATGCTTGAAGAACCAATGAAGTTTGTTATTATGCATTAAGCAAGTATATTTGAGCTGCCACTGACCACTAGTTTTTGTATTCTAGCCTGTTTTTTTGCCAAAGAGAACATTTGTTTATATATTTCCATTACAGCTGAAGTTTACACATCTGCCACTGTGTGGTAAACTACTGACCTCAATTATATTTGAATAACGTCCAAAATGATCCAAGTAGACAGTCTGTCACCTATTAGGAGGAAAACCAGCCCAGTATTGTTATTTGCCATTTCTAAATAATAGCAGATTAAACCAGGATGTTTTTTGAATGATAAGGAGTCCTGAATATTTTTTTACAGAATATTTTTACAGAAAATTATAGAATATTATTAAAATCAGAGTTCTTTACCCACCATGTTAATGTCAAAGAACATGGTGCAGCAATTGAGACAAAAGCGCCCATTATCCCCTTCCCCCATCACCAATACCACCCCACACACATACACTGAGGTATAAAAGACTGACTGAACACATGGTAAATGAGCCGTGGCTCACACATCATCACTATATTCTTTAAGCAGGAATTGGGTTAGTGACATGTGTCAAAAGCAGCACATGTGCAAGGCATCCAGGTTCATAAACTATTTCACTGCAAATCCCACTGACCCAGATTCGTTCATAAATTAGAGTGCTGCTCAGCCTTGCATGAAGTCTGCAGTGACATCCAGACATGAGCGAAATAATGCAAGCTCTCATTTGATGCTATAAATTAAACAAGCTGTGTAACAAGTGTTGACAACATATGTTGTGAAATACTGACAACACTGTAAATTCTCAAAATGGATGTTTACACTTATACTTTCCCAAATAAACATCCTTGTTCCTTCTGAAAAGTCACATTACAGAAGTAAATGCATTGTGAAATGTGAATCATGTTGACATTAAAGTTTACGTTTTTGCTGACACTTTATTTTAGGGTTCAGTTCTTGCTTTGAACTAGTTGCTTATTAGCATTCATATTACTAGGATATTGGCTTAGTACTTATAAAGCACAATATTAATGCTTTATTCTGCATGGCCATATTCCACATCCCGTAATCCTACCCATACATACCACTACCTTACTAACTATTAACAAGCAAGCAGTAATTAGGATTTTATTGAGGCAAAAGTCATAGTTAATAGTGAATGTGTTCCCCATACTAAAGTGTTTTTAGATTTTTTTTATAATAGCTTTTAAGATTTTCACTGAATATTGTATCACAGGGTTTGAAATCTTTGAGGTCCCTTACAAAAAAGTGCTGTGACAGTGCTACAAAATATCCCATTTTTCACTGAAAGAATTGAAATCAATGTTGGAAATTGTTAAAATTGATAATAATAAATGTTTCTTGAGCACCAAATCAGCATTTTATATCTGAAGGATTGTGTGCCACTGAAGACTGGAGCAATGATGTTTAACATTCAGCTTTGCAGTCACAGGAATAAAAAACATTTTCAAATTACAGAAAAGATTTATTTTAAATTGTAATATTTCACATTATTACTTTTACTGTATGTTTTATCAAATGAATGCAGCTTTAGGGAGAATTGGAGACTCCTTTCAAAAGCATAAACATATTTTACCAACCTCAAACTTTTGAGCTGTAGTGTACATCAGGAATGCTTTCTAGAAAAGCTAATTGAAATGTCTGGTAGGGACACAACTAACACATCACTGTGTTGCTATCTTGTGTGTAAATTATGTCTAGCCTAATGCTTTTACAAAGGAAGCCTATGGGGCAAGCAGTTTCACAAGAATAAACATTAAATTATACACTGTTACAGTAATATATCAAATGAACTGGAGATACAGAAACATAATACACAAGAAGGCAAGAAATGTACTGTTTATATGGCCCAAACTCCACCCACAGTAGTTACCTTGGTATCGCAAGTAGAAGTTCATCCACCTACAGCAACAGTCCAGCATCTAGAATGGTTTTTAGACCGCTTCAATCTCAAAATAAGCCCAAATTTATTTATTTATTTTTTGTATGGTAGAAAGAATAGAAATACTTCAAGTTTAAGCATTAAAGAACCCTCCAGAAGGCCTCACCACATAGACCTCCATTGTAAGTCCATTAGTGAAATGAGTAAAATTAACTAACAAAGTCAAAGGCATGTCTTTGGTAACTGAAAGGGAGCGTAACTAGGTGCGTTTACATGGAGCACTGTAATCGGTTTAAAAGTCCAATCCGAATGAAAAGGCTCCATATAAACACCTCAATCGGAATAAAAATGTCCTAACCGAATGAAATTGTAATCGTTTTGAGAGGGGTGGGATAAACCTTTTCATGAACCGATCAAACGAAAAATGTAACCATGTAAATGACCTGACCCGATTACTTTTCAGTGTGCGTCTTTATATGACGTGATACACAGCGCGCGCCTTCACCACTGAACGCGCCACGCTCACACGCAGGCTATAATGTTGAGAGAAAAGTAGATTTTTCTGAGGGGTAAACTTTTTAATTCGTAAGAAGTTATGAAGATAATGTTGGCATAATGACACAGACATAGCCTGGCTACATCCTCTCATCTTGACAGCGTTTGTGCAGGCACTTTTTACTTCAACTGTGCCTGACAGAAGAATAATTTTTTTCTGCGATGATTAACACTTTACAACAAATACATTGCGTTTATAAAACCGTATAAGTCCTGCTGGCCGTTGAGAGTTGCTTTGGCATCCGTGAACACATTCCAGCTGCTGGAGAGGACAGCGTCGACATTTCTGATGCGGCAGAAAAACTGCTCTGTGGTGATTGCGATTGAAGGTCAGCACATGTAAACCCCAGGTCGGTTTAGATAACGTCTCATGTAAACAGTCCACTAAATCTTTCAATCGGAATTATTTTAATCAGAATGACAAAAAAGTGTGCATGTAAACGTGGCTACTGATTATGTTGATTTGAAGCTCAGCTTTATTGAATGTAGAAAATTCCTAATTTTTTCTGTTATCCACAGGCTGCCCCTACAAGCAGATGCCTCCCACCCCCAGCAGCAACGCCTCAGACAAATCCAGCTCCAAGGCCTCTGAGGTGGGGGACGAGGTGGCCGGGGACTTTGTGGTCGGTGAACGTGTCTGGGTCAATGGAGTCAAGCCAGGAGTCATCGCCTATCTTGGAGAGACCCAGTTTTCCCCGGGACAGTGGGCTGGAGTGGTGCTGAATGATCTGGTTGGAAAAAATGACGGCTCTGTCAATGGAGTGCGTTACTTTGAGTGCCAGCCTTTGCAGGGTATCTTCACCAGGCCTTCCAAGCTCATGCGGCAACCCGTCGGGGATGGGGGTGATGAGCAGCAGAACGCACAGCTGCAGGGTGGCGCGGGGGCATCCGGTCAGCGTGTAGTCATGCCGCTCAGAGAAGGCATGCTCAACAGCTCCGTCAAAACCGGCAACGAATCAGGATCCAACATGTCTGACAGTGGATCTGTGAAGAAAGGGGGAGAGAAGGACCTCAAGGTCGGAGATCGAGTGCTTGTGAGTGTTGGAAGTTTTTCAGTTAGTATAATTAAAGACTATTCATTTAGGGTTTGGGTTATCTGTGTGCTCTTTGGAGTTTTTTTTAGGGTAAACTGGTTCCACAAGCAGATTTTTGCTTGTGTTCAAGTTGGTCGGGTGAATTCACCTTGATAACCAGAAAGCTGATTGATTTAAAAAGGGACTTCTGTGTCAGCTGTGATTTAAACATTGCTACACTATTGGTAATAATTAATAGGATCTTTTTTTCCCCCACAAAAATTAATTGCAATATTGTTAATGTGACCGTACTCTAGAAGTACTATTTAGAAGAAGTCCCACCTTCTAAATAAAATGGCCATCATCAATTGGTAAAGTCATCGCAACATTGCATTGGTTTGTTTGCTTGACCAGTGTGTTGTTGTGATTGGTCAACTGCTTTAAGCGTGTTTCAGAAATGTCAGATGGTGATGTATTTGTTTCCGGAAGAAACCTAGACTATACAATCAATGTGCTTCAGGGAGTTCAGAAACAGTGCACACTGACATAGAGAATAACTCCCTTTAGAGTGACTTTGTAACTTTGACGACCTTTTTCATGCTCAGACAGCAACAATACAGACTAAAGGAAGCTGAAAATGTAACAAAGCATATTAGGACCCCTTTAATTATGATAGTATAGTCATCTTAATCATCTTAATGGATGATGGAAACTGACCAATAAGAGGACACTTGTACTCCCATGTGACTTAGACACATTTTGGTACGCTTTGAAATGTTGCCTTGTGAAAGCAAACTGAACTCAATGCAACATTGTAACAAATTAAGTACCTGTTTCCATTGTTTTTTTTGTGTTTTTTTTTTAAATCTATAGGTGTGAAAATGCCCTTAAAGATCCTGGCATTCATTTAGTACATACACCACAAACAAATTCAGTCATCTTTCCTTCCATTGGTCCACTGACTGTTTCCATTCCAGTGAGTTTTAATGTGAAAACGTTCAAATTGTGTGCTGAATCTGCTGATGCATAATGTACTGCCATAGGATAAATCTTGTTTCCTGTGTGGGTTGCATTTTTGTTGTCTGTCTTGCAAATATTGGTTCGATCCAGCCTCATGGAACCAATGACATGGATGTTGATGCCTGTAAATGACTTCCATGCAAATCTTGCAATTTATGTAGAATCTGACGGAATCCCTTTTATTGGGGAAAACCTCTGTTTAAAATATTAAATAAATCATGATTTTCAAAATTGTATACTATTAGACTGACTACTGGACTGCTGTGGCTATTAAAATGCTCCATCCTGGTGATGTGTTTTCTGTACAGACCTTTGCGATCACAGCTACAGTCCAATGCAATGTTTTTTAACCATTTTTATTTGCTTGCTGGTGCATTTAAGTATGGTATTATCAAATTCAGATTTGTCTGTCCCTAAATGTCATGTATAAAGCGCTCTATTGTTCCGATCTGGCTGTGAAAGACTGATATGTGGCTTTCCTTGTGTTAGATTCCTCATGTTAAGTAACAGATGCTGCCCAATAGCTGTCTGCTTGAGTATACAGATGATTGGCTATGGGTCAAATTGCTTTCCATTTAGTATAGCACAGTCCAAAAGCTTTTCAGGCAGTCAATATTCTTAATCAGATGGGATTACTGCTCCATAAACCATCAACCATTGATCTCAGCCATCTACTTGTCTGCCTGCTTCAATTCCGACTGACACCTGATTGGTTTGTTCAGTGATGAATACATCAGGGAGGATTCCCACTTAGACACAGATAGACATCAGTGTCACACTTTTAATCTCCCAGAGGCTGCTTTTTATTAAAACCGATTTAAATTTGACAATGTTTATTGTGTGAAAATGATTTATCTCCGTTTAATTTTTTTGCATAAATTATTACTTTCCACTGGGGCTAATTTAGTGTAACTGCCTTTTTGTTGAGCTAAGCGAAGTCGAAGTTATTGAGTGGAATTCAAGCAGCTACAGATGATGTTGACAGAACATAGGATACATTTAATCTAGTATATTAGTGTTGTTGAGCTCAAACTTCAAATCCTGCTGGATAAACCTGTAGAACTGTGCACAAAAAATGTGGTATGTTGTGTGAAATATAGATTTAACACACTCGTATCTGTTAAGTTGAGTCACAGTGTACAATATAACTGAACTGCTTTAGATAGATGTCAGTTCCCTGTTGTTTCCCACTACGACTGGTATCTTATTACCATGACTGTGCTTTAATGCGTGAAGGACCTCTCAAAGACAGTGCTTTTCCATTGTTTGCTCTCCCAAGACTTCCAAATGCACATGTGTGAAAACGATGCTCATGTATCAGCACTATGTAAGCCAGACCAGGACTCAACCGACCACCTTCACATTACCTTGTAGCACTTTCACTTTGTAGATCCAGCAGGGCTAAACATGTCCCAGTCCACACCAAATGGTGCTCTCAAAATGCTCAACTTTCAGCAATAAAAACAATTCAATAATTATCCTTTTTATCTGCACTTATTCAGAATTCTGTATCTGCAATAGTGTTTAACTTACTAGTGAGCACTTGTTTTTATTCATACAGGAAGCACTTTTCCTGGTAGATAGCATCTGTTTGGTCTAGACAATGTCTTATGTGAAGCTAAAGCATTTTTTAGTCCCTCTAGATAATAACCGCAGAAAAATGCCTTCAAGTTGAAATGTATTAAAAATTAATCTCATCTACTTATATGCATAGGAGCTTTTGCACCGGAGGAACCTTTTCATAGTACCTGGAACTATTAGGTGAAGTTAGTGAAATACCCGGATTTTTGCGTGTTTGCACCGCAGGAACAAGGAACGATTTTAGTTTTAAGAACTCCTTTAATGGGAACTAATTTAGCTCCTACTTCAGAGCAGTAGGGTCTAATGCTGCCTTCACATGCTCTCGGAATTGGTAAAAATTGGGCATGAACACCCTCCCATTTTGAAACTTGAATGCAATGATCTCGTAATCATGACTTCAGAAGTCGGAATGATCAAATTTCCAATAGCACGTGAAGGCAGCATAGCCCATCACAAAAGGAACTACCAATGACGCAAGTGAATGCTAATTGGCGCAACACACGCAATACACCTGCACCCGCTATTTTTTAAAAAGCCACTTACACACGCATACATTTAACTGGATCTCTTTTGTAGTTTTAAATGCTCGGACGAACAGTCACAAAATACCACCTACTCCCTGCCTACTATTTACTAAACAGGACAAATTAGCGTGAGCGCAATCCCATAAAAACATTGATGAGAGTGGAAAGGTCTGCGTGTGATCTACTGACGACATGCAAATGAAAACACAGACACAGCCGGCTAATTTCCATAAAGACCAACACAATCTACAGCACAAAAGAGCACCATCAAGCATCTGGTTTAAGACATCGTTTTTTGGGGCGGTAAATAATGGCACAAATACCAATAGCGCAAACCTTAGTAAATATCCTTATGTGATTAATTTAAATACTCGTCTCCCATAATATATTTTGCATCTGAAAGGGAAACTTCTACAAATGCATATGCAAAAGGTCAGCTGCAAAAATAATTTTCACTGTGTGTCTTTGGTATATATTGTCTTTTTTTTTATGCCAAAAGAAAGTTTGCGCTGGCGCAAGCTTTTAGTAAATATGTCCCTTAATGCGTAACAAATTAAAAAATAAAACTCTTGAAAGGAAAGAGTTGACTCGCATCAACACGTTTGTTAAGTTGCTATCTCTCCTACATCCCTTCTAAGGTTAGTAGCCTTTAAACCTGGAACATGTCCTTTTTGGACAAAAAAAGAGGTATGAGGTATGGTATAAAAATTTGATTTTTATTTCAGTAGTACATTAACAGTCATACAGCGTTATATTTGTCGAATGATGTTGAGGGATTCTTCACGCTGGTGTTATTGAGCAGACTTCTGAATGTGTCTTAGTCAGGTCAGACAGTCCATCAAAAGAACTGTAAGGTGGATCTCTGCCAAATTGAAGCTTATGCTGACTGATCGTGGATCTGCAGTGTTGTGAGTTGAGAGGGGAGACTTTCTGAGTCAGCTTTCTCCACTCCTCACCGCTCATCTCTGTGCTGTGCTTGTGTATTCTGCTGAGTTCCTAGTTCTTCTAACACCCAGAAGGTCTATTAGACAATAGCTGCTCAAAGGCGTATTGTTTTAAGTGACTTAAAAGCTTTTGCCAAACATGTATCTGACATATGTTTTTACCCTCATAAATTGCTGCTGTTTTGGTTTGATACGTCAACTGTTCCTATGTGAAAAACAGCAGTGAGATGACATGGTAAAGTAAATATTGCACATCTGGAACGTTCCCTCAGGAATGTTTGTGTTATCACCTTATCCACGCTCAAGCGTACTGTGGCTCATCTGCCACGTCAGTTGCACAAACACAGACTCGCTCACTGGCGGGAGAATGTGATGTGTCTGTCTGAATATATATTCTCTTCCGGATGCTCTCCTTTCTAATGCCAAGCCGCAGATGTCTCAGGAGCAGAATGTCTCACGGTGCTCAAAACACCACTTGATGAAACTGTGAAAACGTAAACGGCTCTACTTATTTTCTCAAGTTTTGTTGATGCCATGTGATCTGTGTATTTTAGAAGAATGATGATGTCCCACAAACTGACTGCAGGAAAAAAAGGATTTCTGCTTTTCACATGAACAAATGCAGATGTGGATGCATTTGTTGGGCTCTCATGTAGGTATAGGGATTTTAGCATAGTTTTAAGCATAGTTTTAGCATAGTTTTTTCATTTAGTTTTAACTAGAGTACTTTTTACGGAAATAATACTTGAATGTAATATTTTTGTACGCTTTCCCACATGCTATATTTACAGTGAATGTAGTGTTATAGTTTAAATATTAAATTAAATTAGCTTAGATTAATTAAGCCCCTTTCACACTGCACGTCAGACCCTTGATATTCCCGGAACATTGCCGGGTCGCCTTCTGTGTGAAAGCAACCACGTCCCGGAATTGATTACCGAATTGAACCCGGGTCGGGGACCTAGTCACTTTGCGGGGTTCGACCCGGGACGAGCGCTGTGTGAACAAATGCCAAAACTAATGCCGCAACGTGTACGTAGTTATCGTGGGACTCCTAGAGCTTGTTTTTTCAATAATACAACCCTGCAGTGCCAGAAGAGCTAGTCAGTGTTTTAAACGCAGAGAGTGTTCGTATACAAAAGAAACTAAAATTAAACAAGCAGAAATGTGCGCAAACTGGACACAAGTCTAGACCACGGAGCTCCTTACTATCCTCGCTGAAGCGGAGATCGCTCGCCATTATACGTCACATCCGGATGTCACGTGTCAACTCGATCCGGGACCGTTACAGGTGGTGTGTGAAAGCGCACATATTATGGTATTTCGCTGGCAGTGAGAATGGACCAAATCTAGTGGCCCGGGAGCAAATGCCGGGTCGCATTATCCGTGTATTTGCCGGAATCGCAGTGTGAAAGAGGCTCTAGAGTGTTTTTGAGCCACTTAAGTAGGACTTGAGTATAACTTTATGTAATTTCATGAAAACTTCTATTGTTTTTGAAATATGGTTAAAGTTTACTGCCACCTGTACTGCCACGTGTTCATGATTACCTAAAATATACAATATTGAACTTGTATTTTTTTGTATTTAAATATATATTTGTAATGGTGCTATCAATCAATTGACTAATTCATTGCAAAAATTAATCCTGATTACAGTTTTTTTTTTTTTTTTTTACATTTAATGATAGACATTCAGCATTACAGTATAACTGAAAGCTATATCTTCATATAAACCTATTATAATGACCTATTTACCTGTGGCCTTGTGCAGAAATTAAATAAATTTGTCAAACAGTCTGCACTGCATAAATAAAAAATTAGATATAGATAATCCTTATTAAAGCTAAAATGTACTGTTACCTTTGTTGTGGTCTATTAAAGCATTTGCATTAATGAGCGTGATCATATAATGTAATGCTAGCCAAAGGATGACAGAAAAATGGATGCTGCATTCATTTCTTTGAATATTTTTAGCACATTAAATTTAAATGAATCACATGCGTTATCATGCTAATTTTGACAGCAGTAATTTGTACTGATTATACATTTAAAATATATTAAGTTTAATGTAATATTGAGTAAAACACTACAGTTAAAATTATAATCAAGGTCTTTAGGATGTTGGAAGTGTATTTTAAAGCACAATTAAAGATGATTAAAACAATGATTTAAATGTACTTTAAAATAACACTTTTAATTTGTGATTGTTACAACTTTTAAAAAAATGTACTGAAGATTGCTCAGTTTAAGTACACTTAAGTTGCCTTTTATTTCATCAATATTATATTATCTTTTTTTTTTAAATATAGTTTTAAGATTTGTAGTACACTACAAGTGCACATTCAATTTTTTTTTACAGAGCTAGGGCTTATGATTTTTGGCACACGCTGTGGAATAACCCGATCCACACTGCAGCTTGTTGTGTGGCCAAGTACCGCCCACTTAGACAAGACGAGACTGAATGACCAAAATGTAAAACAACCAACAGTTAATTTTGGTTTTAACGTGCCATTTAGGGGTAGATTTTGAAATCCATCAAACAACAATAAAGAATGAAGTGTGGGAGGGAAACGCTTAAGTAATGGAATAGTAGTCTCTCCAAACAGTTGTACAAACAGCACTTAAAACATGGCTGAAAATGTATGAAGAACTTTTGTTTCCAGGTGAAATGATAATCTGACCTCCAGTGGTGTGTAGATGCCAGCCAATCATATTGGAACTGCTGAATTTTGTACAACACTTGTACTTCTAGTCTGCAATATGCATCAGGCAGTCCGTGAACAGACTGTGGGCGGAACGTGGGGCGTTCTGTCTGAGCAGAGACTAGGGTTTTCCGCAAACTGACAGTTTTGGCTTTTCCATTTAAGTAGAGACAGATTAAAATGTTAATGTAGACACAACTGTAGGGCACACATGCATGTGTTTATGCATTTATGGTCCACTGTTTTAGTTTGTTTCTAAAGCAATTTGTGCTTTTTATTCCTGACTTTGATAAATTCTTAGTTTTATCCGCTCCTTTATATCCAGCAGTCATTATGTAATGGCTCTAGGATTTTGAATTGGGATGGATGAATGGTTTGCTGCTTTTTTTGTTCTGTTTTGCTGTGTCATATGACTAAGCATCGCTAGAAATACTTTTAGTAGACTGGATGATAAGGAACTGTAAAATAGAACCCTTTGAAGAAATGTGCCTCAAGGTTCTGTACTAGGCCCATTTGAATTCTTCTTTATGATAATTTAATAGTTTATAGTTTATTAATGGATTTGGAGATACTGTTGTAATATTAATCCATGATTTTTATCTATTTACCTAAATTTAGAAAAGGGTTCATCTCACATCCACTCTTAAATATCCCAGTCATATATAATAATGACTGAAATGAGTGAAATAATTTAACAATGTGCTTGTTGTTTGTTTGTCCTGGGGGTGATTACAGAGAGCATTCGCAAATCTCAGATTGTACCTATGAAACAATGAGACTTTGAGAGTCTAATTCAGCGTATGTTCCTTAAAGGAGTAACGTTATGAATGTGACCTGCTTGGAACCAGACCCTTTTCTAATAGTAGGTCTCATCTTCTTCATTGTGGTGGTCACTGTGATTGCGTGTGTACAGTTTGAGAGAGAGAAATTATTTTTACATTAATATGAAAGAATGCTTTTGAAGCACACAAAATGTGTGATATACACTTTCTTGTTACTGAAGGATACAATATGCTTTATGTATAGTTGTGCCATCACTAATGAATAGTCTGTGACCTCCTTTTTTCGCCAGTGCTGGGTTGATGAATGTAGGCCAGTTAAACCAGCCCCAACAGTCATTCCCAGTTACATCTCAGAGCAGAGTTTACTAATCTATTAGAATACACTGACTGATCAATATTTTTAAGTTGTGTGTGTGTGTGTGTGTGTGTGTGTGTGTGTGTGTGTGTGTGTGTGTGTGTGTGTGTGTGTGTGTGTGTGTGTGTGTGTGTGTGTGTGTGTGTGTGTGTGTGTGTGTGTGTGTGTGTGTGTGTGTGTGTGTGTGTGTGTGTGTGTGACATTTCAAGGGGCCACATTTCCAACCCTGTTTTGTTATAGACGGTTTCATTGAACGCACGCGCGTTGTCATTGTTACGTGCCTAACCCGAAGTTAACTTCCGGTCTGTGTTTGTTTATCGGTTTGGCTAGTTGATAGTATGGAGCACTACTCAGTAGAAACACATTTTTGACGTACATTCTTGGATAACATGATATAAATATTAACAGTTAAACAAAGAACATATGACAGCAGCACAAAAACAGTGTGTGTGACTCACCAAAAAGCCTTGAATGCTTCATTAATATCCTAACTGCAAATGAGATCGGTGTCTAATGTAATTTAGACTGTATTTCTAATGTGATTTACTTGTTATTTATTTAGCTTTTTATCATAAATAATCTACTGTAGGTAAAATATTCTGGCTGCGTTTACACTTGGCGTTAACATCAAGCAGATAGGCTCATCAGTCGGATCAGGACAGTGCGTTTACATTTATTCATATCAAGTGGTCTCTCTCCAGGTCGCCATCTGGAGAACTGATCAGAATTATGTTTACCGCAAAATATTAAATTAGGTATGTAAAAGGCCTTTATCACGGAGTGTATAAAACTTGCGCTTTATCCTCTATCAGTGGTAGAGCACGGGATTTGTGTGATGCAGATAGGGTACTTTATCTACAAGTTTAAGTTTCCCAACATTAATCTTATTATGAAACCAAGAAACATGTTATTCAGATGCATTGCATAATTGAAAGGTGGGGGAGTTTCCCCCACTCTATATTGAAGACAGAAATGGGAGATTATTTATAATAAACATGCTGAAACAACATAAACATATACATTAAGATAATGTTGCACAATTATAATTAAAGATGATAACACATAAGAAAGATAGCGCAGCCTCTGTCATTATTGACGTCTACCGGAAGTTAAGTTTGGGCCGCAAAAGCGCGCATGCGCAGTAACGTTTGTTTATGTTGCTGCCGTTGAAACCGTCTATACTCTAACAATTCTGTCATCATTTACTCACCCTCAAGTTGTTCCAAACCTGAACACAAAATATGTTTTGAAGAATATGGATAACCAAACAATTGTTGGGCCCCTTTGACTTCCGCCCAATGCCTATCAACTTTTTGATTACTGACATTGTTTTAAATATCTTATTTTGTGTTTAGAAGAAGAAGTAACTTCATACATGTTTGGAGCAGCTTGAGGGTGAATAAATGATGACAGAACTTTCTTTTTTGGATGAACTATCCCTTTAATTTGTGTCCATGTTGGCTCTGTGTGCCCCCACTGAATCTCCTCTGTTCTCTCCTCAGGTTGGCGGCACTAAGACAGGAGTAGTGCGTTATGTGGGGGAGACTGACTTTGCCAAGGGCGAGTGGTGTGGAGTTGAGCTGGACGAGCCGTTAGGGAAAAACGATGGAGCTGTAGCTGGAACCAGGTACATCATTTGTCTTCCGCCAACATGTCCTGTCTTTAGCAGCACCATTAATTGCCTTAAAAACTAATAGGTCTCATTGTTTAATGCCTATTTTTAAAGAGGTTTGAAGACTATTTAGTATGTTAATATATCTCAGTTCTAGTGTTACCTAGAATGGGAAATCAAATAGACCTGATTTATTTTCTTAAAGCGGTAGTTCACCCAAAAATTATTTAAAGAATTAGATCACTTAAAAGTTAAAATATACAGATATCTTACTCAGCCCCATCTCATCCAATATGTTCATTTCTTTCTTTCTTTAGTCGAAAATAAATTAGTTTTTGAGGAAAACGTTTCCATTTTCTCCAGATGATTTTCAATTGGAACCAACAGGTTGAAGGTTCAAATCAATGCAGTTTCAAAAGGCTGCATTGCTGAATTGTTCACAGTCCAGTCATGGTGAAAACGAGGTGTGTTCGGGCGCATTGTTTGCACGTTGCTATTTTAAGGCAAATGAAAACGACTGTGTCATTGACCAACAAAAACCTGGGGCCGTATTCACAAAACATCTTAAGGCCAGGGCTGGACTGGTAATCTGGCATATCGGGCATTTGCCCAGTGGGCCGACGCACTTTGGGGCCGGTAGTGTTTAAAAAAAATAAAAAAAATTTTTTGCCACTGACAACATGCAGCGACAGCGGCCCATTGGTTTGTCTTCTGAATTGACAAGCCGAAGCGAGAGAGACCTCCCCTCCATATTTGGCGCTTTTTCTATTTATTTATTTATTCATTAGTATTTGAGCGCATGGAACTGCAAAGGTGAATATCCACACAGCGCAGCCGCTGACGAACGTACGCTGCGTTTAAATGCTGCTCTATACGGCACTTTGACTCTGAATTTTGTTTTATACAATCGTGTGATATGGGAACATTACAGGTTCTGTGTTGAATCAGCTGAAAACAGCCGCGAGCATGTATTCATGACGAGGTAAAGTGGAAAACGGCAATGCACACAAACGTTTCACTTTAGCAGAACTACAATTTACCTTGCAGCTACTAACAGCGAAGAAATATGGTGTTTTGGAAGAAACATTTATTAAAAATGTCGCTATATTACTTAAATTAATATTGCAGAATATAAATCACTTTTATAGAGGCTGTTTTTGTATTTTCTACAGGTGTTTACATTTTTTTTAACTTACAAATATAATAGTTTATTATATATGTTTTATATAGTTTTAGAAACCATATAGCCATATAATAACTACCTTGATCTTACATTTACAGGGAGTGCAGAATTATTAGGCAAGTTGTATTTTTGAGGATCAATTTTATTATTGAACAACAACCATGTTCTCAATGAACACAAAAAACTCATTAATATCAAAGCTGAATATTTTTGGAAGTTTTAGTTTTTAGTTTTAGCTATTTTAGGGGGATATCTGTGTGTGCAAGTGACTATTACTGTGCATAATTATTAGGCAACTTAACAAAAAACAAATGTATACCCATTTCAATTATTTATTTTTACCAGTGAAACCAATATAACATCTCAACATTCACAAATATACATTTCTGACATTCAAAAACCAAACAAAAACAAATCAGTGACCAATATAGCCACCTTTCTTTGCAAGGACACTCAAAAGCCTGCCATCCATGGACTCTGTCAGTGTTTTGATCTGTTCACCATCAACATTGTGTGCAGCAGCAACCACAGCCTCCCAGACACTGTTCAGAGAGGTGTACTGTTTTCCCTCCTTGTAAATCGCACATTTGATGATGGACAACAGGTTCTCAATGGGGTCCAGATCAGGTGAACAAGGAGGCCATATCATTAGATTTTCTTCTTTTATACCCTTTCTTGCCAGCCACGCTGTGGAGGACTTGGACGCGTGTGATGGAGCATTGTCCTGCATGAAAATCATGTTTTTCTTGAAGGATGCAGACTTCTTCCTGTACCACTGCTTGAAGAAGGTGTCTTCCAGAAACTGGCAGTAGGACTGGGAGTTGAGCTTGACTCCATCCTCAACCCGAAAAGGCCCCACAAGCTCATCTTTGATGATACCAGCCCAAACCAGTACTCCACCTCCACCTTGCTGGCGTCTGAGTCGGACTGGAGCTCTCTGCCCTTTACCAATCCAGCCACGGGCCCATCCATCTGGCCCATCAAGACTCACTCTCATTTCATCAGTCCATAAAACCTTAGAAAAATCAGTCTTGAGATATTTCTTGGCCCAGTCTTGACGTTTCAGCTTGTGTGTCTTGTTCAGTGGTGGTCGACTTTCTGCCTTTCTTACCTTGGCCATGTCTCTAAGTATTGCACACCTTGTGCTTTTGGGCACTCCAGTGATGTTGCAGCTCTGAAATATGGCCAAACTGGTGGCAAGTGGCATCTTGGCAGCTGCACACTTGACTTTTCTCAGTTCACGGGCAGTTATTTTGCGCCTTGGTTTTTCCACACGCTTCTTGCGACCCTGTTGACTATTTTGAATGAAACGCTTGATTGTTCGATGATCACGCTTCAGAAGCTTGGCTATTTTAAGACTGCTGCATCCCTCTGCAATATATCTCACTATTTTTGACTTTTATGAGCCTGTCAAGTCCTTCTTTTGACCCATTTTGCCAAAGGAAAGGAAGTTGCCTAATAATTATGCACACCTGATATAGGGTGTTGATGTCATTAGACCACACCCCTTCTCATTACAGAGATGCACATCACCTAATATGCTTAATTGGTAGTAGGCTTTCCAGCCTATACAGCTTGGAGTAAGACAACATGCATAACGAGGATGATGTGGTCAAAATACTCATTTGCCTAATAATTCTGCACTCCCTGTAAATGAAACTGGCCTACAGTTAAACTACAGTCTATAAAACAGCTTTAAAGTCTGGATCCCATGAATTAAGGACAAAGCTTTTTTTTCCTCTTTAAAAGTTGTATTAACTTTTTTTAATAGATTTAATGAAATTTAATAGCCTCATAAAAGATAGATATCAGTGTCTTACTTAAATGATGTGTTAACTCTAGAAAAATATGATTGTTCAACCCAAAAATGTGATCGTTTACTCACCCTAATGTCATTCCAAACCTAAATGAATTTATTTCTGTGTAGCATAAAATAAAATAATTTGAGTCTGTTTTTTTGTTCATACAATATTCAAATGGTAGTCTAACCAAAATGGCTTGGTTGCCAACATTCTTCAAAACATCTTATTTTGTGTTTCACAGAAGTCATACAGGTTTGGAATGACACGAGAGTGAGTAAATTATGAGAGCATTTAAAAGAAGTAAATTTACTTTACTGCATCCTAGCTTAAAATCATCAGTGCTTCACTGCCAAGGGCATTGCTGTGTAAAAAAAGAAGAAGCAATATTAAGTTTATCTGAATTTGCAGCAAATTCGATAATATCTATCATTATTTGTCCTTGTCCTAGTTTTATTTATATACTCCAATTTAAGGCCCCAACCCCAGCAAAAACATTCACGGGGAACTCATGGGCCGGATGTGCTGGGTATGCCAGAGCCGAATTTTAGCCCCAGTCCAGCCCTGCTTAAGGCTAAAAGTAGCTCCTAAATTACCAATTTGGGAGAAACTCTTAAAAATAACGGGCGTGTCAGTCCTAATTTTAGGACTCCTACATTTTTGCTCTAAGAGTATTTCACAAAGAATTTTAGCGCTAAAACTACCTCCTAAATCAATGAAACACTAGGAGTAGTCAAGAGTCACTAAGTCACTAACCAAATCACACACGAAAATCCTGATGGCTGTTGCCGCAATCTGCTCAAGACACTATACAACACTGAGAAAATAGTGATATTTAAAGTATCTTTTAATAAAAAAAATTAAAATACTGTCAGATATCCGGTGGTATTGGTTTTTATGAGTTCAACTTACAAATGACTAAATAAAGTAAAACAATATAAGCATATTTGACGTGCTGACCAAAGCGATCGAAGGCTCCGAGCTCTGAATTTAGCCCAAACCCAGAGTTCTGCCCCGTATTGCAGACATGTCAGAGTCTGACAATTAGCTGACATAACATATACTAGTTTAACTAGGGACACTTGGGCCATGTCCACACTAATACGTTTTCATTTGAAAACATATATTTTTCTCTCCGCTTTGGCCTTCCGTCCACACTGAGACAGCGTTTTAAGTCAATGAAAACGTATCGTTTTGAAAACGCTCTCCGAAGCAGATACATTTGAAAACGTCGTCTTCGCGCCGTAGTGTGGACTGTAAGAAACGGAGGCTTTTTAATATGATTACGCATTTTTAGCCATGTGATGCAGTCATATGACCAATTCAGCCAAGATGGTGAACGACATTGTACAGCAGTTGTTTCGTATGCTTTCTGTTTTGACAGCCTTGTTAAATATTAATGTCAGTTTGTACATACTGTTAAAAAACTCTTTTTCTCAACATTGCCGCAAAATTTAAAGAGTAAATAAACGAGTAGCGGAAATGAAGCAAGTCGAAGCGTCGTGGATTTGCTCATGCGCAGTACGGGGATGAAAGTTTTCAGATGTTTCAGTGTAGATGAACATTTTTTGGAAAACGATTGAAAATGATAGTGTGGACGCAGAGCGTTTTTAGACGAAAAATCGAAACGAGAAATCTTTATTTCAATATAACAAGATTCTTATTTTAAACATTTTATTTGATAATAGCAACATGAAACCTGGTTTAACAAAATATTTCTATGATTAAATCACTGACAGAGATCCCTCCCCTATCAGCCAATCACTGTGGTCATAGTTAGCAAGCAGGATGACATCATTCATAGCAACAAGGTCAACCCCGCCTCTGAGCTGAAGACTTCTCTCTGTTCCTTAGTAAAAGTTGCTCTCAGTAGCTTTGTTAATATGTTTTAAGAAAAAACTTGTAACTAAGAACTTTTACTGCCATTTTGGAGAACTCGTAGTGGTAAGATAAAATATTTTGTGAATACACCCCTGTCCAAAGTCAATAGCGCAGTGTGTTTTGTGTAAATGTGCCTATAGGTGGGTGTATGTGTGTAGACTGATTATTACACAGACAGGGCATCAGCGCACAAATGCTTTTTTAAATTTTAAAAATAAAAGGATTCTTCTCTATAGAATCGTTTAATCTTTCTGCTAACAAATTCAGCCATATAAAAAGCAAGCCGGCCATGGTTCAAGTGCACCTGACTTTTAAATGGAAAGGGAGATGAAACTCTGATTGGTTTATTGAACGTTATGCCCAAAACACAGCCATTACTAATTAAGAGAATAGGGACAACTTTTTTGGACCATGCACCAGGCGGCAACCGATTTTCTCATCGTTAAACTAGCAAAAGTGGATTCAGGCACAGCATAAGTACACCTGTGCCATGTGCTTCAGACCATGCTCTTAGATCGTTAAAATAGGGCCTTATATCTCCGACGTGCATTCATCTAACAATGTTTGCTCTCGTATCAACACAACATGTGTGTGCTTGTGAATGCTCTTGCAAGATTAATACTTTGATAAATAAAGTGCTAAGTTATCTTTTATGCGCAAACAAAGCACTTGTGTCTCTTCATTTAATTGAGTTTAAACCTCTGGACTCACATGGATTACTTTAATGATGCCTTTACAATCCTTTCTGGGGCTTGAAAGTTTCATAGCTGCCAATGGAGAGTGCCAATGCACTCAGATTTCATTAAAAAGATCTCAATTAGTGTTCTGAAGATGAACGAAAGTCTTACGGGTTTGGAACAACGTGAGGATAAGTTAATAATGACAGAATTTTTATTTTTGGGTGAACTATCCCTTTAATACATGCATCCCAGTCTTATTCGGTAAATTAGAAGTACACGTTTTTGCTAAAACAGAAAATGTTTCTGATAAATCTGATAAATTCCTCTGCATTCTGATATTTAACAGCCATTGTTCACAATCCAAACAATTCCTGAAGGACAAACTCCCACCCTACATAGTTTTTTAGAGAAATAATGTCACATTATTGAAGTAAAATGGGTTGTGAATACAGTTTTGTGTAGCTTTTAGTATTAAATTACAGGCCAGGTAATCTGCATACTGATTCACATGCTGAGCCAAGGTTAAACCTCTGCTGTCTTTTCACTGAAGAACGGGGATGGTCGAGTGCCAAACAAGAATAAACAGCTTCATGGATTCTCATTACTTGATGACATTTGGCCCAAGACTGGATTTAGTAGATTATGTAGGTTTTTTTTTCTGCAATAAATGATGGCGTGACACAGGCTGGACATCTGCCTGTGTTCAGTTTAGAGAAGAAACTTTTTCTAAGAGACATCATTTATAACAGACCTTTACACTATAATATAAAAGTTTGGGGTTAAAAGAAAGCTCTTATGCTTACTAAGGTTGCATTTATTTGATCAAAAATACAGTAAACTCCTAGACTGGGTAAACCCTGATTGATTTGATTTCGCCCTGCAACTCATGTCTGGAAACCTGTACATTCATTTCTACTGCTTCTGTTACACTTTTGCGGGAACCAATTACAGACTGGCTTATCCACCTGGCATACTATTGGTGGGTTTAACACGAGGACAGATAGAGAAACGATGGATCGTTGCCTGTTGATCACGCCTCTTGTGGCAGAGTCCTGCACGGGTCCGATTTTGTAAATCCGCACCAACCCGTACCCACGGTGCTTTAAACCGCATCCGACCCGTTTTCTGACATGGATCACTAATTAAAATTTGCACCCGACCCGCTTAAAATAGAACCGACACCCGACCCGCACCCGAAATAAAATCAGTTTAGCATATACCATTATAGAGGCCTAC
Source organism: Pseudorasbora parva (assembly GCF_024679245.1). Lineage (NCBI taxonomy): Eukaryota > Metazoa > Chordata > Actinopteri > Cypriniformes > Gobionidae > Pseudorasbora > Pseudorasbora parva. Next base: position 11,071,486 of record NC_090174.1, on the reverse strand, counting down.
ACATTTATTGCCAGGTCATACAAAGTAATTACAGCACTGCGCCACGTCTTTAAAACCGCGGCGGGTACCCGAAACCATGCAGGACTCTGTCTTGTGGTCTGATTGGTTGAAGGACTATCCAACTGCATACAGAGTCATTGAATAATGATCGTTGATCAGACCTCTTGTGCAGTAGAAAATACAGATCAGACTCCCCAGACCAATGTTCAATTTTAAATTGAGCTTGGTCTGGTGATGGCCAAAAAAGTAAACTCCAGTAATAATATGAAATAATATTACAGTTTAAAAGAATTAAATAAATTCCTGTAATGCAAACCTGACTTTTCAGCATCATTACTCAAGTGTCTTCAGTGTCTCATGATCCTTCAGAAATCAATGGCTCATTTTTATTTTCAATACTTAACACGGTTGTAGTGCTTAATATTTTTGTAGAAACCCTGATACACCCCAAATTTAGTTGAATGAGTTCATAATTTTTATTAGTTACTGTTGTTTTTATTAATTTTATTTTCTTCTAAGTTATTTTAGTACATTAAGTAGGGATGTGACGGGGAGGATATTTTCTCACAGTTTTTTTCTGGATGCACTTGCCTGAAAACCGAAAATGGGTTTTAAAAAATATGTAGTAATTGTATTAATTTTCGAATTTTTAATGAAATGCAGTCATTTGAATGATACTAAATAAAAAAAGATAGATGTTTTACCTCATGTCTCACTCAGTCTTGGGAGTTTAAAATGCATCTTTCTTTTAAATTATAAATAAGGTTTTCATATTTTAATATTAATTTCTGTATATAATGAGTGTGTTGCAGGTCTGTGTTTTATTGGTTATCTCCCCTTTTCCCACCTTCTACTCTCCCACTTTTCCACAGCTTTACACGCCAATTTCTTGAGACTTTTTCAACCCGGAGGTGTGAACGACCAGGCTAAAACATGACACTTTAATGTTCTGGATGTTCTATATGCTACCCTTGAATATACTACATTTCCTCTCTCACATCCTTATTATCTCTGTTTTCCCTTAGATATTTTCAGTGTCCACCCAAGTTTGGCCTTTTTGCTCCGATCCACAAGGTGATTCGGATTGGCTTCCCATCCACCAGTCCAGCTAAAGCTAAGAAAAGCAAGCGTATGGCCATGGGCGTGTCGTCTCTGGCTCACAGCCCCTCCAGCTCCTCCATCAGCTCTGTCAGCTCTGTGGCCTCCAGCGTGGGGGGGCGACCCAGTCGCACTGGCCTGGTAAGACACTTTAAAAGGCCAAGAAGAAAGTGCCAATGCAAATCACAAATGTCTTATGTTGACATTTTACAGCGTTGCTTTTTGATGCCACGTCTTAATGTGTGTCAATTCACATGTTGCCTTTATTTCTGGCAGTTGACCGAGACGTCATCGAGGTACGCACGGAAGATCTCTGGGACCACAGCTTTGCAGGAGGCCTTGAAGGAGAAACAGCAGCACATAGAGCAGCTCCTGGCTGAGAGAGACCTGGAGCGGGCCGAAGTAGCCAAGGCAACCAGCCGTATCTGTGAGGTGGAAAAAGAGCTGGCGGCGATGAAGGCCGGACATCTGCAGGTGTGACTCACACACATAAACACACTTATATGAGCATTTCTATGAGTGATTTACTCACAAATACAAACATATACGCCCCATTTAACACCACGTTCGTGTGAATTTCTGAAGAACAAATGACCTTTTCTCTTATCTCATTCAGTATGCAACAGAGACGGAGAGCAACCTACAGCAAGTCCGAGCCCTACTGGCAAGCACTCAGAAAGACAAAATGGAACTGGCCAATCAGCTTGAAGAAGAGAGAAGGTAGAGGTTTTTTTAGACATTGTAACCACACATACATTGTAGAGTAGTATCCTGACGTCTGCTGCTGTAATATCAGCGTGTTGTAATCGTGGCATTGTTCTTCAGTTAAAGGTGCACTAAGGGTGTGTTCACACGTGGCATGTTTTTGTTCTCTTCCAAACAAACTCTGGTCCATGTTTCGCTCATATTTCATTCAAACCGCACCAAAGACATGTAAACAAACCGAAAACAGGACATGACGTCACAAAATGCAACCCTAAAGAGGACAGAATGCTCAAGCATAGCTGTTTTTTTCTCATCATGGTCGTGATGTTGCCCATCACAGTTCGGTACAGGCATCAGAACCGCGACTCCTCGCAGCAGATCTTTGTTTATGTGTGACTGAGGGATCCACTATTTTGACTCATTTACACATTTTCTAAGCACTTCACGAGTTCTCAACTGGTCAAAATACTGTTATATGTACACACGTATAACGTTTAAGCACATTTAGCCCAGCACACAGGATTGTTTTGGATGTTTGTAAGTTCATTCACGAAATATACATAATAAAAGTTGTGGCAAAAATTAACTGAATAAGAGACCAACCTTGTCAAATGTCTTTGTAAAGTTTTTATTTTCTTGCAAGAAAAGAGTCATACAGCCATCCTGAATGTCTGGAGAGTAATAACTGCAGACTAAATATTTGAGTTCCCTTTTAAACCCTTTCCAAGGTCAGAATCTCTGCACTACTGTAATTTTCCACCATATGTCTTTCATCCTTATGCTTGGACCCTCAAAATTAGATGTACTGTTGATTTTAGCAGTCAGGCATAGCAAACAAAATGCATGCATAATGATTAGAAATAGTTTTTTTCTATAATTATTCCATTTTTTCCACCACAACGGCCAATCAGGTTGTGAACATGCTCCTATGCCTTTAGGTTCTGTGTTAAAATGCCAATGTGATGTTAAGCTGACTTGGACTAAATGTTTTTTGGACTAAATGAACCAAGTGTGAACACACCCAAAATATATATATATATATATATATATATATATATATATATATATATATATATATATATATATATATATATATATATATATATATATATATATATATATATAATTTTTTTATTTTTTATTTTTTTAATGAAAACACATTAAAAGGTGCTGATGAGCAGATGAGAGTAGGGTAAGATGGGATACTTCTCACTTAAGATATCCTAGTCTAGACAAAGATGAAATAACCAAACCATTTCAGGATGTCTGTTACCCTCTGGTATTTAAAGAACGTTTTAATTTAAAGAGTTTGTATCAAAGGTTCTCAACCTCAGCAAAGTTCCAAGGGGCCACAGGATAAAAAAAAGTGAAATGTATTATTTTATTAAATTAATAATATTATTATTAAAATGAAATGGCCTTAGTTAAACTTAAAATGTAAAAAAAACACACACAAAAACGCATAACATGAATACATTTGTTCTTCTTCCCTTGAATAACTGTTTTTTTTTCTGATTGCATCCCAGTTAATGTTTAATATAATATAAAATAAAAAGATTAAAAACAAGCCGCATTTTAGCAGAAATATTGGCGCAAATATCTTACTTTGTATTGAAAGGCGTTTTTAAAAAAAACTGTTGGACAATGTCAAGTCAAAAAGATTGAAAAACACTGGTTTATATCATAGGCAAAAATATTATACAAATACTGTATTTCAGTATGAATATCTATACTAGATTTCAAAATAAAAATAAATTAGGGAAAACAAATTCCTAATGGACAATGGACAATAACATATTGTCCTGAATATAAACAGCCAGGAAATGTGTAATATTCAGATTGTGTTTTCCTCACTGCTTTTGGGGAATATTCTTCATCTAATGATTTTGCTAAAACAATTATTCATAAATGTTCACATTGTTTTATACATTTATACAATTTTTTTTTTTTTTTTTTTTTTTCTCGCTTATTACGGTTTTCATGTTCTCTTAATTACAGCCGGCAGTATGATGAGATGTATATAATTGTGCTCAATTTGCTAGATTACCACCAGGGTGACACAGCTTACCATACGCTGAAACATCATAGCGTACTCAGTGATAAATACACCTGTGAATAGTGTATTTTTCTTCAATAGTGTTTGAACACTTTTGTTTTTGTGCGATGCTTCATACACACCTATAGTTGTCAGCATAAAGTCCAGTTACTGCTTTATCTGCCAGCAAAGCAAAGAAATAATTGAAGAATTTCCTGACACCTGGTGGTTATTATGTGTTATGACAGGAAGGTGGAAGATCTTCAGTTCAGAGTTGAGGAAGAGTCCATTACCAAAGGAGATCTGGAGGTATCTGCTATTTTTACTACTACTTTACTGGAAGATAGTGTGCAGTTTGTTTTCTGTTGGTTTTAGTTTTTTTAATTACTTTTTTTTTCTATTAAGATAATAGATTTTTATAAAAGACAATTGAGGCTATTACTGAATTATATAATTGATTTTCTTTCCAAACATTTTCAGTCCTCAAAAACCATTGCGTTATATGAATATTTATCATGATCTTTGACCTTATGTCCATACAACATTCTGAACACACTGTACATTTACGGTCTCATTTTCATGTGCGAAAAATTAAATGTTGTCCAAGCTCCAATATAATATACATGTACGTTAAATACATGTCCTTCCACCCAGCCCTATACTATCATGCTGAATATAAAAACATACTCTTTCCTGCCTTTACACTTCTTCACTTTTATAATTGGTGAATAGCTAAGACCTGTTAATCTTTTTCTCTGCTACATATGTATGTCTTTTTTTCTCTTTCTCTTGTGTCTTTCCATTTCCCCACTCTTTTTCTCTCTTTAGACTCAGACCAAACTGGAGCATGCCCGTATTCGGCAGCTCGAGCAGTGTCTGCATTTAGAAAAGTCCAAAGCAGAGCGACTTCAGAAAGAGTTAGAGGAAAATATGGTAAACATGCAAGGGGAGGGAACACTGTAGCCATCTCTCCCTTCGCCATGTTTCTGCCCATTTATTAGAGTCCATGCCTATGGGCATCCACTGCTTGTGCTTGATTGACCAGGCCTGGGATCTCCATCATTCACCAAAAGCTCTCATATATATACTTATTTGATCTGGGCTGTTAAAGTGCATTTTTTACAACTGATTAGATATTTCAGACTTTGGTAGATTTCGATTTTTTTGGTAGAAGTCATGAGTGTTGGAGATCTTTGTCTGTCTCGTGTGGGGCAGCACTGCTCCTGATAGCCAGCAACTGCTTTCACCTTTAATTTGCAAAAAAATTCTTTCATGTCTATCTTTTTCTTTTTCTCTAAGCATCTGCCCGAGACCCTCCAGTGGAGTTGAGAAGTTATCTTCTCCTTTGCCGTGATCTAATTTCCCTACATCAGCCTTCATATTATTTTTAGATGCTAAAATTTAGGCTCTGGCCTCTGTAAGGGTTGTAATAAAACTCCCTTTGACACTTTGACGTTGTATTTGTAGCCTTTGAATTAGATGGTAGTAGCTAAGGTATCACTCTTATCATTGGTCAATGGTCATACATATTCATATTCCTCTTATTAGTCTTTTTGCACTTAAATCATCCCACACAATTTGTGCTACACTGTTATTTTGTGTGCTGGAGACAAGATTGGGTTGAACTCCAACCACTATAGCAACACCCTGGTGACCACCCAGAAAGCCCTAGTTATAGACTAGTGGCCACTCGGTATACTTTGGCAACTGACTAGCTAAATCAAAGCAAGCACACAGAACACCCAGATACCCTAACAACTGCCTAGCAATGCCCTAGTGATCACCTAAAAATCTCAAGAAATGCCCTAGTGACAGAACTCTATTAACGCCCTAGTTACTCAGTACCCTTACAGCTCCCTAGAGACCTCACAGAATTCCCTAGCAACACCCTGGTGACCAATCAAAACACCCTAGTAAGAACCTAGTGAATATCCAAAACACCTTAGTAACTACATCCTACATCAATTACTTAGCTACATCAAAGTTAGCATGCAAAACACCTTAGAAAACTCACAGAACATCCTCACAACTGCCTAACAATGGACTAGTTACAAACTAAAATACACTCTAGCAACCAACCAGCAATGCTCTTGCAAACACCTAGAACACCCTCTCAACTATCTTTCAATGCTCTAGCGACCACACAGAAATTCCTTAGTGACGCAGAACACCCTAGCAACGTCTTAGAAAATGTCCAGCAAACACTCAAATCTGTCTAGCAACACATTAGTGTCCAACCAGAAAACCCTAACAGCCACCAAGCAATGCCTATTAACCACCCAGAAAATGCTACCAACCTTGCAGCAATGCTATAGTAACCAACCCAGAATACCCTAGTAACATCCTAGGGACTACCCTAAATACTTAGAAATGTTCTAGCAACCACCTAGTAATGCCATAGTTACCAACCACAGCATCCTAAACACCCCAAGTGACTAACAATGTCCATGCATACACCCAGAACTCCTTATCAACTACCTACTAATGCTCTAGCAAACACAGAGCCACAAATGCTCTAGTAAATGCCACAAACATCCTAGCAGGTGCCTAGCAATGTCCTGAAAATCCCCCGTGACACCCTAGCAACACCCTGACAACCACCAGTAAAGTTCTAGCATTGTGGTTGTGGTGGGAGTTTTGTGTTCAGTAAATGTAAAAGTGTAGTTTTGGCTGTCATTGTGAATGACGGTGAGTGAATCCAGTACAGTCCAGGCACTCTAATCAACAGGATTTCACATTTATCAACAGGTCAGAGGCAGGTTCCAGCCAGCACCCATGAGGCTGGACAAGTGTGTCAAGGTGGTATTAAGGGAGTAACATACTGTGTGGTTTCAGAGTGACCTTCTACTTTAAAGATGAACAATCTGTTTAGATGTGTGCTCCTCTCACTTCTCTCTTGTGGTTTGAGGCTTCATCTATGAACTCTTGTAGTATTATTATCTGATCTCTGATAACCTCTAATGAGATTTTCCTTGGAACTATCAAAATTTCAGATGACTCCACAATGACTAACATTTAATATTTGGTGTGCTCTATGAAATGAAAAACATCTTTATATATATATATATATGTGTGTATAGTTTGAATCAAAGTAGTATTTGCCTGTGTTCTTTTGGACTTGCTGTGTGCTGTGCCATTTCATATTTGCCTGGCTGCTTCTTGATGGACAGATGGAACGCTTGCTTGGGCTTGAATTCAACAGGAATGCGTGTGTAGTTTCTTAGGTTGCACTATGCTTTTTTGCACATGCAAGAGCCATTTTTCAAGAAATGGCTATTCACTGAAATGTTGGCCAAGCAAAATGCTTTGTTTGCTTCACATGCCTGTAATGCCTTTCGGTTGCAAATCTCAAGTGGGCAACTCTCTAAGATATTTAATTCGTATTATCAGCAACAATGTTTAGGGATGCACAATTTGTATATATACTTATATACACTTTGGCTTTAACAGATAGCCGTTATGTGCATAAACATACTCTATTATCTGCTTCCAGTATAGTAATAATCAGAGCTTGACATCAAAACCCACCAAATGTTGGTGGATTTCAGCAGTGGCGTGTAACGCAGTCACTCCTACTAGCCACTTAGTTGGTTCAAATTTTATATATAATACATTTTTCAATTGGAGTCTTTTAAAAAGGCATCTGCCATTATCAATTAAGTGCAATACAATGTTGTCAAAAATATACATTTTTCGATAGATATCGATACTGAAATATCTGAAATGCTTTCAATACTCATTTTCGACGAATACCAGCTGTACTTAGGCACATGATACCATTACATTGACAGCAACCTAATATAACTACTGCCACATTATGAAATAATATGAAAGAAGATCTATATGGCTGTTTTTTCCCATGGTATGTGTGGCGAGTAACTTTGGGACAAACAGTAACTACAGAGGCTGGTGAGCAAAAAAGTGAATGTCAAGCCCCGATGATAATATACAATTATTATAATAATCATAATTTTTTTAATTATTAAAATTGTAAAGTTAATTTGTAACTACGTAAGTATTTTATATTTTAAGGACACAAATCATTCTGCCTGGATAATTATAATAATTAATTCAAATTATAATTTCATTTTTTTTGCTTTTTTTTTTTTTAGGGCATATACAGGTTAATTCTGCATTGGCCATTACAGTTCCCGGTGCATATTGCAGGGTCCGTACAAGTTGCTTAAAGTACTTGAATGAATTTGACTGAAATTTAAATTTGAAATGAAATTTAAGTCCTGGAAAACCCTTGAAAACAGACATAGTTATGAAGAGGTACTTGAAAAGTGCTTGAATTAAAGACAGAAAGAAAAAAGACTGTATATATATATATATTAAATTGAACCCATCTGATAGATATGCCACTTCACATGGCTCTGGGCATGATATTGCTCATATATTTCCATATTTCCTGGAATTTAATTTGATAGTTTCTGTACAAACCCTGATATTGTGCAACCCTAGTTAAGTTTTTTTATATTTTTATTTTGTAATTTAATATGATTTTTTTTTTTTATTATTAGATCTAATAACAAAACTAAACATTTTGAATCACTAGTTAAATCCTAAGACTGAGGTCAAAGGTCTTATTGAAAGAAATTACTAAATTCTTTGAGAGTTGCCCCTGAGTAGAAGAACTGGAGGCTTTGGCATATAAACAGTGTAAAATGCAAGATTTATGACCCTCTCTCTGTCCTCTAGCAAACTACAGTTGAGGACAAGAGTCGTGTTATGCAGCTGGAAGAGGAACTGTCCCTGCGCAAGGCTGAGGTCGAGGATCTCCAGGTTCGGCTTCAGAGAAGCTCCTCCGGCTCAGGCACAGATGCTGGAGACAGTGGGCCAGGCGTAAGCTCGGAGACTCTGGTCTTGCGGGAGCAGCTTCTCTCTGCAGGCCGCGAACGCCGCGAAGAGAGCGTGCTGCGTGAGAGGTACGAGGCGTCGCTCAGCACCAGCCAGAAAGAAGTTGAACGCCTTAAAGCCACCACAGAGCGTCAGGGCCAAGAGATCACCGACCTGAAGCAAAGACTTCAGCAGGCCACTCGTGAAAACATGGAGATGATGGACAGCTGGAAAGCCAAGCTTGACGCTTTGGTTGGAGACCATCAACGTGCTCTAGAGGAGTTAAAATCCTCATTAACGGGAGATCGTGTGGCCAGTGAGAGCAGCGGAGGAGAGGGTGAAGGAACCACACTCGAGATGAGAGCAGCTCTGGAGAGCTTAAAGATGGAGCATCAACTGGAGTTAGAGAACTTGAAGGCTAAGCATGAGATTGAGGCCGCTGTGATGTCCAAAGAGCGTGAAGACCTACGTGCCCGACTTCAGGATCTGCGGGACCAGCTCGAAGAGGGCGAGCAGAACTGGAAGATCCAGGTGGAAACGAAGAGCAACCAGCATACTCTGGAACTCAAAGAGGTTTTAGAGAAGCTCCAAAAATCTGAGTTGAGGATCTGCGAGATGGATAAGTCCTATGAAGAGCATGAAAATGCCACCCTACTTCTCAAAGAGCAGCTGGAGCTGGCTGAGAAGAAGATGGTAGATTATGAAGCCCTGCAGAAGGCCGAAGCTCAGAGCCGAGCAGAGATCCTCTCTCTTCAGGAAAAGCTGAGGGTCAGTGAGAACCGACTGCAAGCTGTGGAGACGGATCACACCACCCAGGATGTTAATGTTAGTGATCTCTGGGACTGTACCCTTTTTGTATGATTTTTGATATTTAAAAATATGTAGAGGTTAGTCAAACATTCCATTACATACAGGGGCCTATTACTCAAAACTTTAAACCGGATTAAACCGGAATATCTTTGTGATCAGTTTATCCGCTAATATACAGTTTTCTTTTGTTATCGTTCTTGGTGTGAGTGTGCCTTCAGGGAACGTTTACACGACAGCAGTGTACTATATTTTGCATACAGATGACAAGATCACCAAGATATCCCAGTTTAATCCCTTATCCTTGTTTTGTGCAAAAGGCCCCAGGGCTACAATTGGAAGTTGATTGTAAATATTTGGAATTTCCATTAGGATCTTATTTAATACTTAGATGATCCTCATGTGATCCCATTGAAATCCTGTCATATTAGTTCCAAATGATAACAATTTCCTAAATGAATCCTTGATTAACTTGATTGGGGTTCACTTTATTATGTTAATATTTTCTCCCTATCCAGATGATTGAAAATAATGACAACTCTGAAGAGAAGATTAAACTAAAACAGAATATGGAAGGTATGTGTACAAATTATAACAAATTATGTAACATATCTTAACTGATGTGCTGTACACTACTGTTCAAAAGTTTGGGATTGGTCAGATTGATCTGATGATCTGTTTGATTGGTAAGATTCTCACCAAAGCTGCATTTATTTGTGCAAAAGCACAGTAAAAACAGTGATGTTAAATATTATCACAATTTAAAAAACTGTCTGTTTTCTATTTTAATATATTTTATACTTCAGTGTCATGATCCTTCAGAAATCATTCATCAGTTCATCAATATGCTGATTTGGTGATTAGAAACATTTCCTATTATTATCAGTATCGTGCTGTTAATTTTTTTATGTAAACAGTGATACTTTTTTTTCAGGATTCTTCGATTAAATAGAAATTCCAAAAGGACAGCATTTATTTGAAATATAAATATTTTATAGCATTATAAATGTCTTAACTGTCACATTTGATCACTTTAATGCACCGTTGCTGAATAAAGTCATTGTAAGAATGTTTTAAAGAAATCTTTTTTTAAAATTGAACATTAGTGTGCATAAAATAATTGACTGGTATACTAAATATTTCTGATATCATGTTTTAATTTAATTTTAATCTAATTATACAGTAGTTTCTGTAATGAAAATAGCCATTGTAATCATAAACGTTTTCAGACATTTCAGAACATTGCCTGTGTTTATAACTTCATACGTTCTATTAGAAACTCTGGAGAAACTCACAAAAAGGGAAAAAGAAGTATCCACTCTAACAAGCCAAGTAGATGCCCTGAAGACCCAAATAACTGGTAACTACCAAATTTAAAGATTGACATTATATTTATTACATTATATACACATGATGTACAAAGGGTGTAATATTTAACAATATAGGATGATTCTAGTGACTATTTTGTGCTCTTTCTAACATTAAAATCCTGTTTTCATCTTATGTATAGCCTTGGAGGAAAAGGTTCGTTTGGGAGAGAAGGCGGCAGAAGGATTCTTTAGGGAGAAGGCGCGTTTGGAGGCGGAGCTGGAGTCCATGACCAAGAAATCCCATGATGCATCAGGCCAGCTGGTGATGATTAGCCAGGAGCTTCTGAAGAAAGAGAAGTAAGGAGTATAACATTGACTCTGTGATTTATTACGGGTGTGAGGTTTTAATCACTTGATAATAACAACATGTGCCATCTGGAAAGTTATTGTCTTGTTAATATTCTTTGATAGTCTTTCTTACACTTGTACACTTGAAACGAGTGTGTACCTGGAATTAGTACTCCACCTTTCGTTTTATCGAAACCATCTGGGTTGTATTGCTTCCCAATACACCAGGATAAATGGTTACTCGTGTACCATTGCTGATTTTAATCCACTCAAAAGCAATTTAAGCTAATGAAGACTATTACGTTGATTAAAACTGTGGCCTAAACATCATTTAGCCTTTTCAGTCAATACTACATGCTGACAGTGAATATAAATCCTTTGATGCTTTAAGGCTCTACCCTTTTAAAACTCTTATAGAACTAAAAATATATGTACAGACCACTGATCTATACAGAGGAATGAATTGCTTGTGATATCATAAAAAGTCAAGCCTGCCACCCCCCCACCATATTGGTATTCTCTAGTAAGCCAACATGTTCTATTGAATCAGCAGGAAATTATATGATTTTACTGAGAAAACATTGCCTATAGAGACGCATCTGAAGTCTCCATGTACATTTTTACAAAGCAAACAACCTAAGCATGTAAATGGTTTTTAATTTAAAGTCGTGAACATCAGCTCGGCGGGTGGACGAGACACTTCAGCGTATGTATTACAAATTTCAAAGTGAAAATAAAGATTTATGCCATGTAACTTGAAATCAGTGCAGCAGATCAGTGGTATAGATGCACATTGCTCTCTGTAATTTTTTTTACTTATCTAATACTTTGGGTGAACTACAGACAAGAGACATGCACTCCCGCAGGACCCAGCACAAACGAGTGCGGCGCAGATGGGTGAATGTGGGTGCGGGCGGCAAGATATTGGGTGCAGGTCGCGGGGAAAAAAATTTATTTGCGGGAAATTAGAATTCAAAATAACTAGAAGCAAATAAACCTAATAAAATAAAATAACGGTGTCCGCTGGGTTTTAAAAAGTATTAAAAAGTGATAAATCCAAATTGTCAAATTTAAGGCCATTAAAAGTGTTAAATGTCGTCTCAGAGGTATTATTTTTTTCCAAATTAGGTATTATTTTTTGAGACTATCAGGTGTCCTATTCTGATTGAAATTCTATCTGCGTTTGCGTTAGTTCGTTTAAATATGGGCTTTAGCATATCTGGGCACATAATCAAAGATCTTTCGTCTTCGTCTCAACAGATGTTTGATGCTGACGTCATATTCAGTGGTCGTTCGGCATCATCTCAGAACACTGCGCGCTCAACAGAAGAGGCTGGCTTACGTTTTATTTTAGACTTGCTTTAAGGCATATCTTCAGCAACTATCCTCATAAGAGCAATCTTAAATGATTTATATAAAGTCTAAAATGAACAAAAAGCGTTGTGAGAGAATGAACCGAGATCCATAGACAGTATATAAACAGTGAGATCCGCGTGTCTGTGCTCTTAAAGGGACAGCAGCCAATAAAGCTTCCTGTCAGGGAGCAGAGAAAATGACTTGCTGCTCTTGACTAAATAACTTTTGTAGCTTTAATAAGGATTAACTATTTAATTTATAGTTTATGCAGTGCAGACTGCATATAACTTTATTACATTTCTGTATATTTCCTAACTGTTAAGACAGGAAGGGCAGGAGTAAAATGACATTTATTTATTATTTATGTTAGCATTGTTTTAAGTTTACTTAAATTAAAAACTGTTATATTTTTGAAGCCTAATAATAGATGTAAAAAAAAATCAGTAGCTGTATTAATATCAGTAATAGGCTACTGGCCTTCATTCATAAAAAGATGCCATTTAAACAAGTATTTAAAATATACTGTCTTTATGTTGTTTCTACATTAATTTGATTAACTGTGAAATTATTATATTAAAAAATATATTAAAAACGTACAAAAACATTTATATTTTATTGCGATTAATCACAGAAAAAATGTGTGATTAATCTAGTTAAATTCAACAACTTATCACAGTTATGGAAATGTAATATTTGGCTCAGGTTTTGTTGTTGGAAAAAAACAATAAATAATTTAATTGCTGAATTACCAATTATTAATTGAAATCAAATGTGTAGTAATGCTTCTCCTTAACCAACCTTTGTGAATGTTGAGATCTATTTTACTGTGTCTGAATGATAACTTATAACAGATTTCCTCCTGGTGTCGATTCTAAATCTATTATTTTTTGTATGTTATATGTGTCAAAATCTGTGTAAATAATAGAAAGGTCACTGATTAACACTTGCAATTCAGTGTTGTGATGGTTTTAAAAATATATTCTGAAGGTAGTAAAAAAGGTATTAAAAAGTAGTAAATTTACCTTAAAGGGTCATGAAACCCCAAAACACTTTTTTTGAGATGTAAACAGATATGTATAGGCTGCACATCATTGAAAACACTAAGGGTACTCATTAATGGTATGCATATGTGAAAATAGTTATTTTTGCATTTTTCAGAGCGATTTCTGTCTTCCGGTTTGAAAAGTTTAGTCGGAGCAACGTCACAAATGCTGACGTCGGCACGGCCTTTTCGGCCCAAGTATGGGCAGCTGGGCACATGCTGACGTCGACCGCTCTGAGCAATTCTCGATATATATTCATAACATAAAGCTCATTCAGTCCAATCCCTGCGCTGTAGTATGCATACAAGATAATTTAGTTAATATGCATGAGACAGTCACTTCTGTCAGGCTCGTCTTACATCATTATTGTAGAGATATGGTGGGGAAGTTTTGGAAGCAGCGTGCGGAAAAGTCACGGAGGAAAGCTAGGCGTTGTGCTGATACGAAGTAACGTAAAGGGCGCCGAGCGAGCTGTAACCGGCGCCGTCTGTGGAAGCCTTTGCTACAAAGGCTCGGTAAAGTAAAATTCACCTGAGGAATCGCACGCCGAACCTGCAAGCGTTGACTATCTATGTCAGGAGTGCAAAATAACCAATCTGTAATCTGTAGGCTAATGAACAAAAGCCACGTCCTCTCCGTTTTATTTGTCGTCACAGCCATGCACTAAACCGCATGTGTTCGGGCTCTTAGTGAAACAGTGTGATGCATATTTGGACAAATATAGATTTAGCTGCCGAGTGATAGACAGCGCGGATCGTCACGGCAATGCGCGGTCGAGACTAGCCTCAAACCTCTTCGCTTTTACCCCGATCTAGAATTACACATCTCTTATCACATCGCATGTTGGGTGGTTCACGTTCTCTTATCAAGTCGGCGCGTTGTTCATCTTGCCAAACAGCGTGCATATTTGGACAAATATAGTTTTATCACGTTTGCAAAATATTTCGTCATGCAGAATAACATTTATTTTCATTTCTCACTGAATTATGCTGGTTTGAACTTTGAAGAGCTGAATGATTTGCGATCTCTGCTGCACGCCACTCATAGCTCTCTCATTCGCTGTACTCATCCCTCATTTAATCTCTCTGTGGTAAGCAATGCCAACGTGAACCAAGAACATGTCTCAGAACCGCTCAGCACCTACTGACAGACACTCCCCTATTTATGCAAACATTCCCTCTTTCCACACAATACCATCCCACCTTTTCACAGTCGACCACTCCCCTTTTAACAAGCTTTTTCAAATCGAAGGTGTGAAAAAACACCGCTGCAGCAGGGGGGTTTCATGACCCTTTAAGGATTGCTGTATATACCCTGAATAAAAACAATTTACAGGCGCATGATCAGAAGCTAACTCTCGCGTGGTTCATAGGCACGGAACAACCAAGCCTGCCACACAGTGGCAAAATGTCTGCTGCGCATGACTCGGGTGAATCGCTTAGTGCTACAGATATTAGTAAGTTATTAAAGAAAGGAACAACTACTGGTCTATTTTGTTTTTGATGTATGAGTATATATATATATATTTTTTTTGTTTGAAGGAATTGCTAAAAGCAAAGAGAGCAGTATTAGGCCCTAGGCTACTTTTCATTTGAACATGAAATAAATCCAGGTTTATTATTATAATATAATTTATTAGGCTGTACTATAGCTATTATATGTAGGCTATATATATTTTTTTTTTTATTTAGCCTACATTTCTTTCTTTTTTTACTTTATTTCTGTGTTAAGTTCCTTATTCGTATTCATTCATTCATTTAACTAAACGCAAATAAAATTAAACGTGTTTATTTGTATAAAAAATATTATTTGTATAAAAATCCGTCCCATGCAGGTCTCTACTAGAGACACAGGCAGATCTCCAATTACTAGTGATGCACCAACAACTCAAAATATTAATCTGAAAACGAAACTTCAGTTACCGGTAATCATTGACCTAAATGGTGACATTTAATTAGCGCTTCTCTGATGGCAAAGAGAGAAACAAATGCTGTGTCCCAATTCGCCTACTTATACTATAACCTAAAATTGTGTAATTCTAAAGAAAAAGTACATACTTTTGAGTGTGCAGCTGAAAAGTATGCAAGCTTTAGGACATACTACTTCGTCATCTATAATGGACTCTGTCGCTTTAGTTTAGTGCATCCCGTTACCGTTTAAACTGCCCCGTCAATCATAGTCACAGTTCAAATCCTCTACATTCAGTTTCATTTCCTATCGTATCGGAGAGATGTATAGAAGCACTTTGAACTGCCATTTGTGGGTCTTTAATGCAGACTCTCCTTATATGTTTGTAGTTTAAATATAATGATGCTTTTAAAGGTATACGTCACCTACTACTTTTTCATGAAACTGTTATTCCCTTAACTTAGACATGTTGATATACATACCACTCATTTCTCAGTGCGTGCACTTAATCTCTCTGACGCGCTTTGACATACTGATAGCATTTAGCTTTGCCTACTAAGCCCAGTTCATTCATTATGGTACCAAACAGAAATCAAGTTAGAAGCGACCAAACACCTCCACGTTTTCCCTATTTACATACAGTTACACGAATAGTTGAACGACCTAGTATGGTGACATAAAATAAAACATGGTGCTTTTCTAAGCAGATTAAAAAGGAGAACTATAATGTATGGCGGAATAGCATTACTTTGAGTACTTTGACTCAGCGCAGTAAAAAGTCACCCCTGAAACATCCTCCCTCACATCTCCCCCCTATTGACAGAAATGAGAAGGAGGATGTTTAGCCAGGACTTTTTACTGCGCCGTTAGTTGCATTCGTTTTTTTGATAATAATATTTAATTTCATGCAATATGTTGTCTTTCCCTTTGTGTGTGTGTGCATGGGAATGCGTATCAGGAGTCTGAATGAGCTTCGGGTGTTATTGCTGGAATCCCCACGCCACTCTGCTGGAGTGGATCGGGACATTAGCCGTGAAGTCCACAGAGCGGAATGGAGGATGAAGGAGCAGAAACTACAGGATGACATTAAAACCCTGCGGGAGAAACTTTTGCTGCTGGTGAGACACACACATGGGCAGAAACCTGCGTTTGCAGCCATTGTTGTTATTTTATGGCAAACATCTTATGCCATTACTACTTTTAGGAGGCTTTCACACTGGGCACTTTTGCTGTGATCCGTGATTGTCTCTAGTTCCCTCGCAGCACTGGTCTGGTTTCTACCTAGACTTGATTTCATAAAACGCTGGTTAACTTGCGTTTATCTTGCGTCATCACAAACGTGCACGCCGCATGATAGAAAGCAGAATGTGGCGAATATATTGTGTTTTTTATTAATTTGGTGCTATTATGTGCAGCTGAGAAAAAGACACTGTTACTGTATGTGTGTTGCTTTCTGCTGCTTGCATAAGCAATCTTTAGAGGAGACGGCAGATTGTCATTCATTTGCTGCCCTGTTTGCACTCGCTATGTGCGATTATGTTTTATTGAACTAAATACATCGCCATTAGCTAAAATGCATGCGCATTTTGCACGTTTCTTTCTAAACAAGTGTACACCCGAGTCCATGTTTTTTTTCACAACCACATGAATCACACCACAGTGTAACTGAACTCAGACCACCTCCTTCAGATAGTCTCGAGATTGGTAACCCAAGTCTGCATGACAGCGGTGTTTAGCATTTTTTTATGTGAAGCATGCCTCAATTTAATCTAAATTGCCAGTTTGAAAGCATCCTTAAATTAAAATTTAAGATTTTAAAATGTTTTCTACTTTGAATATATATTTTAATAATGTAATTTATTCTTGTGACAGTAAAGCTGAATGTTTAGAATCATTTCTCCAGTCTTCAGTGTCACATGATCTTTTAGAAATCATTCTAATATGCTGATTTGGTGCTTAAGAAACGTGTCTAATTATTGACAGTTGTGCTGCTTAATATTTTTTTGGAAAACTTGAAACATTTTCAGGATTATTTAATGAATAGAAAGTTAAAAAGAACATTTACATTTATTTGAAATATTTCTTGTAAAGATGTAAGCATCTTTACTGTCACTAGTTTGCGCCTCACCTTTTTATACTTTCAGATATATATTCACTGATATATTGTTCATCCCGTTTAATTTGTACAATTTTCTTATATCAGAGTCGGGAAAGGTCGTCTCCAGACCACCGTCGATACTCTATGATGGACCCATCTGCTTCAGACACAGAGGTGACCCGTCTGCGTCAAAGGCTGCTGAGCACAGAAGATGCCCTGAGGAACGCTCTGGAACACAACCAACATGTGGACCAGCTAGTGGAGGCCATGCGTACCCGCCCGGACAAGAACCAGGTAAACATGCAGACAGTTAGAACCTCAACCTGCTACTGCTGCTTGGTGTTTCTCCAGCTACAGGCAGTTTTGTCCACATTTATAATTTGTACACTAACAAAGTCCAACAGTATAATAACTATTTAAATGGTTTATTTCACTCTTTCTTCATCTTCACAGGCACATGCTAGTGCAAATTCTGCAAATGGAATTCATCAAGAAGACACTTCCTTCACACAAGAGGTTAATAAGATTTACATTTATGCATTTAGCAGATGTTTTTTTTTATCCAAAGTTTTTTTATACAAGAAAGGAACAAAAGCAATTTGTCAAGGAACCGACAATATTCAGAATATAAAATGCCAGGTATATTTGAAGCAAGCTAGAAAAGAGAAATGTGTTAATTTTTGTGGAAGTGTATTACCATGCCAAAAAAGTTCTAACACTTCAATTTGATTCTGGCCGCAACTGGAAGCTAGTTCTGAGAGATCAAGAGGGGTGTGAAAAGGGTTCTCTTTGACTGATTGACGGAAGACATGCTGCAATGTTTTGAAAGGTGCTTCATCATCCAGGCAGAGGTGTCTCAAAGGCAGGCAGAGATACTAGCTAAGGCAGAGAGATAATTAGGTTGAAATTACGGATAGAGCTGTGTATCATCTAAAAATCAGTGCTAGGAGAAGCCGAGCCTTGATAATCATTCCCAATGAAGTTGTATAAATGGACAAAAGGAGAGGAGCGAGCACTGAACCTTGAGGCACCTCAGTGATTAACTGACGTGACTCAGACCCCTCTCCTCCATGACAACTTGAAAGATCTGCATTTGAGGTGAGACTGAAGCCACCAACGTACCTGTGATGCCCAAGTCAGAAAAGGATAAACAGGAGGATCTTCTGATTAACTGTGTCAAAGGCAGAAGACAGGTCTAGGAGAATAAGAATGGATGATTTGGAGTTCACTCTTGCCAGCTGTAGAGTTTCAGCAGATTTTAACTGCTGTAGGATTGAGCGTTGGATTACTAGAGCCTGCTTAAATGCAGTGGTAAATTTGTTGGTAGTGATAAGAGATGAGTTGATGGTTTGAGTTAGAGTGGGTAGCACTGTTGCTGAGAGCTCCTGTAGAATGTGGGAGGGGATTGGCTTTAAAGGGGCAGGTTGTAGAAGTGTAGGATGTGTGTGGGTGGAGATTAGTTGTGGTTTAGTGGCGCAGAGAACTGATTGTTGATGATTGCCACCTCATCAGTGAAATAGCTGGCAAAGACATCAGCAATCAAAGAGGTTGAAAGTCACCAAGAACTACCAGAGGCATGCCATCCTCTGGAAAAGCTCTGGAAGGTGCAGTAGATGATGCCAAGAAGATGAAGCTTGGCTTTAATAACAATGATGTCATAATATTCAAAAGAAATGTAATTGCAGGGTGAGGAGTGAATTCTCAGGTGCTGAAAATGAGTAGACGATAGGTGTAGGAGAAAGTGAATCAATCAAAACTTTTATTCAGGACACACATGGTCCAAAAACATAATACCAATACAGTAATACCAATACAAAAACATAAAAATAAAAAAACACATCATAACACATTTACATACAAGCTAAAACGCCAGTTGTTTCACATACTGGAGAAGAATCTGACTGAACTTAGTGTTGGATTCGTCAGTGCTGAGATTATACTGTTTGCTGAATCAGTCAGTCTACACATACATCTGTACATGCCTTTATGAAGTCGTTGGAGTGGGCTGAAAGAGTAACAGTGTTGTCTGCTGAGATCCATGTTTCAGTCAAAGCCATAACATTACATTCTGACTGACTGGCAAAGGCAGAAATGAAGTCAGTTTTGCTGACAGACGCCTTACAGTTCCACGGTCAGACAGAGAGGGTGACGGGCCAAGGAGAGGAGGTGACAAGGGACCGTAGGTGTCTTAGAGTGTATACTTCTGTCTGCCGTGGACAACAGAGATGAACTGCAATTTTATATTACAGGGGAAACAAGCAAGTAGAAAGTCCTTGCTCTGTGGACTTGTGCAGGCAGAACAAACCACAGGTCTTTACCCAAGCTGATCTTCACCAGAGGAGGGCTTTACACAAGGGCTGCCACTGTAGTAATGTTTGCTAATTAAGTACAACTTCGCTATCCGCTTTCTCAGTGCTAACAATGCTAATCCAGGTAAAAATCAAGTTGTATTTCCACTGTCGGGCCAGTAGCCCCGCAGCGCTACCCTAAAACCTGCCCTTAACATGCCTCCATAGAATAATGTCACACAACCCCACAGAGTCACCAGCTTATTGAAAACTAGCAAACATTTGGTCTTTACTTAAAGGGATAGTTCACTTTAAAATGAAAATTCTGCCATCCTTTACTCACCCTCAAGCTGTTTCAAACCTGTATGAATTTCTTTCTTCAGCTGAACACAAGGGAAGATATTTTGAAGAATGTCAGTCTCCAAACAGTTAACTGGAACCATTGACTTCCATGGTATTTTTTTTTCCTACTATGGAAGTCAATGGCTCCAGTTGAAAGGGTTAGTTCACCCAAAAATGAAATTTCTTTCATTAATGACTCACCCTAATGTCGTTCCACACCCGTAAGACCTCCGTTCATCCTCGGAACACGGTTCAAGATATTTTAGATTTAGTCCGAGGCCTTTCTGTAAGTGAATGTAAGTGTATGCCCACTTGCTGAATAAGGTTGCATTTTTTGTTATTTTTGGACCAAAATGTATTGTCGACGCTTCAAAAGAGTCTAACTAACTAACTGATGTCACATATGGACTACTTTGATGATTTCATTACCTTCCGGATGTGGACAGCAAGTGGGCATACATTGTTTGGTTACTGACATCCTGATATTTGTATATAATCCTAAACTCTTTCCCTTTCTAGGAAGAACACTGATGAGGGCTAAAACAGTTCTTGGATGTTTAGGGAAGAATGGAGGTTTAATGGGAAAGAAGAAGCCAGTTTGATGCCTAGACCTTTGGACTAATGCTTCACCGGACATCTTATTTTCTGTTTACAGTAAACACCAAAACAACAAAACTTTATAAATGAACAAACAGAAACCACAAATTGAAGAATATCTAAAATGATCTGAGGGGCTCTAAAAGGCACAATGGAAGTGGTTTTAAGGTCAATGGTACAACACGGACAAGCTGACACACCGATCCTAGACTACCTCCGAGATGGACAATGATGTCTGACTTAACAAATGAGAGTGTTGGTCAGGAAAAAACAATGCCCTGCTATACTCCCAGTTGGTTGTAACCAGTTGCAGTTTAGAAAACATTTTTGGCCTCAATTTATACTGTTTAATTTATTTGCCATTTACGCTTTTCACCTTTTTTAAAATGGTTTATTCAAAGAGATAAACTCTCAGAATAAGGTTTAAGGACTTGGGCTGGCCAATGGTGACTAGATTCTGTAGCAAGTAAATAAAACAGACAGGCTCCCTTATTCCATACCTGCTCAGTCATGTTGATTTAAAAAAAAAAAAAAAAAATGTAATCAAGACATACATTTTAATGTATGCATTATACAGTATTCAGCAACCATGTTCAACAGAATTAGAAGGTTAAGGTGCACCGTAAAGCTTCAAGAACCAGTATTGCAATTTCAGTCAACATTAGTGCATATCTTTGTAATATAAGATATTAGCAGACAATGGCAACTCCCAACCTGGTGTTCAAATGAACGATGAACCAACAGCTTTCGTTTCTTGTTTTCAATCCTTTGCTGAGTCATTCCATTGGCTTGTGTTTTAATTCAGCTTATGGTGAGTTGTGATTTGGAGTATCTTAAGGGGAGGTACTACATGCACAAGTCATTAAATAAAACGATTTTTCATTGAACTGACATATTGCTAGTATAGCAAATAATTTCATGTTCCACCACTCAAAATACATTTAGCCATTTTCATTAGCATTTTAATTAATATCTTTAGAGCAAGAAATGTGTTTATGTACATGCACACAACTTTATATTTAAGATTTGACATATACCTTTAAATGCATTTTTAATATTTGTTTTTGTCATACAAGATAAGAGGAAAGGACCAGTAGTGCCTCCCCTTAAAAGAACGACAACAGGCTGTTTAGCGTTTTCTCTCTGATCAGACTTTTGTGTGTCCAAACAGATCTGATGTTAAAACGGTACAAACAATAACTGCAATCCTATAAATCAGTCTGCTCAATGGTATTCCAGAAATTATTCTGTCCTTTGAAAAATCATAAGGATAAGGCATGCCAAACTGTGCAATTAGGCCAAGTTTGTTCATAAAGCAACTTTATACTGATGCGATTGTCATTAGAACCAAGAAAGCATTTGTTTAAAAAAATAAAAATACAATAATAGGGAAAATGATAGGGCTGGCCCCAAGTTTTGCAGTTGAAATTGCTTTAGATTGCAGTTGGATTCGATAAAAATGCCTTTTATCTGTTGGGAAACATTTCACTCACCACTTGCTGTAATGGTTTCCAAGAATGAGTAATTAAACATTAACAAAAAGACATTTTGTAGTGCATTATTTGTAAAAAAAAGAAATTCTTTTCATTTTCATAAGGGAATTCCAATTCATTTCCAAGTGACCCCTACATACACTATGAAAGAGTCCAAATGGTGATATTTGGACCTAAAAGTGTCATACTTTGGTTGCTATTGTACTTCCGTTAATTCCTTTTTTCCAGCATACTGGGATGCAGCAATATGCAGGTTAGTGTTCCACATATACAGACTTCTCAATGGCTGCAAATGAACTGTTAAAAGAGGTATTGTATCACAGTAACAGTATACTAATATGAAACTTAATAAATACCTTGCATAAGAAAATCATTATTTCAAGATGTACTGGCAACATTATGCAGGTCAGAATTTGTAATTACTAAATAAAAATGTTGGCCTATCACATATTGAAAATGGTCATTTAGATATATGACCATTTTCAATTATATTATTCAAGTGTATTAATAATTTCCAGTATCTTTTGAAAGACGAAATATCACTTCTGAGCATATTTTAGTTGTTCTGTGTCATTTCCAATCAATTTTTTTTTTTTTTGTATTACTTGTATAATGAATAATACATTGACATTAGTGAACAAATCAAAGAAACTAGCGAGAGTAAAAATTAAAAAAAGACTTTTTCTCAGAATCCACAGGGCCAAATGAATCCCATCCATTGCACTGCTATTGAAAGCCATCTACAGTATTCTCATCTCACGATTCTCTGTGCTGTTTCTGGAACTCACATGGTTCATTTCCTACTTTTCTATTCATCAGGCTAAGTCCATTACTGTCCCTGTCTCACACGGTGCTCCACAAGGTTCTGTTCTTGGGCCTTTACTCAAGACACAGCACCTCTTGTATAGACAGAAAAGCATCTTAAAGCTGCAGTCTGGAAGTTTGGCTGCGTAATTATCGTCTTTATGTGTTTTGTGCATCGGCACAGCTTCTCAGCGTGGATTAATCTACGAGTTTGTGTGGGTGTCAGTCACCGCACCGATGTGGATAATGTACTTCAGAATCACAGATTCTACATCATAGATTATGACCAAAATAAAGATTTTCTCTCGAAATTGTGGAAAATGTTATCAACAAGTAAGTAACATGTCAGCCACTTTTATTCTGCCCAACAGCATTACAATATATCACGCTACCCAATGAAAACTAGCGATCGCTTAGCTCATATCAAACCGTGCTTTGTTGATGTTAACATCAGCATTGCGTGACTGTGTGTATTTAGTGTGTATTCACACCTGTGGATTTCAGTTTCTGTACACTGTAAAAAAAAATGTCTTAAAATAAGTTACCTGGTTGCCTTAAAATTTTGAGTTCATTGAAATAAAAAATATTAGTTAATACAATGAACTTTTTTGAGAATCGACAACCTTTATTAAAATATTAAAATATTTTGTAAGCATATTGGGTAATGGTTTTATTTGTGATGTAATGAAACTTTTTTTCATGTGGTTCAGATACAATAATATTTTGAGTGTCTATTTATTAAAACAATTTCCTTTATTGTATCAACTCAAAAATTATTTCAATAAACTCAAAATTTGAAGGCAACCAGGTTACTTTCTTTTTTAAGTTAAACCAACAATATTTGTTTACAGTGTACAGTCTAATCTTTTGCTTTTGACTACAGGTGAATCTCCAGTTTTGTCACTGATGATGTAATTTGATCGTTTCTGGATTACAATACACCATCAAAATGATATGTTTAAATATTCCAGCTGCTGTGAGAAAATACTATAAATGATCCGCCACCTGCAGCATCTTCACATGCGATATAGGCAGGGACTCCGAGTCCTTTATGTATACAGACGGGACAGGGGGCGTTCCCAGAACATTTTTTTCAGGGGTGGCCAGGTAAGACCCAGTGATTTCATTGGGGTGGCCAAAAAAAAAAATACTACCAACATGCTGTACCAAAGCAAATTCTACAGAAAATATAGATCACAAACGAACAAAAATATTTTAAAATTATCAATTTATTTACAATGTCATGCAAAATAAGTCATATGTACTGTATGTTAATAATTTTAGGGAAAAAGACAAAGAAACGATTGTATTATTATTAATTTAAACAGCTACTTACACAACAGTGACATATAGTCTTAATGTAAGTGTATATGTAATGTTTGTGGTACCTTTTTTTAATTCACTTGCTAACATTTGCAGTAACTTTAGCTAACATTAGCTAATTTAAATGATTAATATAGAGTATGCGCATATGGGTATTCGCTTTGGTGAGAATGAAACCAATCACAGTCATGTTTGTTGATTTCTAAAACGCAATGGCCAATCACAGGTGTTGAATCCACTCACCACCTGAGTTTTTGTCCAGCGACGAGGCCTGTACATGCACTAATAGACCTTATTCACAGCAGCGCCTTCTTTATTAAAGAAAATTGTAAGTGAGGCTGCGGGGATAGACATCTCTTCAGTAGGTTGTACTGTTATTTTATGTATTTTTGGATTGTTCTGCTTATGAAACACTGCAATATCTTTCAAAGATGTTTCAGTAGATAAAAAAGCTGTGGAAAATTGTAAGTGATTTAGGAGTTTTATACAGCCTTTTACAGCGGATGCCATTGAAATGGTAAGTTATACCATACCTCATAGCCTCACTTTCAAACCTGGAAATTTTCCATTTTCCAGATGTTCAAACCTGTCATGGTGCTGCTCTGAGTAAGGTCTATACTCCAAGTGTAGACATGTAAGAAATTGATTGATTAATATAACAGAACTTGAGATCACGTTCATTGAATGACTGTAAATTGAAAACTCTTTGCACACTATCTAGGCAATATAAAAAAAAAATATTATTAATTTTATTATTAATAGGCCTATGATATTTAGAATTTGAATATAACAATATAACTTTTATTTTCCATTCATGACAATATTTATGTATCGAAATCAGGCTCATATAAATGTCAGGAAAACATGATTCCTGGCTGCATGTCAATATCCATGGATTGATGGATCTTTGTTAAGTTGTAAGGAACACTATATAGAGTCCAAAACTTTTAGTTTAAGCTGATAACAGTTTTTTCCCAAATCAAAATCCATTTATGCAGCAGTCCCACTGAGTCCCGAAGATCGATGCATACCCTCTATTGTAAGCTAACGCGTTTCTGCTAAGGAAACATTCGCAGTACCTCAACTTTAACAAATTTCAACGAAAAGGTAGGAAACCCTTTTAACATTGACTGTACTAACCTGATCATCACCGTATCCTCTTGTGTAAGGCGTTGCTCAGTCGGCTTGTGTTAACACAGAACCTCAGTGCGCAAGCGAACCCCTTCACAACCATGACTTTTTTTTCTTCTTTTTTTTACCATGACTTACATAGTGTAAGATTTAAATTCAAGATGTAATATTCCACTTGACCAGAGCTGTCACCAAATGCATTTTGACACATTTTGAATGATTATTTAACAAACTTGAATAAAGAAATACTTAAAATAAATTATAAACAAAATAAAACCAAAATTATTCTGAACGTAAATGCTAAACTTTTTTTTTTTATAATAGTGGTCTATGAATTTGCTTTTAGATTTGATAATGTAGGCTACATTCATTTGGATTTGTAGTGTAAAATATTGTTTTAATGTGGAAAGCTATGCGAGACCCTCGAGGCAAGATGTCTTAAGTAGAAACATTTCCTAAATATACCTAAGAAATATAAATTGAAGCAATTAAAGAAGCCTTTTCTCAGCTGTGAGCATGTCACGCGCATTCGAAAAATGCGCCTCGAGAATGCGATGGCGTCATAAAGAAGCAGAACGTTGAACAAAGTCGCGCGAGTGAAACCAGCTAACTTTACCGTCAGTTTTCTCAGTCTTCTTCTCATTGCTTATTCTCTGCAGTTTATATGATAGAGTTACCCAAGTGGACAACTGTTATCATGGCACTGAAGAGAAAGCGTAGTTCTAGCGTTGAGGTGAACGAGTACGACTACCATCAGAGCACATCCTCAACATCCATCCCCGATGCGGCGGAAAACCATCAGCCCGTTAGTGCTGGCGAGGAAAACGAGATGCCAATGAGGAAGATGAGAAGGACGGATAGTTTTGTGAAGCTGAACTACTGTGACTGGAGTGGCAGCTCAGACCAGATTACTAGAGCTGAGGGTAAATCAAATGACCATTGGAGAATATCATTGAAATATCATTACCATAAGTTACAAATCCATCACAAATTAAATCAAAATACAACTGAAGTTTGATCAAGCCAGTGATCAGATTTGGCATTAATATTTAAACAATTATTGTTTAAAAATCTATGAAATTTGAAAAAATTAAAACATTTTAATAGAAAAATCAACGTTTAATAATCATTAGGCTATTATTTATTTGAAACATGCTTTTGTTTGGTATTCTGCTTTAGATTCTCTACAGGACAGTGCCTGTGCTCATCATGGTCCTCGTGATCCTCTATCCAGTGGTCTTGAAGTCTTTCCTCCTCCAGATCAGCAGGGTCAAGCCCCTTCAGCAGTTTTCCTTAAATGGTTTAAGGTATTGACCATAATAAGCTACAAATTATTATGAATGTTAATATTTGGAAGATTTTGACACATTTTTTTGCATCTGTTTATGTTCTTTGTTTCTTGTGATATGGGAAGAAATCAAGGTCAAATCTCTTCTGTGTGTTCTATGTGTGTATATCATCAGTCTGTTAGTGAGGAAAGTGATAGTCAGGAGAGACAGTGGAGGAAGTACAGCTCTGTAGAGCTGCGCTCTCTTCACTGGAACAGCAGCTCAGGTCAGGGTCAGACCACTGCAGACATTAGTGAGAGACACGCTGAGGGTAAATCCAATGACCAGTTGTTTTCTCTTTATTAGAGCTCTGTACATCATAAAATCTACATAATTTTCAGCTAGATATGAGTATCCATTAATGGAAACCTAGTGTCATTGATTAGAATGTGACATTTGATCAAAAATCAGTTAAAGGTTAGATCAAGGCCATGATCAGATTTTTATTCCAGGACATGTCATATATCTTTAAACACAGATGAAACCAAGCGGACGTCTTTTACCATTGGCCGAAAAAGAAAACAAAGTTCTCAAAGTGCTCAGGTGTGCAACTCCAATCAGAGCACGACCTCTACATCCAGCACCGATGTGGCTGAAAACCATCAGCCTGCCAGTGATGGTGAGGAAAATGAGATGCCAGTGAGAAAGATGAGGAGGATGGATAGTTTTGAGAAGCTGCCGTCTCTTCACTGGAACTGGAGCGGCAGCTCAGACCAAGATGACACTGCGATATGTGAGAGACACACTGAGGGTAAATAATATGACCATTTCAAAATGTGTTGGCTAACTGTTTTCTGTTTACTAGAGCATCGTAATGATCAGGTTTAAATCAGTATCCATCAGTGGGAACTAAATTAATTTATTTCTGTTCCATGGGATTAAGTGCCATGAAGTGGTCATGTTACAAAGTCATGATCAGATTTTTTTTTCAAGGACATGTCTTATATATTAACAGATAAAACATCAAAGAACATTTATTTTTTTAAACATTCCTGAAGAATCACCATGATGACTATGACTATGCAGTGTTTAATTATTATTTGTCTGATATTCCCCGCTTTAGATCAAAATTCTCTACAGGACAGTGCCTGTGCTCTAGAGGATCATGGTCCTCAGGACTCTCTATCCAGTGGTCTTGAAGTCCTTCCTCCTGCAGATCAGCGGGTTGAAACCCTTCCAGTCAGTCCAGCAACAGGTCACAACAACAGAGTGGACAGGACAACGGAGGGTGAGTTTATGGCCATAACCTCAAACATTACACTCACTTCTCTCCAATCATCTAAAATGATTCATCTTTTAACAGGCAACATTTTGAGCCGGTATGAAATCGGCAGAATGCTTGGTGAAGGATCATACGGCTCAGTTTTTGAGGGAAAACGCTTGGAGGATGGCCTTGAGGTATTGTCATTTCCTTACAATATTAGCAAACAAATAGTTTTGTCTCACTATATCCAGCTGAAGTCCTTTTTAGTGTATATTTTTCACTATTTACTGCACTTGACATTTTTTTGGGTTGATCAGGTAGCTGTGAAAATTGCCAGAAAGCCAAAGAACATGAAATACATCTACACTGTAAGTATGCTACACTCGCTACGCTATTTTCCCATGATCTTCAATTTAAAACGTTTTAGACATAACGATAACACCGTCATATAACAATGATCTTTCCTTCAGCCTGGTCATCCCGCACCGCTCCCATTAGAGGTCGGCTTGTTAATCCTTGTTAATGATGGCCCCAAAGTTCCAGAGATCATTGAGCTGCTGGACTGGCAGGACCAGCCTGACCAGTATATCATGGTCTTGGAGCGTCCCTCACCCTGTAAAGATCTGTGGGATTTTCTCAACTTTCACGATGGCACCCTCAATGAGGACACGGCGCGCTTTATCATGACGCAGACAACAATGGCTGCTTACATGTGCTGTCGCCGTGGAGTTTTTCACCGGGATATTAAGTTGGAGAACCTGCTGATCAACACAGAAACACATGAGGTCAAACTGATTGACTTCGGATGTGGGGATCTCCTGCGGGAATCTGGCTATGAAAAATTCAGTGGTATGTATCACGAATCAGACCTGTAGTTTGGGAATTAAGTTCTTGTGACAAGTTAAATTGGTATCATAACATCTCAGCATTGTTTAAAATGAAATAACATCAGTCATTGGTGTTTCAAGCTTCAGACAAATCTCTTTCCTACAGGCACTCTAGACTACCGCCCACCTGAGTACCACACAGAGGGAAAGTATCACGGGAAACCAGCTACTGTGTGGTCTCTAGGAGTGCTCTTATTCCTGTTGGTGTGTGGACGCTACCCAGAACCCAGAGACAGACGGATGATTGATGACAACAGCTGGTCTATGCCTGGCTTGTCAAACGGTAAGAAGCCACACATCACAACAAAGAAGACCAAAATCATACAAAACAAATTGAGGAAAGAGTAACACCTGAGCCAAGTGGCTTTATAAAAGATAGATAATGAATCAGTAAATCGTGTGGTGTTGAATTTGGGTACTGGTAAGGACAGTAATGGACACTGGCTCACCACATTGGGACACTGATGCAGCGACGTGACAACGTCCTCATTGTAAAACATTAAAGCTGATATCTTTCTGACATTACTTGTAAAGTTATTTAAAGTACATTAGGATAAATAAATTGCTTGTTACATATACATGCAAACTTTTAGCCCTAAATAAATGATAAATGTTAGCTAGTTTGTGTTCATGGGGAACGTTGTATATACTTTCAAAAATATATTTTTTGTCTGTCTATTAAAAGTCTAGGCAATCAAAAATGTATTCTGAAGAGATCACTTTATATGATAAAGCTTTGAAGCTTTTTCTCATATATAAACATTGATCAATTACTATTAAAATTATCTCACAAATATTTGCTAACTCAATTTATTTTTTACAACGGGGTAATTGTGTTGCAATAGCTTACACACAGCATAAGGAAGCTTGATTTCTAATGGTAAATTGAATTTAAAAAGATGAAACGGTAATAAAATAAAAACAAATAAACAGATTACAAACAATAGCACGAATAAATACAATAGAATAAAAGATACAAATGAAATAGACTGCTTTATTTTTTCAGGTAGGTCTGACATTCAGGTAAGAAACTTATAAAGATTTAAAAAAAATTTTTTTATAAAAAAATAAATTTAAAATAAAATTGGATAATGTTCTTTGTAAAAAATTAAATAGCCTACAGATGAAACCATTAGAGTTACACAAGTTGATCAGTCAAGAGCAGTGTGATCGTTTGTCTTTTTGTAGTTTGAATAACAAATAACTGCTATCCCTTTAAGACCAAACGCACACATGGATCCTAAACACTGTTCCTGTTACTCATTCCTCATGAACTGTTTACGTTAATACTCTTCAAGATGTGGACTGAGAATTTTTTAATGTATTTGACCAATAATAATCTGGAAAAGAAGCAAATGTTTGCACATGTATGTCAGAGGCGGCTTTATTACGGTATGCGTGTGCTTCAGATTTGAGCGCGAAATCTGCGGGGATTAGTAAAATTATGTGCAATCCCGCGCAAAATTCAGACGGATCTCACATACACACTAACACGCTGTCATGAGGAAAAATCCATCAGAACGCGCGTTCGCCGTGCTCAGAGGGTTAACTGGGCTGAATGAGAATATGCAGGGGCGTGTCAACTCGGTGCTAGACGGAGAGGAGTGCAGCTAAACTGAGTATCGTATCGTTTCAGATATTTCAGTATCAATACACATCAAAACAAGGATATTTTTGACAACACTAGTTCACACTTGTAGTTTGGTCCGGACAAAAAAAACAAAAACAAAACATATAATCCTGGTCCACCTAGCGTTCACACTGGCATTTTTAACAGCGACCCTAAAGTTACCGAACCAAAGGCATAGGGAGACGGTCACAACCTGATTGGTTGGCTTATATGACGAAGGAGCTTGCTTACCGAACATTCAAAACAATGCTGTGTGCTGGATTTTATGCGTGTACATATGGCATTGTTTTTACTAGCTGAGAACTCATGAAGAGCTCATAAAATGTTTGAAACATTCAAAACAGCACCCGGATTTTCTCCGTTGTATGCAGAAAAGAGACGGCCGTCTTTTATTAAAAAGAGACAGCAGTTCCGTCGACTGTACCGACTAATGGGCAGCACAGGTCCTTTGATGAGAAGAACCAGGTGTGCTTTTTGTGCGTTTTTTCTAGTATGGCAGCGTTCACATATGTTCAAATGAACCGCACTAAACGAGCAATCGCACCAGGGTTCACTTTAATCGAACCAAACATGACAAGTGTGAACGCACCCTAGAAGTGAAATAAATCGAACACTTTAGAGCCAGCAAGTACTTCCAGAAATCAGTTGGGCACTATGGAAACCAAAACTTGCGCGCTTGGAACCGATGATCGGAATCGAAAACAGATTTTCTAAACGATTCCAATGGCATTGTTATTTTTTTAAACGGTTCCAAGTTAGAACCGGTTCTCAATGCCCAACCCTATTCATGACTTGTCTGACGATGTGTGTTTAAGCTGAAATATAATAAAATAATAGTTTCTATAAATAAAAACCTTTAACATGTCATTATCGGATGTTATGTGTAGTGAGTTAGCTCACATGATTTAACAGACCGTTTTTTTTTATATTTGCGGTGCATTGTGGGACTTTTGTGGGAGAGCAAAGGTTCCAGTTCTCTGGAAGCATTCTGTGATTGAAACAGCCCTTAAAATGGCCGAATCCCTGATTAGTGCCTTGACTACTGAACTAGGGAGCTGATTGAGACTCACCCAATGTGGATAAAACAGGAATTTCTCCTTATTTTCTGACCACAGAATAGAATAGTCGGATCTTACTGCTTAATACAAATATAGCAGGTGTAAATTTTACAGTAATAATTGGAATCTCTTCCATCGTTCTGCACAGAATGCTGCCATCTGATTCGATCCCTCCTGCAGGAAAGCCCAAGACAACGGATTGATTTGAGGGAAATCCTTCATCATGAATGGTTTAAGGTACTGAGTTTAAGATCAGCTACAAATGATTTGAAATATATATTCACTTTTCATTTGAAAGATTCTAATTGTAATGTATGTAGACTATAAGCTTGTAGTGTGTTTTTCAGGACACAGAATAAGACATGAAGAGGATTGTCAGAGCTGCATGTCATGTCAGAATTCCTCTCTTGGTCGCCCCTGAAGTTCCTGTGAAACCTGCTCTGGATGTCACAGTTCCTGTCTTTGGCTGCTTCTTCCCTCAGCTTAGCATCTAGCAGGCTGATATGAGTGGTCCCACAATACTTTAGCAACTTTGTAGCCCTGGCTCCTCGTGTTGAGGCAGTAACATTTGCATCTAGCAGTATTTGGTGACCACACACATGTAAATGCAATTTAGATGGTGTAGATTGAGGGCGAAGTTAATTTTGATAACTTATTTTTATTTAACTTTTGACTGAATGTCTGTTTGCTATTGTACAAATTTCTTATTATTTGTATATGGCTGTTAATTGTTCATGAAATATTATTGTTCAATAAATAATATTTTATATAAATAATATTGGCGTACCTGACCTTGAGAAATGGTCTGTGTGTTAATGTTGGGATTTTTTCAGAAGCTTAATATATCTCATAATATTCTCTTTATAATGAACTCTTTTCTACTAATAGCTCTTCATTCTACAGTTCCCAACGCTCTATTTTAGCTTGTATTGATGAACGGATGACCAGTAATTTGTGTTATGTATGTTATGTTTTTCTCTATACTATATTGCCAAAGGAATTGGAAAACCTCTCCAAATTTAATTCAGGTGTTCTAATCAATCAACTTTATTTACATAGCACTTTTACAATGACGATCGCTTCAAAGCAGCTTCAGTGTTAAACAGGACAATACTGCAACAATTTTATTACAGTCGTTCTGGAGTAGATGCCATACAGAGACCATTTCACTTTTATTATAAAAGTGTACACATTGAGTGAAATATTTCCTTTCTTAAATGTTTAATTTTGAATAAATCATTAATAAATTTAATATTTACGCACAGAACCACTAGTTTCCGATTAGTAATGGCTGTCTGTGCTTTTTTCCCTTTTTTATTTAGTGCTAATTCAAATAACAGATGCACAAAATATACCCAATATAGTAACACTTTAGAATACTGTTCCAAATAAAGGGTCCTGCACACTGTGCGATTTTTCAAAATGCTTTGCGAATGTCCCTTGTCAGACTGTACGAACATGATCCCCGATGTAAGCTATGTCACACTGTACGATCTCAGTTGGCATTAATGTCAGACTGCACGATAGTGAAGGTGCGCTAAAAACGGACGCGCACGAGAAAACTCGTCCAGAGTTTTATATCATCAATGAATGACGCGTTCGGTGACAGTGAGCTGCATTACACGCGGGACCATACCTGTTAACATTTGGGTATCAAAATCCGGGAGACTTCTGGGGGGGTGGGGGGTAGATGTTTTCAAATCTAAAATTAATAAATACGTTGCTTCGTTTTTTAATTAACTATATTGATATTTTTTTCTGTGATTCATCTTAATTAATTGCCATTAAAACATATATATTTATAATATGTATATTAGCTCCAAATTTATGTAGAAACAACATAAAAAATTGTTTAATGGAACCTTTTTATCTTTTTAGGCCAATATCACTGATAGTAATACAGCTTCTGATGTCTCTATGAAATAATATTTAATTCACACTTAAATGAAATAACACACTAACATTTAGTAAGCTTCAAAAAAATATAACTTTTAATTTAAGTGAATTAAAAAAAGAATATTCACATTTCATTTTTACCAGTGCTAAAGAACTTAACAAGTAGGAAAAATACATGTTATCAGTTTGCACTACATACATTATGAATTATAAATAGATTAATCCTTATTAAAAGGTACTAAAGTTATTTAGTCAAGAGCAGAGCATATTTAGTGAGAAATTAATTTTGTTCTTTACATTGTCATTATAAGTGGTTACTGTCACTTTAAAAGATCTTCCGCTGTCGCACATGATGCGCAGCCTATCTCACACACATCTCATTTTCTCACACCTCTTTAAACTCATTTAAGATGTTATTTAACTTTTTAAGGCTGCTCTTATGAAGAAACTTAACAACTGGTGTATTGGCATAATTGTGTGTGTTATTGTTTGTTAAAGCGCGAAATAGAACTTGAATCTGGGAGTTTTTCATACAGCACATTCTCTGTCTTGTCGCTCTTAAATGTTTTAAAAGCATTTGCATGAATAAACTCGTGATCATATAATGTAAGTCAGGGGATTACAGAAAATAATTATTTAGTGGAGTATTTCTCTCTACCATGGTCTCAACTAATGATGCTTGATTCAACTTCCCGCACCCTGCGCAGATATCAACAGCGCAACTAGGTTCCTAGGTCGAGGCCACAAAGGGTTTGAAATTTGTGCAATGTGTCGATTATATGAATTGCCATTTCATACAAGATCTGGCAACTGAACAACCTTGGAATAACATATTTGTGATTATTCAAAGAACCAGTTTTGGGCCATCCAAATTACGGGAGATTCAGTAGGGGTTCAATCTTCAACTGGCTGGGAGGAGCCGCCACTGGGTGGTCATGTGACCTGTCAGTGGGTGGTGGGAGCTGCCAGTCTCATTCTGGGTGGTCACGTGATCTGCCGGTGGCTGCCAGTCTCAGCCGCTGCTGAGCTATGAGTATAACATGTTCTCTTTCACTCTCGCTGCATGGAAATACAATATTGTAATATCAAAAATATACTCTTGGGAATCTATTATTTTGTATGTTTGATGATTTAGACGGGTTTCTCACTAATAAGGCAGTCAAATGTGCGTGATCATGACTGGGTGCTGACGCTTGACTGGCCACGTCCAACCAGCGGCTGTCGAGTATAACGCGTTCTCTATCACTGAAACTACAATGAAAAACATACTTTTATGATTGTGAATATAACCTTAGGAATCCATTTTTTTGAATGATAGACGTTTTAGACGGGTTTGTCACTAATAAGGCAGTCAAATGAGCGTGATCATGACTGGTGCTTAATGACGCTTGACTGGCCACGTCCAACCAGCCGCTGTCGAGCTACGAGTATAACGCGTTCTCTATCACTGAAACTACAATGAAAAACATACTTTTATTATTGTGAATATAATCTTAGGAATCCATTTTTTTGAATGATAGACGTTTTAGACGGGTTTCTCACTAATAAGGCAGTCAAATGTGCGTGATCATGACTGGGTGCTTAATGACGGCTGACTGGCCACGTCCAACCAGCCGCTGTCGAGTATAACGCGTTCTGTATCACTGAAACTACAATGAAAAACATACTTTTATGATTGTGAATATAATCTTAGTAGTCTATTATTTTGTATGATTGATGATTTAGACTGGTTTCTCACTAATAAGGCAGTCAAATGAGCGTGATCATGACTGGGTGCTTAATGACGCTTGACTGGCCACGTCCAACCAGCCGCTGTCGAGCTACGAGTATAACGCGTTCTCTATCACTGAAACTACAATGAAAAACATACTTTTATTATTGTGAATATAATCTTAGGAATCCATTTTTTTGAATGATAGACGTTTTAGACGGGTTTCTCACTAATAAGGCAGTCAAATGTGCGTGATCATGACTGGGTGCTTAATGACGCTTGACTGGCCACGTCCAACCAGCCGCTGTCGAGCTACGAGTATAACGCGTTCTCTATCACTGAAACTACAATGAAAAACATACTTTTATTATTGTGAATATAATCTTAAGAATCCATTATTGTGAATGATAGACGTTTTAGACGGGTTTCTCACTAATAAGGCAGTCAAATGAGCGTGATCATGACTGGGTGCTTAATGAAGCTTGACTGGCCAACCAGCCGCTGTCGAGCTACGAGTACGCAGCGGTGCCGTTGCCGCGTTCTGTGTGAAAGGCCCATAACGCGTTGACTGCTTTAATAGTGAGAAACCCCTCTCAAATGTTTATTATACAAAAGAACATATTCCTAAGATTATATTCACAATAATAAAATAATGTATTTCATATGAAAGGGCCCCCTTCATATGAGGTTGGGCCCCCTAAACATAGGCTACAGGCCAACCTATAGCGATCCAAAATCATTGTCAGCCCATTAATTATACTACTCAAACAAAAGTTTGAGAATGGTAATGATTTTTAAAAATGCTTTTAAAGAAGTCTCTTCTGCTCACTAATGCTGCATTTATGTTATTAAAATACAAAAAAAGCTATAATATTGTGAAATATTATTCAAATGTAAAATAACTTCTCTAGTATGGGAATATATAATTTATTCCTGTGATCAAAGCTGAGTTTATCATCATTACTCCAGTCTTCTGTTTTACATGATCCTTCACTAATAATTCTCATTTGATGATTCACTGCTCAAGAAGCATTAATGATTATTATCAATGTTGAAAGCAGTTGTGTAGGCCTATAACCTTTTTTTTGTGGATTATTTGATTAATTATTATTATTATTTTTGAGAAAGAACTTAAATAAATGAATTAATGATTTATTCAGCAAGGATGCATTAAAATGATCAAGTGAGATTATAGACATTATTAATGTTGCAAAAGCTTTATATTTAGAAAAAAAGGTGTTCTTTTGAACTTTCTATTCATTAAATTATCCTGAGAAAACTGTTTTCAGCACTGATAATAGTCATGAATGTTTGTTGAATCCTTCAAATCCTCATATTAGAATGATTTCTGAATGATTATGTATCGTTAGACTGGAGTAATGAGGATAAATTCACAGCTGTCACAGCTGTTTAGTTAATTAACTTACACATCTAATCTTGCACTTTGTGACCGTTAACTGAAGCGTTGTGCTGGAATTATTTGACGTTCTACATTCTTTTTATTTTCAGTGGTGAAAAACCTATTGAATAGACTATCTATCGCTGTAGCCTCGGTTTTGATCACCAACGCAGAACAACACCGAACCATGCAGTAGCCTACTAGCCTAAATGGGGGGAGAATTTTTTTTGCCAGAAATGCAGAAATAAGACATATATTTTTTTTTGTTACTCTGGTAGATTTTACATTTACAATTTATATTTAATTACTACTAGTACTGTTACTACTAATAAAAATGATCTCTGGAAGCCCCAAAAGAGCACGGGCCCTTAGAATCGTCACTCCCCGCTACGCCCCTGCTATAATCACAATTGCCCAAATAATGTAATGAAATTTTTAGATTTGTGTTCTAAAAATAATATTTGAATTGCAAAAATATGAAATGTGTGGAAAAAAGTAATTATTCCAGGGCTATATGAAATATAAAACTGCTATGGCACACTTAAATTATTAACTAGCCTTTCAAAAACGGTGGATTATTCGAGAACAAAACTTTGCTGAGAGATCCACTATACTTTGTTTGAATCCATTATATATATATATATATATATATATATGGAAAGAAAGAAAGAAAGAAAGAAAGAAAGAAAGACAACTTTGACCTGTAACATTTTGTTGTGGAAAATAGCATTCATATGATATTGCCTAACTCACAATTTCCTCTTTAATTATACTTTAAAAAACGATTTTTTTCTTCTTCTCGTTATTAGCCTTTTTTTATGAAAATAATTAAACAACAATAAAATATAGCCATTAAAAAAAACTTGCATAGCCTATATAGGCTAACGTTTGTTAAGAAAATGATTAATACAGATGATATAAAATAGTGACCCGCATTTAAAAAGACAAATTAAATATTTGGAAATTCCCCTTTAAAACGAATGTTTCGCTCGACAGCGGCTGGTTGGCCAGTCAAGCGTCATTAAGCACCCAGTCATGATCACGCTCATTTGACTGCCTTATTAGTGAGAAACCCGTCTAAAACGTCTATCATTCACAATAATGGATTCTTAAGATTATATTCACAATAATAAAAGTATGTTTTTCATTGTAGTTTCAGTGATAAAGAACGCGTTATACTCGTAGCTCGACAGCGGCTGGTTGGACGTGGCCAGTCAAGCGTCATTAAGCACCCAGTCATGATCACGCTCATTTGACTGCCTTATTAGTGACAAACCCGTCTAAAACGTCTATCATTCAACAAAATGGATTCCTAAGATTATATTCACGATCATAAAAGTATGTTTTTCATTGTAGTTTCAGTGATAGAGAACGCGTTACTCGTAGCTCGACAGCGGCTGGTTGGACGTGGCCAGTCAAGCGTCAGCACCCAGTCATGATCACGCACATTTGACTGCCTTATTAGTGAGAAAACCGTCTAAAACGTCTATCATTCACAATAATGGATTCCTAAGATTATATTCACAATCATAAAAGTATGTTTTTCATTGTAGTTTCAGTGATAGAGAACGCGTTATACTCGACAGCGGCTGGTTGGACGTGGCCAGTCAAGCGTCAGCACCCAGTCATGATCACGCACATTTGATTGCCTTATTAGTGAGAAACCCGTCTAAAACGTCTATCATTCAACAAAATGGATTCCTAAGATTATATTCACGATCATAAAAGTATGTTTTTCATTGTAGTTTCAGTGATAGAGAACGCGTTACTCGTAGCTCGACAGCGGCTGGTTGGACGTGGCCAGTCAAGCGTCAGCACCCAGTCATGATCACGCACATTTGACTGCCTTATTAGTGAGAAAACCGTCTAAAACGTCTATCATTCACAATAATGGATTCCTAAGACTATATTCACAATAATAAAAGTATGTTTTTCATTGTAGTTTCAGTGATAAAGAACGCGTTATACTCGACAGCGGCTGGTTGGACGTGGCCAGTCAAGCGTCATTAAGCACCCAGTCATGATCACGCTCATTTGACTGCCTTATTAGTGAGAAACCCGTCTAAAACGTCTATCATTCACAATAATGGATTCTTAAGATTATATTCACAATAATAAAAGTATGTTTTTCATTGTAGTTTCAGTGATAAAGAACGCGTTATACTCGTAGCTCGACAGCGGCTGGTTGGACGTGGCCAGTCAAGCGTCATTAAGCACCCAGTCATGATCACGCTCA
Organism: Pseudorasbora parva; assembly: GCF_024679245.1. Taxonomy (NCBI): domain Eukaryota; kingdom Metazoa; phylum Chordata; class Actinopteri; order Cypriniformes; family Gobionidae; genus Pseudorasbora; species Pseudorasbora parva. The sequence goes on along the minus strand of NC_090174.1, from coordinate 11,032,612 downwards.
TTTGACTGCCTTATTAGTGACAAACCCGTCTAAAACGTCTATCATTCAACAAAATGGATTCCTAAGATTATATTCACGATCATAAAAGTATGTTTTTCATTGTAGTTTCAGTGATAGAGAACGCGTTACTCGTAGCTCGACAGCGGCTGGTTGGACGTGGCCAGTCAAGCGTCAGCACCCAGTCATGATCACGCACATTTGACTGCCTTATTAGTGAGAAAACCGTCTAAAACGTCTATCATTCACAATAATGGATTCCTAAGATTATATTCACAATCATAAAAGTATGTTTTTCATTGTAGTTTCAGTGATAGAGAACGCGTTATACTCGACAGCGGCTGGTTGGACGTGGCCAGTCAAGCGTCATTAAGCACCCAGTCATGATCACGCTCATTTGACTGCCTTATTAGTGACAAACCCGTCTAAAACGTCTATCATTCAACAAAATGGATTCCTAAGATTATATTCACGATCATAAAAGTATGTTTTTCATTGTAGTTTCAGTGATAGAGAACGCGTTACTCGTAGCTCGACAGCGGCTGGTTGGACGTGGCCAGTCAAGCGTCAGCACCCAGTCATGATCACGCACATTTGACTGCCTTATTAGTGAGAAAACCGTCTAAAACGTCTATCATTCACAATAATGGATTCCTAAGATTATATTCACAATCATAAAAGTATGTTTTTCATTGTAGTTTCAGTGATAGAGAACGCGTTATACTCGACAGCGGCTGGTTGGACGTGGCCAGTCAAGCGTCAGCACCCAGTCATGATCACGCACATTTGACTGCCTTATTAGTGAGAAACCCGTCTAAAACGTCTATCATTCAACAAAATGGATTCCTAAGATTATATTCACGATCATAAAAGTATGTTTTTCATTGTAGTTTCAGTGATAGAGAACGCGTTACTCGTAGCTCGACAGCGGCTGGTTGGACGTGGCCAGTCAAGCGTCAGCACCCAGTCATGATCACGCACATTTGACTGCCTTATTAGTGAGAAAACCGTCTAAAACGTCTATCATTCACAATAATGGATTCCTAAGACTATATTCACAATAATAAAAGTATGTTTTTCATTGTAGTTTCAGTGATAAAGAACGCGTTATACTCGACAGCGGCTGGTTGGACGTGGCCAGTCAAGCGTCATTAAGCACCCAGTCATGATCACGCTCATTTGACTGCCTTATTAGTGAGAAACCCGTCTAAAACGTCTATCATTCACAATAATGGATTCTTAAGATTATATTCACAATAATAAAAGTATGTTTTTCATTGTAGTTTCAGTGATAAAGAACGCGTTATACTCGTAGCTCGACAGCGGCTGGTTGGACGTGGCCATGTCAAGCGTCATTAAGCACCCAGTCATGATCACGCTCATTTGACTGCCTTATTAGTGACAAACCCGTCTAAAACGTCTATCATTCAACAAAATGGATTCCTAAGATTATATTCACGATCATAAAAGTATGTTTTTCATTGTAGTTTCAGTGATAAAGAACGCGTTATACTCGACAGCGGCTGGTTGGACGTGGCCAGTCAAGCGTCATTAAGCACCCAGTCATGATCACGCTCATTTGACTGCCTTATTAGTGAGAAACCCGTCTAAAACGTCTATCATTCACAATAATGGATTCCTAAGATTATATTCACGATCATAAAAGTATGTTTTTCATTGTAGTTTCAGTGATAGAGAACGCGTTATACTCGTAGCTCGACAGCCGCTGGTTGGACGTGGCCAGTCAAGCGTCAGCACCCAGTCATGATCACGCACATTTGACTGCCTTATTAGTGACAAACCATTCTAAATTTATCAATCATACAAAATAATAGATTCCTAAGAGTATATTTATGATATTAAAATATTGTATTTCCATGCAGCGAGAGTGAAAGAGAACATTTTATACTCATAGCTCAGCAGCGGCTGAGACTGGCAGCCACCAGCCCGCCCACCGGCAGATCACGTGACCACCCAGAATGAGACTGGCAGCTCCCACCACCCACTGACAGGTCACATGACCACCCAGTGGCGGCTCCTCCCAGCCAGTTGAAGATTGAACCCCTTCTCGGAGATTTCCGGGAGAAATTACAAAACGGAAGGGGGGTGGGAGATGGGTGTGAAATACGGGAGACTCCCGGCAAAAGCGGGAGTGTTGACAGGTATGCACGGGACTGAAATGCTGGCTACAAAGAAATCTCTAGCTCTCGTTTTGGTCATAGTCTGTCTTGAAAAGTGGAGATATTTGACTGTCTTCGTAGGAGAAGTCACACTGCAGGATCGTGTGCCAAATCTTCTGACACTGCCAGAATTTCGTCTGAGGTAAAATTTGATCGCAGCGGTCATTAATCGGCTGCCGGTGAACATGTCAAACTAACGACCAAAGACGTCAGACTTTAGCCTAGGATCAGAGGAATCTTTTAGGATTTGCTAGATTTGTCTCAGACAGCCAAATCGTGGCCAAAATCACAGTGTGCACCCGGCTTAAGTTGGAATGTCCTCTGAAGGGTTAAGCCTAGTTCAGACGGCACGATTTTCAAACTCGTCGTGTCACTGCTCTTTTCACACTGCATGACTATCTGGGGTATCATTCAGTCACTGCTGTGTTCACACTGCACGATGGTTTGACGACAGGAGTTCACACTGCATGACTGAACAAGAGGAAGAATCGCCGACAACTCTCTTTCTCCGGTGAGCAAACTATGTTTCCCAACTACACGTGCGATGTGACAAGTAAACAAGTGCGTCAGACCGGAGTTCCCGCACTAGACTTGGAATTGTTATTAAAATGAAAAACTGCAGAAAATTGTCTACAAATCATCTGTGTGCTGATGATTGAAAAAAGATTATGGCGGAGGAACTTGTTGGAGAGACAGAGGGAGCAAGGATTGTGTTCTGCAAAGAGAGTTTGAGGTAAATAAATTATTTTGCAATGTGCTGCTGCTTCCGCTGGACGGGCAAATGTTTGGGCTTTGTTTCTGTTTGATAGAATTGTAAATATATCTATTAAAATACTGATAATCTGTCTATAACTCCTCTCTAAACCTCCCGCTGCCCTGTATCTCGCCCTCTCATTGGCTGTCGGTCATCACAGATGTAATTTTCAGGCAAAACCAAGCCTGCAGCACCCCTCTCAGAAATTGAAGCTTTCGGTGACCGGTCCCATTATAGGTGCCCCTCTGTTTTCTAATGGACGTGAGGCAAACTAAACAATACAATTACACTTCAAATATTTTCCCCGCAGAGTTAGTTTGTGTTAGGGCTGGGCGATATGACGAAATATATCGTCTGGACAATAGTAAATGTCGATCGTTTTACATAAGGCTCTATCGTTTACGCCACGATAAGGCGTTTATGGCAGAATTTTACCTCACGCCACGGCATGCCCATGCACGCTGCAATACATAAACAAACATGGAGGAAGACGGTAGTAGACGCGGTTCAGACCAGGGTAATTCTCAGAGTAATTATGCCAGAATAGTGGCATAAGCGCTCAAAACAAACTTCAGACACATTCGCTGCAACGGGCTTTTACGCGTGGCACACCATAGCCATATATTGAAATATTTTAATGGCAGGTGTAGGGATGGCGAAAACTAAACATTTTCTTGACCGACCACCGAGCCTCATTAGCCGGTTAAAACCGGTTAACCGATTAGTTTAAAATATGCTGCTATGCGCTATTTGAAATAACAGCCGCGAGCCGCGCTCCCTCTGTCTTTCTCTCGCTCTCTCACTCACACACACACACGCGCACGCACACTGTCCTAGCGCTGCCGCCTCCCTTCCACTCACGTCACTTTTTTAAAATCCCCCACAGCGCGAAACACGAGTCCCGCAAACGCGCCGCAAAGGAGCTTGTTTGTAATCAGAGGACAAATGGCTCCTTAGTTTTGAAATGGTTTGGGTACAAGGTGATCGCGTTGAAAATAAAGGCGTTTGTCCAGCGTTAGAAGCTCATTTGAATCATTGCCGCAGCTCATTTAAGAAAATGACAGCTCCGAAGTGACGCCGCTTTAGTTCGAGGTAGTGCTAACAATAATAAAGAAAGACGATCAACACCTTATGTGTTACCACTGAAATGAAGATGCAATATATTTCCAAATGTAAGCCCATCTTAAGCGAGATGCACGCTTCATACTGCCGTCTGCTCTGGCTCTAACCTCGAGTGTTTACTTTTTGCAAACCTTGTGAGCGCGCAAACCCAAACGCTGTGACCTCGCGCCAAATGTTTTTATTGGTTTATTAAGTACAAACAGGCGAGTTATGAAAAATTGAGTGCGAGGGATATGTTCAATCACACAAAAAGATTTTGGAATGAGACGGCCAACTGTAGTAGCGTTTAGTCCACTGTCTATAATAGCCTAATTTAGAGATCACTTTTTTATTTATTTTAACTGACAACTTTGATCGGTTAACGTTGATACGGTCAGCCATCGGTCAAACGCGGTCATTGGTTAACATCCCTAGGCAGGTGTTAACTTTACCAACAGTCTTGCTTTAAAAAAAGGTTCTAAATAAAATAAAAATGTAGTCCATACTACCTTTATTTATGTTTTGTATATCATTTCAAACTGCATTTCCACATTGCAATTTTGCATAGACTATTCATAAACTGAATTAACAGAAAAATTGCTATATCGTTATGTATATCGTTATCGGGATATCAAATGAGCTATATAGGGATATGAAATTTTGGCCATATCGCCCAGCCCTAGTTTGTGTCATTGAAGGCTGTTACCATTTCATTTCAAGAGCTATAAAAACAGGGTGTGTGACGTCATGATAAACAGTTGAGATTGACGTCTTCTCTGAGTGAAGTTTACATTTACATTTATGCATTTGGCAGACGCTTTTATCCAAAGCGACTTACATTTCATTCAAGGTACACATTTTACATTTTTGTCAATTCTTGCTTTCCCTGGGAATCAAACCCATGACCTTGGCGTTGCTAGCGCCATGCTCTACTCATTGAGCTACAGGAAAGATTTCTGTTGTCACTGAGGCACTAACTGACCTTTTTTGGGGGGGTTTTGGGAGCAGATTGTAGCTTTGTAATTTCTACATTTCCATGACTGTTTATTTCACACCAATATAATTAATTGTTCTGCATCTGCATATGGGGCGGCAGTGGCTCAGTGGTTCATGTAGGTTGTCTACAAACCGAAAGGTTGGTGGTTCAATCCCCGGTTCCACCTGACCAAGTGTCGAAGTGTCCATGAGCAAGACACCTAACCCCAGCTGCTCCCGACGAGCTGGATGGCGCCTTACATGGCTGACATCGCCGTCGGTGTATGAATGGGTGAATGTGAGGCAAAAATGTAAAGCGCTTTGGATAAAAGCGCTATATAAATGCAGTCCATTTACCATTTACCATCTGTGAGAGTGTGGGCGGGCTTTTGATATCGCAGCTGTACTTCCTGCTCTCTACTGCGCAACTCCGTTCCCAAAATCACTACTGCGCAGACTCCGGTCCCAAGATGTCAGCGCCGTGCAGGCCGCCTGAAAGCTTCAACTCGGCCAAGTGGAAACAGATGATGTCGCATCGTCCATATTTTTTTACAGTCTATGGCCAGAACACATTTCACACAACAGGAGTTTCAATCGCCAACAGGTCCAGATATTTAGCATGCCAAATAGCATGCCAAATAATATAATACGTCGGTGACTCGTCAGCGATTTACTCTGATCACGTCTTTGATCATTCACACTGCGTGATAGTCATTTGCGTGCACGATCATTTGCCTATGATCTCGGGCATTTGTCGGCTATTTTGCAAAACATGTCGGCAGGTCAAAATCAGGCAGTGTGAACTAGGCTTAACTGAACTGATTTTGTGAAAAAGAACACGTGGGGACCGTGATCCAGTCACAGTGATTCAGTAGCTGGCTTTGGGAGTGGCCTCGTAGGGCAGCGAAGCATTTAATTGTTGTCTTTCATCCCCATGAGACAAATTCATTTTCTGTCTTATCTGTCTAGAAAGTACCAAATTCAAAAATAATTTCACGTCTACTACATTAACGACCCAGTTTAAATACAGATTCATCTTCCTAGCGCTGAAGTACCCTTTAAAGTTGTATACCAGCAGCTGTGTTTACCCACTGTATGCTACAGACGGCAATAACTTAACCTTTTTAAAATGTTTTTTTTTTTTATATATAAACCTTGCGTCCACGACTATGGAAAGTAAAATTGTTGCCATCAGTAAGTTTTTGGCACTTATAAATGTTTACATTATGACTCAACTGGAAACAGCTGTTCTGTATCGATTCCCTGAAGTGCAGTCTATCTCGTCAGATTAGCTGCTGCCTCTGAAGGAGCCCCTCCAATTGTCCCAGACTTTCGAAAGTAAGTGCAGAACTGGCAATGATAGTTTTAGCTCCTATACAAGATCAGCATACCCCTTCAGAACCTCTTTTCTGTCTTTTAAATAAAATGAAAAACTCGTCTTCACTGAAGGATGAAGTGTCCATGTTTTCTCAGCTGTTGCCGCAAATGTTTTGAAACGTTGGAGCTCTGAAACGTTGCAGATTCGTGTCACGGCTGATGTGAATGCTTTTGACACAACATTTGCTTATTCGCTTCACTTTTTCGCTACACGTCCTGTGTGAAAGGGCCTTTACTCACATAAGTGTGTTGCACCATTCCTGTTGGATCCAATATAGAAGGCACAGCATTGTTTATGTCTGCAAATCCAGATTGACCTGAAACTTGTTTACAAACGATTCCACAGTGAAATGAAGCGAACACGCGTACAACATCTTCCCCTCGTGAGCTGGAACTTCATTAAAAATAAATGAACTACCACACATTCCTAATATTAGGATCCGAAGGAAGCTTATGCAGCGACTGCGTTCTTCCACAACCAAGAATAGCGGCATGTTTATTGCTGCTGGCTAGCATGATCCGAACAACTCCACAATTAAGTGGCTGGGGCTACTGAATTAGACGTGCTTATAGAGTGCCGAAGTTATGACGTCACTTTGTAGGCGGGCGCGCCCTTCAAAATGTCACGTCAAGAGAGAGAGAACAGCAGAACAAAAGGAATATTACGAGATTCATCGGCCTGCCGACGGGCTTCCGTTTTTGAGAAAACAATGCAATACTATTACTTTTTTTTTTTTAAAACACGTTTTACTCACAAGTGTTGCAACATTCTTCCTGTTGGATCCAATATAGTAGAATAGCATTGTGACTGAGATTTGTTTGCAAACAATCCTGCGGTGATTTAAGTGAACACCATGTCTTTCCCACGCACGTGAACTGGAACTTCATTAAAAATAAAGTTCAACCACACATTCTTAACGTTAGGATCCAAAGGAAGCTTATGCAGCGACTGTGTTCTTCCACAACCAGGGATAGCGCAGTGTCTTGCTATAATCTTCAGCTTGTTTATTGCTGCTGCTTGCGTGATCCCATGAGTCTGTGGGTGAGGCTACTGAACTTCACAAGCTTATTCTCTAGAGGTGTGTGTTTCGTCGCGCACTGACGTCAGTAGAAGCAAACACTAGTTTTCTGGGCCTGGTGTCTATAAAAGCTTTTCTTTGACTAACAAGGAGGTTTTCAGCTCTGAAACTTGCAGGATAATCTAATATTACCATGACTTTTTATATCAAAAGCTCAACAGAAAGTTGATTTCTCAATTCATCACCCCTTTAAACTCTATGGGTTTTTGAATTGGTGGTTAACAAAAGCCTCTAAATATTTTCACATTTTGATCTATGATATAAAACTAATACACTAGTTATAACCTGGTTGTAATTTTTTTTTAAAAACTTTATTGTGTCTTCAAAACGGTGGTTGCTAAAAGGAATACATCCTTTGACCGGAACCAGGGACGTCACTAGGATTGGAAGACAGGGGGGGCTTAGCCCGAGGGTATTTGTAACGCGTTTGCAAAATCTTGTATTTTGCTTGTTCACTCTAGCTAGTTTTCCATAGCAAACCAAAATATCCCCTTTTCTTTACCTCAAGAAAACGTATCTAAAGGTAAGTGTAACCAATAGCGCTATTAGTGAGCCGTAGCTACTGTTTTCTTTATGTATCTGTGTCAGGATACACAGTAATGAACCAGAATACTAGGTTCGCTACAGAGGGCAAGAAATAAGGTAAAATCACATCAACACAGAAACCAGGAAAATGACTAAAAAAATAGTAAAACAAGACATTTATAACCACCAAAGAAAGTGTCTTTCCCTTTAAGAAATGTATGTTTGAGCTCCTTTGTGGTTATTTTATCTAATTATATATTTTTGTTGACTTTGGTATTTAAATAGTCTTTTTAATAATAATAATAATGTGATTTATTTAAATCATTGGGGTTTAGTTTGTTTAAATTCTATTTTAGTTGGATGTCTCTTTCTAACTTCTATTATTTTGGAGCTTGGTTTCCTATTACCTTGGCTGAATTAGAACCCTTTACTCACAAAAGAAAATACAATTTCAATAAACAGATTGCTTCGAGAAAAATAGGTTTAACTGAAAATAAAACTTAACAGTAATTCACTGTAGATGAACAGTTCTCAGTCCGTGAAATGTAAAGGGAAATAGTAAATAAAAAAAGATTCCAAGTGATAAATCAAATGAATGCAAAATCTCTTGGTGTACTCGTAGTGCAAATGTCTTGCAGTGTAACGTTCCACAGTGTAACAATAAGTTCAGTGCAATGTTGGGGCAATTGACAAATACCAATAAAGCTGAACTGATTCCACTTGTAACAGCAGAGAAGGCACAGATCACTTGATGAATCTCAGAAGTTCTTCTGATCTCTTTCAGGGTTCTAAGGTGGGTGGCCTGATCTCAGGGTGACAATCACATCTTATTCCGGGCTCTCAAAAAAAACACAAAAAAAAACATCATAGGCAAATAATGACATTTAAACCCAACACATCGTTCATACACCAACTCAACTGGGTGTAAAATACTCAATATCAATAAATACCTAACAAATCATTTACATAAATGATAATTTTCTCATCCACACAATAAATAAATATAAACTCGCATAAAACACTTCAAAGGGTTAATGTAACTCATTAGCACTTCATTTTAGAGAATCAAACATTATATTATTTTTGAAACTCACCAAATCCAGGGGGGTTTCAAAACAGAAATAAACCAAAATGTCACTACAGGCCTAGCAATCGGCTATCATCCACTTGAAAAATAATCAATCATCACGCTAAAATGACCTAAATAACATTTATATAAGTGTTACAACATCACATAACATATTATTTATGCATATTAAACAAGGATGATGTATATATTTGCCTTTTTGTCTACTCCTATTACACCCGCGATCTGCGAAGCGCGTGCTCTTTCTACGATTATTTCGTCTCGTCTAAGTGACGTCATGCACAGTGCCCGTCCTTAAAGGAGGTCACGCTTCAATCAGCTATCAAAATTATTTTGATCATTTTAAATGTTTAATAGCACAGCAGAACAACATTGGTGACATATTTATTCAGCATTTTGAATAGAAATATAGTTATTATATTACCATTTGTATATAATTATCTTTTTTTCTGAACAGCTTAATTCTGACCTGTGTTACATAAGCAGGTAATTAAAAACAACTTACAGTTTGACTCTGCATCACGATTCACGACACTTACCAATCTTCCTTTCACCAATAGCGAGTTCAGACCAAACTAAGTTGCCGATACAGGAGCCGTGCGCACTGTTGTGGTTTACCACAATACCACAATCAGCCGTACGAACACAGCATTTATTCATTATTTTTATTTCAAATTTAAAGGTTTAGGCTACTGAACAAGGCTTAATTGTCATAACTGCAATTCTTTTAACGTCAATACATGTTCATTTTAATGCAAACATTGCACTGTCACTTTAATTCAGCGCATCCAGCACTGCGAAAAAATAGACTTGAAGCAGAAACGATCTCCGCACTGCTCTATACGGTGGAATGTATACTCCTGGAATGTATCGCCGGACCGCAACCGCATGTAGTGTAAAAGCTGTAATCCGTAAACATAGGTACGGGAAAAAAATACACCCTGCAAACGGAGTATGTGTAAAACGAGCGTTAGGCTACTTGGAGCAGTCTTAGGGTGTGTTCACACTTGTCATGTTTGGTTCGATTAAAACGAACCCTGGTGCGGTTGCTCGGTTAGTGCGGTTCATTTGAACATATGTGAACGCTGCCATCCGAACCCTGGTGCGCACCAAACAAGCGGGCCGAGACCGCTAAAAAGATGGGTCTCGGTCCGCTTCCAAACGAACTCTGGTGCGGTTCGATTGATATATGAACGCAACACGGACCAAAGACATGTAAACGGACCCAAAACCGGACGTAATGTCACAAGATGCGACCCATAGTCAGCTGATTTAACGACGCAGAAAGATCGGTGTGTCCAAAATGAGTAACGTTAACGTTAGAGGGCAAACGTGGAGCAACGAGGAAGTGCCTCATCAATATTTTGTCCGACGAGCATGTTTCGAAAATGCTAGAAAAAATGCACAAAAAGCATACCTGGTTATTCTCATCAAAGGACGTGTTGCCCATTATTAGCAGGGACAGACGACAGAATGGCCGTCTCTTTTCTGCACAACGGAGGAAATCCTGCTGCTGTTTTGAATGTTTTGAACATTTTATGAGCTCTTCATGAGTTCTCAGCAGGTAAAAATAATGCCACACGCATAAAATGATCGCGTTTAATCCAGCACACAGCTGTTTTGAATGTTTTGAACATTTCATGAGCTCTTCATGAGTTCTCAGCTGGTAAAAATAATGCCATATGTACACACATAAAATGCCCGCGTGTGTAATCCGCACACAGCTTTGTTTTGCATGTTCGGTAAACGAGCTCCTACGTCATATAAGCCGACCAATCAGGTTGTGACCGTCTCCCTATGCCTTTGGTTCGGTAACTTTAGGTTCGCTGTTAAAAATGCCAGTGTGAACGCTAAGCGGACCAGGACTATATGTTTTGTTTTTGTTTTTTGGTCCGGACCAAACGAACCAAACTAACCAAACTAACCGAACTACAAGTGTGAACGCACCCTTAATGCTCTGAAAGCTGCCACAATTCAAATGCAACGAGTACTTCTGTCCAAGTTCCGACTTTTCGGCTACTTTTGGTAGCTGGATATATATAATTAGTTGCCGTCTAAATATGAATGAGGATACAGTTATTGATAAATCAAATTGTTATTGTTGTTTTTATTATCATTTGGGGGGGGGGGGGCTTAGGAACATTTTGGGGTAGCTTCAGCCCCCCTAAAATAGGTCTAACCACATCCCTGGCGGGGCTTTTAGACGTCATTGTGACAAACATGAAATCTCTCACTAGTCCGTGTTTCAGCCTCACGTTCTTAGAAGTTTACCTTTCTGTTAATATACATAACATTATATATTTATTTAGTCATTTCAAATCGTAATTTTCCAAATATTTTTGTACAAAGAATTATGTGATACTAAGGTATCCGATTACCAGTTCTTTATTTATGTGGAGAGACAGTTTGACAATGGTGTTTTGTTTTGTCCCTAAATGCAACCAAGTCGTTGAATGAAAGCTGCACACTGTACATTCAGTACAGACTACACAAGTACAGATTTATAGTGGTTCTCTTCTATCTCGATCTATGATTTTTTTTCCGTCTAAGAAAAAGGACATAAGATTCGAAATTGATACGCCCATAGCTAACATCGTTAGTACTTCAGAGATGGTAAAATGGGCGTTGTTGTTTTTTTGGCGAATTAGCAAATGGTAAACATACAATCAAACAAACATAATACAGTGAAAGATAATCTTTAAAGGGCTGGATCCATGTCTTCTTTACTAGGCTTGTTTGTGTTTATGGGGCGCAGTATAACATGTCCTAATATATTTTTCTTATATTTTACCTTTATTCTACACCGCTGTCGCCACTGTCCTTTGAACGGCTCGTTTGCTTGCTGCTTCTATGAAGCCCATCCCAAATGTAGTTTCATGTATTTTTATTGGCTGAAGTGCCAAGCACAGGTTGTCCGGAAATGCCACACCCCTTGCATGTTATTAAACGTTGTCTTTTGTTGAACAGGTTTATGAACGCTTCACTAGTTTGTGAAGATGTTTGACTCGTGTTGCTTTTTCAAATGTTATAAGCGACTCAAACTCGCACTCTTTCAGATGGAGCAGCGTTAACGTTACTCCTGATCACAGAGCCGCTCTTCGCTAACACACAGGGAATTTATTTATTTAATTAAAATCGCAGCGTTTGAGCTTTCATAATCGCACTCAAGCCAAATCGCGATTGCAGTTCGATTTCGATTAATCGTGCAGCCCTTGTGTATATATATATATATATATATATATATATATATATATATATATATATATATATATATATATATATATATATATATATATTAGGGGTGTAACGATACGCGTATTCGTATCGAACCGTTCGGTACGAGGCTTTCGGTTCGGTACGCGGTACGCATCATGTACCGAACGGTTCTTGGACTAATTAATTAGATTTGGAAAATATAAAAGTGTGTGAAATATAATAATATGCGTTCAACAAGGTAGCCCAATAACCAAAACGACATAACAGCCAATGCCCCTGACACCGCCGAAGTGAAAGAAAAAAAAAAACACCAAATATGTTTTAGGCTGCTCAGTCAGGTGCTCGCTTACTCAGTAGGCTACGCGCTGAATGCTCGTGGCAAAATGGCTATTGCGTTTAACAAACCAGAAATAGAAGATCCTCCAATAACCAACAGGCATGGTGTTTGGGTGAACTTTGGATTCTTTGTAAGCTATGATGGTGTTGGCAAGAGTGATGGATTAAAAAACAACGGTATGTCGCATTTGCTTATGGTACAGCAGCGGGAATAATTCATGTCATGTCAATCAACTCATTTACGCCGACAACAAGACGATAAAAAGGAGAAACAGCCACAAACTATCCCACAAACTATCCTCGCAGCATTTAGACAGACATTTCCAACTTATTCAAATGGCAAAAGACATCACCGCGGTGAGTGGTCCATTTAGAGCCGCGGATATGAGACCTAACGCCCGTTTCACACATACTCCGTCTGCAGTGCGTGTGCGTTGCGTATTTTTTTCCGTACCCATGTTAACGGATGACAGCTTTCACACTGCACGCGGATGCTGTTCGTCAGTCCGTTCCAGGAGCGTTGCGTCTGCAGCAGTGCACGGATCGTTTTCGTACCGAGTCTATTTTTTGCTCCGCTGCGCTGCGTTGCGTTGCTGCATTAAAGTGATAGAACATTGTTCGCATTAAAATAAACATGTACTGACGCGAAAATCTAGTAATTTCAACACGGATGCATATCATTTAAAATATACTCTTGTTTCAAAGTCAACACATGGCTTTTTTTCTCAAGTAAAGCAACAAAACGACACCTTACCTGGCATTTAGGTAAAAAATGTGCCATAATGGAGAGCACTCGTACTTTCTTGGAGGTGAAATGCAAAGTTATTTTTGACCTGCAGGATTTCTTTTCAAAGGGATTAAAAACGAAAGAAAAGACGAGAGTCGGCTGTTTTTGAATAGCCTATTCTAAGTTTCTAATTTAAAATGTTTATGATTTTAGGCTATAACCTATGTTTAAATGTTTTGCCTTTTGTGTGAGCTAAATCTAAAGTATATTAATATATAAATATGAATTAATGAATTGAAAAAAATGTTGTTTAAATGTAGGCTTGTAGCCTACGTTAACCTGTCTACTCAGAAAGATTAAACAAAGAGAATTGCAATTCTGATGAGCCAAGATCAGTAACAACTTCTGGATTTTAAATAAAAAAATCATTAATAAATGCTGTGTTTGTGGTATGTAAAAGCGGATCAGTTGCGGACTGCAAACGCAGCATATGTGAAAGGACTACAGGGTGTGGGGCTCCTGCAACGCACACGCAACGCAACACGCACCGCACACGCACTGCAGACGGAGTATGTGTGAAACGGGCGTAACGCCCGTTTCACACATACTCCGTCTGCAGTGCGTGTGCGTTGCGTATTTTTTTCCGTACCCATGTTAACGGATGACAGCGTTCACACGCGGATGCAGTCCGTCAGTCCGTTCCAGGAGCGTTGCGTCTGCAGCAGTGCATGGATCGTTTTCGTACCGAGTCTATTTTTTGCTGCGCTGCGCTGCGTTGCGTTGCTGCATTAAAGTGATAGAACATTTTTCGCATTAAAATAAACATGTACTGACGCAAAAATCTAGTAATTTCAACACGGATGCATATCATTTAAAATATACTTTTGTTTCAAAGTCAACACATGGCTTTTTTTCTCAAGTAAAGCAACAAAAGGACACCTTACCTGGCATTGAGGTAAAAAAATGTGCCATAATGTAGAGCACTCGTACTTTCTTGGAGGTGAAAAGCAAAGTTCTTTTTGACCTGCAGGTTTTCTTTTAAAAGGGTGTAAAAACGAAAGAAAAGACGAGAGTCGGCTGTTTTTGAATAGACTATCGTAAGTTTCTAATTTAAAATGTTTGTGATTTAAGGCTATAAACTATGTTTAAATGTTTTGCCACTTGTGTGAGCTAAATCTAAAGTATATAAATATGAATAAATGAATTTAATAAAATGTTGTTTAAATGTAGTAGGCTACGTAACCTGACTTCTATTAAAGAGTAAACAAAGATAATTGGAATTCTGACGAGGCATGTTCAGTAAAAACTTTTGGATTTTAAATAAAAAATAATGAATAAATGCTGTGTTTGTGGTATACACCAGCGGATCAGTTGCGGACTGCAAACGCATCATATGTGGAAGCACTATAGGGTGTGGGGCTCCTGCAGCGCACCGCTAATGTAAAGAGCTAATGTCTTATTCCTGTAACTACATAGAAGATGGGTAAAGTATAGCTCCATCATTGTTCAATGTAAAAAAAAAAAAAAAAAAAATCATACTTTGTTAGTTTTAATAAAATAATAATAAAAAAAGGTAATTTATCTGCCAATTTTTTCTTTTTGCTGTATCTAAAACATACCGAACCGTACCGAACCGAACCGTGACACCAGTGTATCGTATCGAACCGAACCGTGAATTTTGTGAACCGTTACACCCCTAATATATATATATATATATATATATATATATATATATATATATATATATATATATATATATATATATATATATATATATATATATATATATATATTTCATTTCATTATGAATATTACAAATATAATTTATGGTCCGAAGATGAAGAAAAGTCTAACAGGTTTGGAACAACATAAGGGTGAGTAATTATTGACAGAATTTGCATTTTTGGGTGAACAGGCAGAAGTCACATCTGCGGTGACAAGGGTTTATGATGTCACTAACCCAGGAAGAAGCTTGTTGTAGTCCAAACCGGACATTTTTGTAGGCAATAAACTGCTGTAACTTTAAAAGACAATATCTCTGTTTGCATTGAACTTTCCGCGCTGTAACTTTGCAGATACTGTTTATGCAGTTAGGGGAGGCTTGTCCCCTGACTCCATGGACATCACCATTCCGAATTTGAGACGGACTTGATAATAGCGTGTAATTTTCTTACTCAAACCACTGCCACCTGATGCTGCTTCTGCTTTTAGAGGGTAAAGCTGCCCATAACTGCTTGTCTAGGATATGTAATCCTCTGTAAGAATTCGTAATAGCATGTTATTAGTGAAAAGGAGCTAGCAAAAGATCCAGTGCCTTGCGAAAGTATTCCCCTTGAACTTTGCGACCTTTTGCCACATTTCAGGCTTCAAACATAAAGATATAAAACTGTAATTTTTTTGTGAAGAATCAACAACAAGTGGGACAAAATCATGAAGTGGAACGAAATTTAATGGATATTTCAAACTTTTTTTTAACAAATCAAAGACTGTTTTACGATTACAGCTGTAAGTCGCTTGGGGTATGTCTCTATCAGTTTTGCACATCGAGAGACTGAAATTTTTGCCCATTCCTCCTTGCAGAACAGCTCGAGCTCAGTGAGGTTGGATGGAGAGCATTTGTGAACAGCAGTTTTCAGATCTTTCCACAGATTCTCGATTGGATTCAGGTCTGGACTTTGACTTGGCCATTCTAACACCTGGATATGTTTATTTTTCAACCATTCCGTTGTAGATTTTGATTTATGTTTTGGATCATTGTCTTGTTGGAAGACAAATCTCCGTCCCAGTCTCAGGTCTTTTGCAGACTCCATCAGGTTTTCTTCCAGAAGGGTCCTGTATTTCGCTCCATCCATCTTCCCATCAATTTTAACCATCTTCCCTGTCCCTGCTGAAGAAAAGCAGGCCCAAACCATGATGCTGCCATCACCATGTTTGACAGTGGGGATGGTGTGTTCACGGTGATGAGCTGTGTTGCTTTTACGCCAAACATAACCATTTGCATTGTTGCCAAAAAGTTCAATTTTGGACCAGAGCACCTTCTTTCACATGTTTGGTGTGTCTCCCAGGTGGCTTGTGGCAAACTTTAAACAACACTTTTTATGGATATCATTAAGAAATGGCTTTCTTCTTTCCACTCTTCCATAAAGGCCAGATTTGTGCAGTATACGACTGTTGATTGTTGTCCTATTGACAGAGTCTCCAACCTCAGCTGTAGATCAGAAATTGTTTAATTTTTATAAAATGTCCCCTTAAAAATCCACTTAAGTAGCAAAGGCATCATACTAGCTGTAGTTTGCTTTAAAAAAAAATCACAATCAGACCAAGGAGAATAGATTGAACTAAGCTGAAAGTTATTGCACAGCAGGTACATGACAAATTAAATCTAAAATAAATTTAACCTCTATAAACATTGACAACTGTCTCTTTGGCCAGTTGTCGGTCAACCATTCAGCCTGTGAAAGTTGAAGAGCTTTTTCCTAGTCTTACACTTTCAAATTTCAGAAATCTCGGCTCTTCCACTAAACTCTTTTGGTTGTTCCACAGTCTTTACGCTACAGTGCAGAGGTCTTCTGTGATCCGTGGCTCCTTCATGAGACAAGGGTACAAAAAATAGGATGAAATTTTGGAAGTGTTTTAACAATATTGTGTGTTGAAGTCAGGATGTAGCATGTATAATAAAGTTGTGAAATTCAGTTTTTCTCATATCTATATTTCTGACATAAATCATACCCGGTCACAATCAAATTAATTAACCATTTTCAGTTCAAAATGTAAACAGAAAGCAAAGGCAAGCACTTCATAGGGCTTTTCACACTGAGCTTATCGTCATTCTAAACACACTTTTAACCTCGGGTAAAGTAACATTTCACACTTTTATATTTACGTGCTTTGGACAGTCACTGAAACACTGTGCATTCAATATAAATAATAAATTTATCATCGAAGAGGAAAAACATTAGCCTGACAAGCCAGACCCACATCAAGATGTTTGGTCTGGAAACTCACCATAGACAGGGCTCAATCAGAGGGGCGGGATAAACGGTTGTCTTTCAAACTCCCTCTGCACGCGATAGGATAGCGCTACAACCAACCAGAGCAACGAAGGTGAAGCAGAGCTTGTTGATAGATTAAACATTCACCGTATCCGGTCGGCTAAACTCCGAACACATCTTCCCTTTTTAAGAATGACTTCAGTGCCGTTCTTTGTTCTTTTCTCAGAGAAAAGCTTAACTCCAAGTCTTCCAGAATCGCAGTCAAAGCTGATTCGAAAGACCGCCGCCGTTCGCCAGCCAGTTTCTGTGTTTACTAGAAGCACGCAAATGCAACACGGCCGTCGTCATTATGGCCCCGCCCGCCGACTCTATACACGATGTGATTGGGCCGTCCAGATTTTGAGGAATACAGCTCACAAGGGTATTGAGAGTTCCTAGACACTTGCGGGCAGATTAAATTTGCTGCCGCTAGGGTGCGTCTAGATTTCTAGGCTAGAAAAACATCAAATGCAAACAGAAAACGTAACAGTTGCAGCGAAGAAGAGACCAATTAAATTATTGTATAGTCTGAAATGTCCCTTCAGGTTAAACTTGTAATACAAGGACATGCAAAG
Organism: Pseudorasbora parva; assembly: GCF_024679245.1. Lineage (NCBI taxonomy): Eukaryota > Metazoa > Chordata > Actinopteri > Cypriniformes > Gobionidae > Pseudorasbora > Pseudorasbora parva. Next base: position 11,014,652 of record NC_090174.1, on the reverse strand, counting down.
CTTGAGCATTTATGAAAACATATTGTGTGACAGTGCAGTGCAGTGTTCGTCCAATTAGAAGAAGAGCTTGTATTAAAAAATATAAAAATGTTTTACCTTTCCCTTTCTTTTTCTTACCATTAACATGAAGATCCCACTGTCAATAAAGCCATCCAACTGTTGTGGAACAGTCTAAAACAATAGAACATTATAGAATATAGAACATTCCTGGAAAATGTGACATAACAACACACTATCTTTATAAGTAGCTTCTGTCTTTATGAGAGCCTTTTAAAACTAACCTTGTTTTTGATCAGCTTCCATTTTCCTGGGGGGATATTCTGCTTGTCAATTTACTGTAACAAAATCAAACAAATATATATGCTTGGTTGTGTTCAAGATGTACAATTAAGGTTATAAAGTATATTATATATATGTTTTTTGTTTTTGAAAATGATAGATGCTTAGCTAAATAAGACCATATTCCTCATCTGGTATGAAGCAGATAATCTGAAGCCATTTGCAACTGCATTGATTTGTAACTTCAACATTTCGGTTGCCACAGAGGTCTATGGTGTGGAGGAAAATCCCGGAATGTTTTTATCAAAAAACTTCACTTGGATAAGATGAGTAAATTATCAGTATTTTTTTATTTTAAAGTAAACTAATCCTTTAATAAAAAGTTATCAAAGTACCCTTCATTCCTCAAATCGTTTGGAAGATATAATGAGCATACATTATATTTGTTTTAAGTCTAATTGGCCTGTATATTTTAGGACAATATCCAGAGAGCAGAAAAAAAGTACTAAATGGCACCAGGTCCATCTGAGCATATATCTGCGAGGCAAACAAGAACATGATTTTCAACAGCAATTCTAATTGACCAGCCACTACCGAATGACAAGAGGTGAGGGATCAACGCATTTCAATGCTACGCCGTTAGGGGGAGCCATAAGATTAAACAAATCTTTTAAAGTCACGCTCTGTGTCTCGCTAGTCTTTCAGTTTGTGATCACATATGTATCATGCTGCCTTAATTTCTTGTCACATGGTATTATACAAAATTAATATATAGACTACATTGAAAATGTATAGGTCTATATAAAAAAAGTTACATAATAATTATTTCTAAAATTTGAAACAGTATTTTAAATGTAGGCCTGCCTACTGTAATTTGAAAAGTTAAAAACAATGTGACATTTTTAGTTTTTTGTTTGGTGGATCCTCTGTGAATGGCTGGTCAAACTTTTTGTGTCAATGTCCTCTAAATGTCCCAATGTCCATCAGGTAAAAAGTTTCAAGGTTGCGCTTTGTGAACGTCACTGTGGCCACACTCATACATTTCATTCTTAGAAATAACTTGTTTTCTTTTTGCTATGGGACTATTTTAGAGAACAAAATTAAATCTGAGATTTATCATGTTTTGTTTTTCTTGAACTAGACATTCAGATAAAATGTTAAACTTTCAAAATTATTGCCATAAATGAAATATTCTTATAGCGCCACCTAGTGACAAGTTTTGGGATTTGGAACATCTACGTTTTGAGTCAATGCGATTGGTAACGTTTTACAATAACTTCTCACATGTTAACATTATTAAATGCATTAACTATGAGCAATGGGCAATAACCTAGCCTATATTTTAACAGCATTTATTAAACTTTGTTAATGTTACTTAATTAAAATGATTGTTAACAACTTTTGATTTTAAAAATGCATTAGGCCTAGTAAATATTAGTAAATATTGAAATTAACATGAACTAATGCTGTTGATGTTTTGCTATTTGTTATGTTAACAAATGAAATATTATTGCAAAGTGCTGCAATTTATGGTCTTTGAAACCCAGACAGATTTAGTCCAAAAAAGAAAGAAGAACAAATAAAACATTTGGTACTAGACCCTTTATAGTAAGAAAATTCTAAATAATTTTACTAGAATTTTTGCATATATATATATATATATATATATATATATATATATATATATATATATATATATATATATATATATAAAATTCGATTAGTTCGGAAATATCAGATATTCATAGCTATTAAAGATTCATTGCATAGGGCATCTGCAGTAATCAGAGATTTTTCAACTGCATTATCTTCATCGTATGATCAGAAGTTGAAATGTATTTATAGTTACACGAAATCGGTGTTTTATTCCAAAACTCATCTGTATAAAACGATACAGGTTGTCAGTTAAACCGACTGCGTTTTTGCGGTTGTTTGCAACGGTCTAGTTCATCTTAAAATAAAGCAACAATAACACGGGGGGCTGTGGCGAGGGGCAGAGAGGAAAATAGACATGTTACAGTCACAATGTCAAAAGAGTTAGTTGTTCACATTTGTCCTGTGAGTGTCGGCGAGTGCTGCTGGTCCAGCGGTTCTTTAATCCTGTATGTAAATGACAGCCAATAGATGCTGTTGTTGAGTTGGGCTGGGATTAGCGGAGGCGAATGACTTTCAATTTTACTGGATTACAGAACAAAGAAAGGGGAAAGGGGACACACTCCTCTGTTAAAGAAAACAGAAAGAAAACGGGGCATATTGATCAAATAAATCACGTCGATTGTATTTCAACAGCCTACAAACCATTCGAGATTATGACATTTAACAAAGTCGCTATTGCCTTTCTTTAGATGGGAATTCAGCTCTCACTGTTGGATTAAACGGAGAATAAACCTATCCGGGATTGACAGCAAAAGGTAATTAAACACGGGGAAATCGGTACGGATTAAAGGTAATTCTGTGTGTGCATATATAAAATAACATTTACGACTATCGTTCTTGAGCACGTGACTTTTTATGGATGTTGAAAAAGTGAAATTACAGATTATAATTTAGGGGGAGGAGGATGGCTAGGAGTGTTAGCACACTGGCTATCATGCTAACGCTCTGCACGCGAATGCATATGACACTCAACGCAATCTTTAATAAGCTTTTACGAAAGTAAAACGCTTTATAATACACTGTAGATAAGATAAAAAATTAAAGGCTTTTGCGTTCCGCGTTTTTGTCTTAACAGTAGCCGCAATTCTCCTGTTTGGGTTGTCTTGTAAAAATGGCAACACGATTTGAGTGCTAGCAAGTTGATGAAATAGAGCATTTGCTTTGTTGGCAGGGTGATACATGGCAGTCAATCGTGTTTATTTTGTATTGTCTGTTGAAATCGCGTGGTCGTGGTCAGGTTTTTTTGACCCGAGAAGGTCATGTTTACAATGTCAAATCCACATATCTTTGCTGCTAATCTGTGTCTACTACGAAGGCTGGTTTAGTGGATTATGCATAACTGAATGTGTCCCAGTAAGTTTGATGCTGAGTAATAATATCACATGTCTCTAAACTTGCTCAGTTTTCCTCGAAGGACTTCTCGACTGTCAGATCCATTCATGAAGACAATGCGAGTGTGTATGATTTATGTCATGCTGTCCCAATATGAGTCTCTAACTGAAACATGAACTATCTCAGAATGACTTGCTGTCGGATTGGGCCTCATTGTCAGACACGGTTTATTTATAGCAGTGATAGCTGTCCGTGTTTCTCTGTGGTTTTCTTTGCCCAGGTTTTATATCTGCTACCACAATAGTGTAGTGTACACTACTAAACAAAATGGATCAGATTGCCATAAAGTGTATAAGGAAAATTCCTGTTAAGAAACATTATGGAATAAATAAAATTAGAATATTGTAAATTCGTAAACAGGAGAAGCTAGATTGAACTGTATGGAGCAAACACTAGGCTAATTATCAATTTTCAAAGAATTAAAGGGATAGTTCACCCGAAAATTCTGTCATTAATTTCTCACCCTCATATATCATTCCAAACTCTTATGACTTTAGTTAATCTTCAGAGCGCAAACGAAGATCTTTTTGATTAAATCTGAAAGCTTTTTGTCCCTCTGTTGACAGCTAAGTTACACAACTAAGTTACCACTTTGACTCTTCAAAAAGTTCATAAAGAGATTGTAAAACTAATCCATATGAATTGAGCAGTTTAGTCCCAAATTTCTGAAGAGATTGAGTTGTTTTACATGATGAACAGACTGAATTTAGGATTGAAAATGTGATAATTAGCCCAGTTCTGTTCCAACCCATACAGTTTTATCTCAATCTAGTTCAATCTAACTTCTCCTGTTGTTTATAAATGTATGCAAATTTCTTATTCAGCCTATACTTCTTTACAGACTATTAATAACATTCAATATTTGATACATTTTATTTAGAGGCCACCAGACCTGTGACTCACCAGTTGAGAACGACTGATTCAGACCATATTTAATGGTCACAGTACTGTGGTATTATTTGAATTACCTTGTAAATAAAATTGTATACGATTATGGCAAACATTCAGCACCACTATAAAAAAAATCATTATTTCAGTACTTTTTGTAAGGCCTACTATGACATTGGTTTGAAAAACTGGTTTATACACAGATCATTATCGAAACGATCACATTTTGATAAAATAGGTCTTTCAATCCACATATTCCCATATGTTAGATTTTTTACATCAAAGATTATGTTAAACCCAATGTTTTTTTTTTCCTTATCCAAAATATACATGGTTATATTGTTAGGTGCATTTTATTATTTGCTAGTATTGTTTTACTTCATTAGACCTGCAAAGCACTAGTTGAGAACTACTGAATCATAAAAAGTACCAAATTATTATGGACATTAGCATGGTATTTTTTGAGTGAACTTGGAGTAGCATATTAATATAATGGGATATGAATATGGCATTTATTCTGTACCATGGTATATATCAGAGTATCATTATTTCATTAGATTTTAGATAAATAGGTTTAAACATTGACATTTGACATTAACGTTAACTCCTAATATTGAAATAGTCACATTTTGTTCAAACAGGTCATACAATCCACAGTTTCCCATTTGTGAGTTTGGAGTTGCATAGCTAAATTATCTGTTTTAACAGTAATGCATTTTTGATCTGTACACAAAGCAAGCGTGGAGCGCAGATCCGAGTCTTTTTTCAAAGCGGATCAGAGTGAGGACAGTATCGTATCGTCCCATGCAGGCCGCAGTCCTTTGTGTTTGCTCGATGCAACATGTTTGTGTGGCCTCGGGGAAAATGTCCAGGGTGAAAAGAGTTAGGACCAATTAAAAGTCAATTATCAGCCCTTGAGCTGAACGATTTAGATACAGTTGTGTTTCTGAAGGGATCTGTGAGCAGAATCTGTATAAAGGCTATTAGCAGAAGTATTGTGTATCAGTGGCAGAACCACAAGCCTCTTAGGGCAAAACCGCTCATAAAACCCACGTTACCCTTTCTTGAGATGCCGGTAATATCTTTAAGCACCATACAGGCAGTAATTCAAGAAGTAAAGGAGTGACTACATTATGCTTGTCCCTGAGCTGAGGATTCCAGATAGCGTGAACGAAGAAGAAAAAAACGTATTTTGGCAGGGCGGACTCCTAACAAGCAGGAAGTCATTAATCTGAGCATTTAGGCATGTCAGTCCAGATCCTACTTTTCCTGCAATTTCTTTTAGGAGTGTCACCAGTTATTTTTTTCACTCTATAAAAATGTATTTGTTATAGTTAACTTGTATCTTTTTGACTCCTGCAAGAAAGCTTAGTCTACAGAACAAAACAAGTCATTTATACATGAAGCTTAAGGTGTCAGATGAATAGTTTCCCCTGCAGATAGGATAAGCCTGTTCAATGAGAGTTTCACCAATCTCTTTTTTTTCAAAGCATTTAGTTAAACTTAAAAGTGTCAAGACGAAGCTATTAAATGACCTTAACCCTATTATTACAAGATCATTTGCTAAGGCAATAATAGTTGTTAATATACAGCGGGTAAGATTTAATATTAAAAGTGCACTGTGTAATATTAAGGAGGATCTACTGACAGAAATGCAATATAATATACATAACTATGCTTTCAGTGGTGTATAAAGACCTTACATCGATATATGTAAGGTCTTTATCGTCTGCGATTAATATCGTAATTGTTGTTTTAACGATATTCAATCTGACATTATGGAGTATATCCTACACACACACCCAGACGCATACACTACGTGACTAGTGTGGATGCACGCTTTCACTGCATGTGAGTCTATATAATTTAATATTTTTAATAAATAGGCCTATCACAGGAAGAATCCAGATATCAGCATGATAACAGATGTAATATTAATTTTATACAAGTTTACTAAACAAGAATTTAATATTAAGTGACTTACATTTTAGACACCGTATTGCCCATTTTTTATTTCGCCAACGAGAATAATGTTCAAAATAAAGTCACAGCACTGTAATCGCGTCTCTGACACACACAGTGTTTCCTTACTGAATGAATCAGCGTTTTGAAAGATTCAGTTGATTCAATGTTTTGTTGACTAAGATAGATTAAAGGGTTAGTTCACCCAAAAATGAAATTAATGTCATTAAAGGGGGGGTGAAATGCTGTTTCATTTATACTGATCTTTTTACACTGTTAAAGACTTGGAATCCCATACTAAACATAGACAAAGTTTCAAAAGTTAAGGTGGACGTTTGATGGGAGTATTTCTTTGTCAAAAATACTACTTCCGGTTAGTCATAAGTTTCGGCAAGTTTTTTGAGATCATGCGTCCCCTTTGACGTTAATGGGGGCGGAATTTCCTTGTATGGGCCTTACGGACAATTCTACCGGAAGCGCGTGAGAGAGAGAGAGGGAGAGAGCGAAAGCAACAGCCTACGCCCATCAAAGCGCTGGCTTGTAGGATGCTAGACAGGTGATGTGCACATAACAATGTCACCAAAAAAGTGCGTTTTTGGTTGCCAGACCAAGACAGTCCTGCACAGATTCCCCAAAACCCCGCGGTAAGGCAACAGTGGATGTAATTTGCTTTTCCGGATCAGCAACTGAGTTGCGCGAATGTTTATATCTGTTCACTGCATTTCGGTGCCGACTGTTTCATAAACAAGGCCCAGCTCGACGCCGGATTTTCCTATCGCCTAATGCTGAAGGATGGAGCAGACCCAACGTTAGAACCGCGGGCGGAGAGTGAGACTGCTTCAAATGTCTGTGTTTTTTTTAGTCCGCTTACTGTCTACACAAACCACGCGTAAACACACAAACACACGTGCACAACTGCACTTCCCACATGTACACCTTCAAAGACAAAAATACGACGATATAATTCAAGTATAAATATGTAAATAACACAAGCCGCTAAGCATATTATATAGTTAGTGTATATCGTACCACATAGAGACGTCCTGCTCTAGTCGTTTTTGCTGCTGCTCCTGTTCAACTGCAGCCTCTGGGTCGGATTCCGGATCATAGATGTATGGCTGCATCTGATTAAAAGCCATATTTTTATTTTGAATAAAGTTTTTTCCCCGCTGTTAGGGATGACACAGCTTTACGACGCACTCGACTCAACCCAATAGCAGCAGCGTGCACACGTCATTATTTAGCTCCGCTCACACGACACGCCCCCACCCACTCGGCTTTTTTCGGAAAGACTCGGAACAGCGCATCTTTCTTATATAATTATTAAAAAAATAAAGACTTTTCGAGGATATGCAGGATGCAATGCTACTCTATAGGTACTCAAGATTGACATGACACTGACTGAAACTGAGTGTTTCACCCCCCCTTTAATGACTCACCCTAATGTCGTTCCACACCCGTAAGACCTCTGTTCACCTTTGTAACACAGTTTAAGATATTTTATATTTAGTCCGACAGCGTATCTAAGTGTATGCACACTATACTGTCCATGTCCAGAAAGGGAATGAAAACATCATCAAAGTAGTCCATATGTGACATCAGTTAGTTCATTAGAATCTCTTGAAGCATTAGATATACATTTTGGTCCAAAAATAACAACTACAACTTAATTGACAGTTGTCTTCTCTTCCGCGTTTGTTTTCAAATCTCAAATAAAGATTTAAACGGTCATGAATCAGCGCATTGATTCATGATTCGGATCGCCAATGTCACGTGATTTCAGCAGTTTGACATGCGATCCAAATTCATGAATACGCTAGATTTGGATCAATACGCTGGATCAATACGCTGATTCATGACCATTTGAATCTTTATTTGAGGTTTGAAAACAAACGCGGAAGAGAAGACAATGAATAAAGTTGTAGTTTTTGTTATTTTTGGACCAAAATGTATTTTTGATGCTTCAAGAGATTCTAACTAACCCACTGATGTAACATAAGGACTACTTTGATGATGTTTTTATTCCCTTTCTGGACATGGACAGTATAGTGTGCCTACACTTGGATACGCTCTCGGACTAAATATAAAATATCTTAAAGGGGGGGTGAAACACTCAGTTTCAGTCAATCTCATGTCAATCTTGAGTACCTATAGAGTAGTATTGCATCCTTCATATCTCCGGAAAGTCTTTAGTTTTATTATATTTATAAAAGAAATATAGGCTGTACCGAGTCTTTCCGGAAAAAACTGAGCGGCTGGAGGCGTATCGTGTGGGCGGAGCTAATCGCTATTCGTGGACCGCTTCGTCAAAAACACACTTCTTTGGTATGATTTGGTGAAGTCCTGTGACAGCAGTGACCATGGAGATCCGCGATGTTGTGAAGCTTCCCGTCATTTCTGCGTTCAAATCGGTTCAAATGCAGCGCTGCCTTCCCGGAATGCTGTGCTGAAGCGTTGAAGTCGCTTGATGTCACCCATAGGAATAAAGTGGAGTGCAGCGCAGACTATAACGACATAAGTGTTCACAGACGACTGGATCTGCAGCTGAAGGAGTGTTTATGGGCGTGCATTTCCTCTCTCGCCTCTAGTAACGCGCGCGCGCACCCTACCAGGAGAAGAGCCCGTACGGCCCATACAAGGACCTTCCGCTCTGTTGACGTCAAGCCGACCCATACTAGAAAAAAACTCTCCGAAACTTGTGAGAAACCGGAAGGAGTATTTTTGACACAGAAATACTCCATCAAATGTCCAACATTAGTTTTTGAAACTTTGTCTATGTTTAGGATGGGAATCCAAGTCTTTAACAGTGTAAAAAGCTCAGTATGCATGAAACAGCATTTCACCCCCCCTTTAAACTGTGTTCCGAAGATGAACGGAGGTCTTACGGGTGTGGAACGACATTAGGGTGAGTCATTAATGACAATTTTATATTTAATTATTAGATGTCTTTTGTAGGCCATTACCCAAACAGTAATGTTAGTAGACTAAAATTAAAGCACTGTATTTTATTTGTATCTTTGTTTTATTGTATATTTACTGTGTTGACCGTTTTGACCGTTTGTTTGTACTTTGTTTCTTGTTCTTATTGTGTTTATATATAAAATAAAAAATGTCTGTAAATGCACTGGTGATATATGTTTTATATTCTTTTTGTTTAAACATTGCTGTTTATTTTAGATATTTTACATTATAGATATTTTACATTCAGATTATAAAGCAATGTTAATTATTTTCTTAATTTTTCTTTTTATTATAATAAAGTCTAACAAAAAGGACCGATAAGAATACCTTTAAAGTACCGGATCGATAAGCAGTACTGGTAAGAGTAGTAATACCGTTAAAACCTTACTGATACCCATCCCTAAAGAAACCACATATAAATCAAAACAGTCTAATGTTACCGAGTGAAAAGTCGACCCAGGATGTGGTTAGGACTGTGCAAGCATCAGGAGTGTAGATGGACTTGATCTACTTGATCTACTTTCTTTTTATATATATATTGCATGTTCAGATATTTATACAACTAATTATTTTTCACCAAAAACTGGTGGTGACTGGCAACTAAAAAACTTAATTGCAAAAATGTTTTTTTCTTGCATTAGACCCTTTCACATATCTCAGAAGTGAAAGTCCTCATTCTTAAGTAAACTTAGGGGCTTTCACACCTGTTTCGATTGCCTGGACAGAACCCGAGTTCGATTGTGCCCCTGCTGGACTGTATTCATATTATATAATTTGGTTCCGAACCGGGGTTCGTTTGCGTCAACAAAGCAGCAGCTGTTTGCCCGGTTGCTTAGTACCGACAGCGAGCGTGAAGGTGGCGAAATGCATAGTTCTGCTCCTGTCACTTTTAGATTTTTGTTTTTGGACCATTGGTGTTGTTACCAAAGCTTCAGTACGTATAGGCACTTGCGTCTATCTGCAGCGAATGCACTCTAAATGCTGTAAAGAATGCTGAAGACAAGCAGAAATGAGATCTACAGCTCTCTGCTTGCAGTATGTCAGTGACGCTCGTTAGGTAAATGAGTAAAACACACACAAAACACAAATTTTTATCAACTCGTATGTTATTAATAGCGGTTCACTTCCGTGATTTAGTACGATTGCGTTCACATCAGCATCGAACCGTACCAGAGTTCACATGAACCAAACCCCAGACCACCTCTTTAAGCGGACACGGGTACGGTTCGCGGGTGCACAGCCGAGTTCAGAAGACCGCATTCACATAATCCAAACCAACCCGAACTCTGACGTCAATCGAACCCGGGTGCGCATCAAAAGTGAAAGCACCCTTAAAAATGATAGCATTCCTGATAGCATTTCTATGACTTTCCAAAAGAGGAAAAAATGAATTTACGTTGTTAATAACTGAGGGAACACATGGCATCACTGTTTTCACAAATTCATGCTTTTGTTGAAAACAGATAAAATAACTGTACCGTTTTCAAAAACTTGTTGGCGTATAAATGAGCAGCCAAAAAAGTTTAATGCATGAAATGTTTTCCATTTTTAGTGTAAACGGCCACATAGGCTCTGGTTACACCTGGTATTAAGATGCGTATTGGTTAATTGGATCACACAAGTGGACAACAGTAAATACAGTTGTAAACAGCTTATCCACTTTCAACCGCTTCCAGAGGTGATCGAAAATGCATTCAGGATTGATTTGGTAGTGTAGACGGATGCTCACGTGATCGATTGCATTCAAACAGCCACAGAAGACCGCCTACTCTCCAACTACTGATGTGTAAACATTATGGGAAGCGTGCTAGACAGATTTAAACTTTGTCAGCTGAAAACCCAAGTTTAGTTTGAAGACGAAAAATTTACCAATAGCAATGTTCTCTCACATTCCTGATTTCTAACGCACACACTCACAGTGTTCTGTGTGGTCAGAGCAGAAACTGTTTTCTCACGTCTTCGATATTTAACTAGCATGAGCTTATTTCGTCCATTAGATCAAAAGATCTGAAAAGCTCACACATTAACCCAGCCATAAACCCTCCCCTCAAAAAAATCAGGACAGAAGTGGTTGAAAGCGGATGAAAGAGGTATAACTGTAATATAATATACATAATATGTTTTCAGTGGTGTATAAAGACCATACATAATGAACTGTAATGTTTTTATTATCTTAAAACGAGCCATCTCTATCTATTTCTATTCTATCTTAGAGTCTTACAAGTGATGTTTTGAAGGAGGGACCCAAAACACTTTTTGCATTTGCAAGGAGTGCTCACATTTTCGTAGGAATATTATTAAATCTAGTTTGTTTTATTGTCTGTAAACTTCATTTTAAATATGCAATGCAAATCCAAGTGCCAATTCTAACTTTCTTAAAGCATCACAACATGGCTGGACTTTTTTCATTTTTCATCTATAAGGACCCAAAGTATTGAGTTAAAGGGATAGTTCACCCAAAAATGAAAATGTTATGTTTATCTGCTTACCCCCAAGGTATTCAAGATGTAGGTGTGTGTGTTTCTTCAGTAGAACACAAATTAAGATTTTTAACTCCAACCGTTGCTGTGAGCCAGTCGTATAATGCATGTAAATGGGGTCAAATTCTTTGAGAGTAATGGCGTTATGACGTAGGGCTGGACGATATGGCCAAAATTCATATCACGATATTTTTCTTAATTTCGGTCGATACGATATAATTCCGATATCGATATGAACTATATAAAAGCTTTAGAAAAAACTACTAAGAACTGCCACATAGGATGTCTGTACCTACAAACTTCTGAAAAATGTATTGGCCAAGTCTATGAATAGTCCAAGTCTATGAATAGTAAAATATAATATTTTAGAAATAAAACCAGTACAAATAAATTAATGTTCACCTTTTATTTGTATATTACAATATACAATATACGTAAACATAAGACTCTCACTTTATTAATATTAATATCTTTAAGTTTAAACTATAAGATAGGCTGATTATATTATTCTTAATATAGATTAAACAAAAGTGCTTCAGCCAGGATTCAGCCTGACTCAGAATATTCTAGCGGATGGATCTGCTTCAGGTGGTGGATCTGCTTCACAGCGTACAGTGCTCCTATGCCGCAGACGCAGTTTATTGAGCTTTATTTATTGTTTTAAATTTCAGTGAAGAACAATTCATAGCGCTCTATTTTCCATTTATGCAAAATTATAGCATATATTTAATGCTGCATTTATTTAATTAAAAATGCAGTAAACAACGTAATACAGTGAAATATTCTGATCTACATCATCTGTTCACTACGTGAATATATAGTAAAGTGTCATTTATTTCTGTGATCAAAGCTGAATTTATCATCATTACTCCAGTCTTCAGTGTCACTCATCATTCTCATATTAGGATTTGATGCTCAACAAACATTTATGATTATTATCAGTGTTGAAAACAGTTTTGTTGCTCATGATGCTCCTTCATTGCTTTCATATATTGTCGCAATCGTCTGACTGTCACCTTTCAGCTCATAACGATTTGTATGTAACGTCCTTCAGCTGCAGCTCCAGCGTGACAGTAACGTTAGTTCTGCGAATCCGCTTTTGGACTTTCTGTGAGAGAGCGTCCTCCTCATATTTAGATACGAATAAAATGACAGGTCATGCATAGATTATTTTTTGTCTCTGAAATTAAGTATTGATGTATTCACGTTGGTTTCTATGTATACACTTGCCCGTGACCTCAAGAAGCGCGCAATCAACCGAGGTTAGAGAAAGCGGTCTTTAGCGTCCCTGTTAACTTGCCCGCCCTCCCTCGCTCCAGGTAATGCCGTTTGGAATCCCGCTCGGAGCGGGTCGACTAGGACCGGTGAGACCCAGTAAAAGTGCGGGGGACACGTCGAACCACTTCCACCCCACTGAATTAACGTTAGTCTTTCTTCTCTTATCAACTATTTCTTTCTCCTTACTTGTGGAAGTTCGTTCAGTCACATTTGTGTTGTGGTCAGGGAAACTCTTTTTGTAGCTAAAACTTGCCACGTTGGATCTATCAGCCAACTACTGCTGAGCACTGACTACGTTTCTGTGGTGTACGTCATTGCGCAAGTAGCCAATCATGTTCTGCTCTTTCTGACGGCTGCGCCCTGAACGTCAGTCAGTGAGGAATGCTGTAATATATTTATCGAAATATCGGAAATGTGTTTAAAAATCATATCACCGTTATTGAAAAAAATTATATCGCGATATATATTGATATTGAATTATTGTCCAGCCCTATTATGACGTTACTCTGTGCGTTCGCTCAGCGGCTGCTGTGACACTTGTTGCACACTGCTAAAGGGTCCTGCACACTGTGCGATTTTTCAAAATCCTTTGCGAATGTCCCTTGTCAGACTGTACGAACATGATCGCCATGTCACACTGTAAGATCTCAGTTGACATTAATGTCAGGCGCGCTAAAAACGGACGCGCGCAAGAAAACTCACCCGGAGTTCATATCATCAATGAATGACGCGTTCGGTGACAGTGAGCTGCATTACACACGGGACTGAAATGCTGGCTACAAAGAAATCTCTAGCACTCGTTTTGGTCATAGTTTGTCTTGAAAAACGGAGATATTTGACTGTCATCGTAGGAGAAGTCACACTGCAGGATTCTGTGCCAAATCTTCTGACACTGCCAGAATTTCGTCTGAGGTAAAATTTGATCGCAGCGCTCATTAATCGGCTGCCGGTGAACATGTCAAACTAACGACCGAAGACGTCAGATTTTAGCCTAGGATCTGAGGAATCTTTTAGGATTTCCTAAATTTGTCTCAGACGGCCAAATCGTGGCCAAAATCGCACAGTGTGCACCCGGCTTAAGAGTAAAGCGTTTCTGCAGAATAAAACCAGAAAACAAGGGTAACGCAGATATGATGCAATTTACAAATAGCAAAATTGCTAATCCTTGGTTAAAATAGCAATTTTCTCACAATTTTAAAATAGTTGGAATCGTTTGGGATCAACAGAACAAAATATATAACACTGGCCTGGTGTTTTTTTGGTATTTTACTTCGAAAATTCTACATAGTGCACCTTTAAGGCCTGTTTACACCAATGATGATAAATGTTAACCTAGAAATCAAGACACACCCTAGCGAATATGCCGTGAGTGTCATCTAGCAACTCTCAATACAGTTCTAAGCTGTAAAAAACAAACTCTGGTCGGGCCAATCACATCGTGTATAGAGTCGGTGGGCGGGGCTTAACAAAGTAACGGCCGAGTTGCGCTTGCATGCTACCAGTAAACACAGAAGCCGGCAAACGGCGGTCTTTCAAATCAGCTTTGACCGTGACTCTGGAAAACTTGGAGTTAAGCTTTTCTCTGAGAAAAGAACCAAGAACGGCACTGAAGTCATTCTTAAAAAGGGAAGATGTGTTCTGAGTTTTGCCGACCGGATACGGCGAATGTTTAATCTATCAACGAGCTCCGCTTCACGTTTCTCTGGTTGGTTGGCGCTATCCTACTGCACAGGGAGTTTGAAAGACAACCGTTTATCCCGCTCTTTAGATTGAGCCCTGTCAATGGTGAGTTTCCAGACCAAACATCTTGATGTGGGTCTGGCTTGTCAGGGGAGATAAATGTAACAATAAAGATATAGTTCTAAAAACTGTTCTCCATGCCACAACTATAATGATAACAGCACAGAAAAACAATATTGTTGGAATCAATTTAAAAACTATTTTGTCTCCAGCTTACAAACAATAAAAACATTGACAGCCTATCAGAATCCATCCTAATTTAATGAGCTTGAGTATTTAAAGCGCTAGACGAATATGCAGTGAGCTATCAGAATAAACAATACATTGTTTGCTGATGCGGACGGTAATATAGTTATCCTTATAGTTATCATCCTTGGTGTTAACGGGCCTTTAAATTTGGTTATTTGAATAAATCGGAAAGTGAAGTAGAGATAACGAGGTGATGGTGTTGTACGTAATATTACACTCAGGCAGAGGCATCCGGCTTTGCCTTGTAGCAGGATTTATAGGAGGTTTTCAGACGAGTAATAGTAGTACTGGGCTCTCTCTGTGTAGTCTGTGGTTTTGGCTTTGCCCGGAGGCTGGGATAATGGCTCCCAGTGTCTGGAGAGATTAAAGGCCAGAGCTGCATTGTTCACATGCCTCGAGATTAGTTTCCAAGGAAACGGATTGCGGTTGCCATGTGAACACAAGGGCCGGAATTAGGATTGCGTTATTTATTTATTTGTTTGTTTTACAGCTCACATTTGTCATCCCTGTCATTTCTTGTCTTTAAACTGTCGCTTCATTTGCGCTCTTTTTTTTTTTTTAACCCAGTCTCATCCGTACTCAAGTTTACAGCATTGTAGTTTAGAGACGGCATTGCTGAAATCGAGATTGGAGGCCTCAGGGGGGCGTCTGTCGAGAGGGACGGGTAAAGTAGTTCACTTTAGAGGTCTCATGCTTCCAGGCCCTGTCTTGCTTCCAAGGAGAACAAATTAAGGATGAAGGGTTTTAAGGCAATAATCTGAGCTAGCTTTAATTGGTTGACAAAGGCTTATAGTAATTAGCTGCTTTCACATGTGTGTGACGGATTTTGGTGTATTAGCACAGGAGAGGGTATTACTATCACTTTGCAAAGCTTCTTACAGGTTTTCCATCCTTCAATACGTTTTTTACAGCTGAAAATATTTTAAAAAGTTAATGGGGAACTTGAAACCTTAATTCTTTTTAGTATATTTAAAAAAAAGGTTTGTTTTTGCATATAATTATCACAGTATTAATTACAATTAGTTGTTATGGTTGTCCTGTCACGTCTGTGGTTCCTGCAGACCATAATCAGGGAAGATGTCACATCAGTGTTTTAACTATTCACTATAAGAAGTCAAAATCATGTAATTTAATGTAAATTTAATGTGTATCATCCTTTATTGGAAAATTAAACACTTTATCAAAGTTGGAGAATTGCCTGAATCTTTAAAGTTTAAACATCTGAGAAGATAATGATCAAATTATATTTTATAAAAATCTGTCAAATATGTCAACACGCCTGTCAAGTTTATAATTTTACATCAGCAGATGTAAGTCAAATAAGACAAATACTATGACTTATCTCAAGTTCACTCATTTAAAAGTGGGGTAAGTGCTATCTGGTAACCGTTGTTGATATTTCAAATCACCAAAACAAACACGCCCCTACACCCAAAAGGGTCTTGCCCCTATTTTGATAGCGCCACCCCACACATACGTAACCCAGAGGCATCAACGGCTATGGCAAAATCTCTGTGTATCTAATCCAGGTCGAATATTCAATGAAAAGTCATCCCTTCTATCACAAAAACACAAACCGTTCTTGTGAACAACTCGATAGTACACGAGCAAGACAGTCCAACTAACGAACATATTACAATTATGACAAGATTAGAGTTACAGCAATCACAAAATCACAAACCGTTCTCATGAACAACTCGATAGTACACAAGCACACAGTCCAGCTAACGACATATTACAATTATGACAAGATTAGAGTTACAGCAATCACAAAATCACAAACCGTTCTCATGAACAACTCGATAGTACACAAGCACACAGTCCAGCTAACGACATATTACAATTATGACAAGATTAGAGTTACAGCAATCACAAAATCACAAACCGTTCTCATGAACAACTCGATAGTACACAAGCACACAGTCCAGCTAACGACATATTACAATTATGACAAGATTAGAGTCATAGCGATCACAAAATCACAAACTGTTCTCATGAACAACTCTATAGCACGAGCCGACAGTCCAACTAACATATTACAATTATGACTGGATAAGGGTTATATAGATCATGAAAAGAGTAAACAAACATATATTAGGAGTATAGTATCTTACTTGTCGGAGACATTTTGTGAGCTGATGCTTGAAGCACACAGTGATGAGATTTAGATGCTCCATACGGTGTGGAAATGAACGGGTCTTTATCATCGCTGAAGTGAGCCACAATACGATCGCAAATGGACTAACAAGTGAACATGACACACGAGCATAGTCAAGCAAAAGCAGCATATATTAGACTAGTTCTCGTCTAATGTCCGTCATGTGTGACTTGTGTGTTTTGAATAATGACGTGCACAGAGCGAGAGCGAGCGCTCTTCTCACCATCAATAGTAGACACGCCCCTTACCTGCTGATTGGCTACAAGTTTGTTATTCCACTCGGCCCGTGTCCTTTTTCTAAAACGGTTTTGAAATAACACTTATCCCACCTTTAACAGTTCATCTGTTGCCAAAATGATGCAAAAAATAAAAAGAATAGAAAATGATTGAAATTCAGAATCCATAGTTTGTGTATAAAAATGTCTGCCACAACCAAGCCTGCATTCTCCCTCTCAGATGCTTAAGCTTTCGCGCCTCGATCGCCCCCCGGTGACCGGTCCCAGTATAGCAGCCCCTCTGTGTTTTCTAATGGACGCGAGGCAAACTAAACAATAAAATTACACTTCAAATATTTTCCCCCCAAAGTTAGTTTATGTCACTGAAGGCAGTTATCATCACGATGATTTCATTTCAAGTGTTTTTAAAATAAGTTTAGTTTTAGTTAGTTATTTGATGCTATAAAAATAGGGGTTGTGACATCATGATTGACAGCTGAGACTGACGGCTTCTCTGTGTGAAGTTGTCACTGAGGCACTAACGGACTTTTTTCGGAATTTTTGGGAGCAGATTGGAGCTTTAGCTTTAATTTCTACATTTCCATAACTGTTTATTTCACACCAACATAATTAATTGTTCTGCATCTGCGAGAGTGTGGGCGGGCTTTTGATATCGCAGCTGTACTTCCTGCTCTACTTCCTGCGCTCTACTGCGCAACTCCGGTCCCGAAATCGCTACTGCGCAGACTCGGTCCCAAGATGTCAGCGCCGTGCAGGCCGCCTGAAAGCTTTAAACTGCCTAGCGGAAACGGATGATGTCGAGTCGTCCATATTTTTTTACGGTCTGTGGTCACAACCAACACAAGTCGAATGATGTTCACTAACTTGGTGAAGTTTTTCACTTAGATTTGATGTTTATTCTCTTTAGCATGCAGTGTAAAGTATTTCACTTATTTCTCTGACAATTCCGATTCAATTTCAGTAAGTGAAGAACATATTTGTACTCGCATGTATTATGCACATTATCGTCTTTAACAGACAGCATGTTGAAGCAGCTCAGGCCGGCATTTTCTCCCTCGGTTTGGAAAGCGATGGCATCCGCAAAAACATTTAGTAGTGTGAGTTTTCTAGGAAATGCGTGTACTCGCTTAAACCTCTGCTTCACGTAAATACTACTGTGTGCATTGTACTGTGCACGTTATTCTTTGACATACATCAATGTTGTGATATTGAAATCATGCGGATTTGAAAACAGATGGATGCAAGGTAATAATAATCATTTATTTCTTAGCCAGCAAATAATCAATGAAGTGATTGATGTGCCCATGAGTGTGTTACGTCAATGTTTTTGGTTCTAACATTTCAACCAACAGCCAACCTAAGTTTTTGACGGACGTGATAATGTGCGTAAGGGGTGAACTACATTTGATTTTTGGGAAATTATAAAACGTGCTGGATACTTATACTTATTTTATGGAATGAAATGTATTTATTGGCTTAAATAATTACATATTAATCAGAGACTGACATGTTTGTTTTTTATTTTATTTTATTTTTACCAGAAGTGGTTTTGATGCACAATGTTGTTTTTAACGTCTCTTATAACAAAAATATTTATCTGATATTAAAATCACTTTTAAAAAACTGTTGTACCATCATCACCCCTTAGCAGATTTTGACTCATGTTGTATGCGGTACTATACAGAAGTCTAAATTCATATACGAACTGTGGCAACTTCTCCAAGATTCTTGAAGAACTGCAGTACTGTAAGGGCGTTTTCACACCTGAAAGTCCGCACCAAGGTCCGAACCAAAGTTTGTGTTTGGACATTTGGTTCTTTTTGGTTTGCTTTCACATTGCAATTATGTTAGCGCACCAAAGAACTTTACATGACGCACTGGCGTCCTGTCGTCATCATCTCTGTGGGCTGCATCTTAACATTGATTGGTTTGTTAGCGGACGTGCGTCTGACGTCATTGTGTTGTCAATTCAGCGGCTAACTTTGACAAGAATGAATAAACAGACCCATCGTTGCCAATACTGTTAATATTATGGCATTACTATCTGCAGCACCAACTATACTCGAGGCAAATTCACCAAATGAACGTCCTCGTTGTGCAAACATTTTATCGGCGCCGTCAGGAAAGGAGGAGCTCCTAGAAGATATAGGCTTTTTAGCCAAACAATGTATTTTATTTTAAAGTTATTTTTAAATATTATAATGTTATTTTTAAATTTCATCTAGGCTATATTGGTTATGAAACGTGCACAGATGTGCAATATATGTCAAAGACATCGAGACAGAAATAATTTTGACCACTTCATTAAGTTTTGTTTTGTAGAAAGCTTTGTATTTTTTATCTTAATTTTAATAAATGTTTCATCGTTTGCCTGAATTTAATAAATAAGCTTAAATAAATAATATAGCAGACATCCCGTGACAGAGTGATCATTTGCGTTGCACATGAACTGGAGCGGTCAAGCAGAGCACGCCGTTCACGCGAGCTGAAATGACTACACAAGCGGTTCTGTTTAAAATGCTGCGCGCTCCATCACTGCATGTGCTGTGAGTTTAATCTGTGTTTTTTCACTAATCCTACACCAGAACTTCCTGTAAGGGTGCTTTCACACCTACCTTGTTTGGTCCGGATTTTCGGACTTTTCAGTTTGGTACGAACCAAAATTACAGGTGTGAAACCTCCCTCGGACCATGGTCCGGACCAAACAGACGAAATTTGGTCCGACGTCAAGAGGTAGTCTCGGTCCGGACCAAACAGAACAAAGGTTCGGTTCGTTTCTTGTGTGAAAGCATTTTCTGTATAGTTCGGACTTTCAGACCATTTACAGGAAGTTCTGGTGTAGGATTAGTGAAAAAAAACACAGATTAAACTCACAGCACATGCGGTGATGGAGCGCGCAGCATTTCATCCAGAACAGCTTGTGTAGTCAGCTCGCGTGAACAGCGTGCTCTGCTTGACCATTTGAGTTTCGGTTTATTTATGAGACCGGTCCAGTTCATGTGCAACGCAAATGATCACTCCGTCACGGGATGTTATATTATTTATTTAAGCTTATTTATTAAATTCAGGCAAACGATGAAACATTTATTAAAATTAAGATACAAAATAAAGCTTTCTACAAAACAAATCTTAATGAAGTGGTCAAAATTATTTCTGACTCGATGTCTTTGCACATCTGTGCACGTTTCATAATCAATATAGCCTAGATGAAATTTAAAAATAACATTATAATATTTAAACATAACTATAAAATAAAATGCATTGTTTGGCTAAAAAGCCTATCTTCTAGGAGCTCCTCCTTTCATGTCGGCGCCGATAAAATGTTTGCACAACGAGGACGTTCATTTGGTGAATTTGCCTCGAGTATAGTTGGTGCTGCAGATAGTAATGCCATAATATTAACAGTATTGGCAACGATGCGTCTGTTCATTCATTCTTGTCAAAGTTAGCCGCTGAATTGACAACACAATGACGTCAGACGCACGTCCGCTAACAAACCAATCAATGTTAAGATGCAGCCCACAGAGATGATGACGACAGGACGCCAGTGCGTCATGTAAAGTTCTTTGGTGTGCTAACATAACTGCAATGTGAAAGCAAACCAAAAAGAACCAAATGTCCAAACACAAACTTTGGTTCGGACCTTGGTGCGGACTTTCAGGTGTGAAAACGCCCTAAATGGTCTGAAAGTCCGAACTATACAGAAAATGCTTTCACACTAGAAACGAACCGGACCTTTGTTCAGTTTGGTCCGGACCGAGACTTCCTATTTTCGTCGGACCAAATTTAGTCTGTTTGGTCCGGACCATGGTCCGAGGGAGGTTTCACACCTGTAATTTTGGTTCGTACCAAACTGAAAAGTCCGAAAATCCGGACCAAACAAGGTAGGTGTGAAAGCACCCTAAGATGTTTCAGTAAAACAATGCTGTAAAGTGAGGATGTTTCCTAAAACAATGCCATTATAGATTTTATTTATGAATAAACTTCTATGAACTAAATCAAATTACTATTTGGTGTGACCACCCTTTTCTTTTTCAAACAGCGCCATTTCTCTTTGGTGCACTTTACACAGGCAGATTTGAAGATGGTGAGATCAGATCTCTGTGTGGGCCAGCCCTTCTGTCCCCTTGTTCATATAATTAATTTCAATATATGACAAAGTCAGAAAAGGCAAATAATGATAACATATACATACATGCATACAAATAAACAAACAAACAATAAATCCAATACATACTACACATTATTCATAAAAGAACCTTGATAAGAATAAGTTGCACCAAATCTGCATATTAAAATGATTACTGACATGAGTCATATGTTTGTGAATCAGACTACACTGAATGATTGCGCTGAATGACTGTTTGTATTGATGTGTATCCTACATGGTAAAGTCAATTTCTAGAGATGCTTTGCGTTATTTTGTAGATTATACATTTTTCACTTGCTTACGGCATCATAAATTGTTTATTCTGTCTTTCCCTCAGAAGAATGGCACAGGTACGGAAGCTGGGCTGTGATGGGATGAGGACCAACTCTCGGCCAGAGCTCAAAGTTCCCCAAGCATCAGCCAGACAAGAGATCCTCACCAGCCTAGTGTCTGCTCTGGACTCTGTGGTAAGACTGTACTATGTTCTCAGACAATTTAAAGAAACTTACAGTAAGGGTGTTACCGATATGCGACATTTTTGTGGTGGATGACTTGAAACTAAATGTGTTTGCAGTGCACTGCCATGTCTAAACTGAATGCTGAGGTGGCCTGTGTCACTGTGCATGAGGACAGCGTGATCGCCGTGGGAACAGAGAAAGGAAGAATCTTCCTAAACTCAAGAAAGGAAATACAGACAGACTTTCACAAGTTCTGCAGTAAGTCTACATGAAATCCAAATGTATTGTTTTTGCTTTCTTAATACATGTGTATAGCCTAGAAATCTAGAAGCACCCTAGCGGCAGCAAATCGAATTTGCAACAAGTGTCTTTTGGGACTTCTGGGGCCCCATTTATAAAACTTTCTGTGGATTTCATCATAAAAATGTACGTACACACAAAAGCTAGATTTTGCTTACACACAAAAAAATTCAGATTTATAAAACCATGCGTACGCCAGAACTTGCGCAAAAATCCCTTTATAAATCCCAGCCAGCAGCAGATTGTGCGTACGTGCTTCTCCACCCTGTCTCCTCCCCAAAATCACCATATATGAAGCTTACAACGCCTAGTTTTACTATTCATGACCTCATCTGCACATCATTTGCATGCATTCCCATCCATGTGACACCATGTTTAACACTGTCAAAGGTAAAAGAGATTGAAAAATATTAGATACCGATTATATATGCCATTTGTGCCTTACACATTGCATTGCTGAAAATCATTCATTATCCTTTTTATGTTGTAGAATAAATATATCAAAATATCAATAAAAACTAAATTGTATAAAATACTTCTCAAGTATTTAATTTTTAAAAAAAAATAAAGTGTTATTTTAATAATTTTTTTAAAGTTAATTTTAAACACTTAAAATCAAATAAAATGCATGCAGTTTTGCTGATAATGTCCCTGAATGAAACCTCGTTCTCTCCTTATTCTGCCATTGGTGTAATCCTCCAACAGTGCCAGCAGTGTCATCATGAAGCATTACATACCCGGGTCACCGGAGGATTTATATGTTTCTAACAAATAGACTGATCATTAACACCTTGACAAAATCACAGAATTAATTAGCGGGCAAATATTTTAGACCAAAATGTTATAGTGAACACATGCTTCTTCATGACGGTTTTGTAATGAACACCGTAATGGTTAATAGCTAGGACTGATGATGAGTAGCGATTGCGCTTCATGACTGTATTTGCAGACTTTGACATTTTATGATATATGTAGCCTACATTAAGGAAAATGTGACCCTGTCTGTGAAAACCCTCCTAAAGTCATTTTTTTGTGATTCACTGTTTTCAACATAAAATCATTCTACATAATGTAAAGAACATTCTGTTAAAATATAACCTTGATATCTCTTATATTAACTGAGTATGGCTATGTTAAGGATTTGCTGAATTTCGGGCGAAAATCATGTTTTTGAGAAATTCCAATGTAAACACAAGCTTATTTTTAAAACTGCAACACATTTCATGCATAATTATCCTGAATATGAGCCATATACCACATTAAAGCTGAGATTCTCCCATTTTCTGTGATATATGACACATTTATGGGAAAATTCTTAAAGGTTTGTAAAACAGGCCTATTTATTATGATGCATATGTCCAAAAAGCACAAAAACATTCAAACGAATTGGGGGTACAAGAGCTTGATTGTAGCAACAATTACCAAGTCAGTTAATTGAAATTATTTGTATAACTTTATTAATAAAATTAAATATCCAGTTTCTGTATGGTTCGGTATTTGCTATGTTCATGGGAAAAAGGACTACTGTCAAATAAAAATAAAGAAAAGAACAAATAACTTAAATACAAGCAGCAGCACAAATAATTACTATTGAGCAAAGATAATAAAATAATGCTTTTTTCTTTTCTTTTCAGAAAGGTCTAACATTAGTTTTAGGTAAATAAATTGAATAAAGTAATCAAATGAAAAGTTACTGCATATTTAACTGTTTAAATTAAATATTAATCCTTATTAAACTTCCAAAAGCTATTCAATCAAGAGCAGTGAGTGATTCCTCATCTTCTTTGACATTAAACAGACAGCAGTAAAGGCTACTGCCCCTTTAAGACCCAGGGGTGTTGCTCTCTCGACTGTATGCCAACTTAAGGCATATTCAGACTATGTCTGCTTGGATACTCATCAAGATGGACATGTTGACATCGGCTACTTCTTGTGAGTTTGTCCGTTCAAGCACAAGACTTGAAAGAGAGCTCAATAGTTGCGCGCTGAGAGACGTGCATGTGCGCGCTTTCGGATGACCGCACAGAGACAACACTTCTCACATCGCGATCGCATTCTGGTTCTACACCCGTATTCATATTTGAAGATACGACAGCACTCACATGCATTGAACAAAGTTTACTAAGAGAGACCGTTTGCCCACGTTTTTCTTTTATTATCGCCTTATGTATAACTGAGGAGCCAGCACGTGTATCCATCGACAGAAACATACATAAAGCATTATTTTCAAGTTACAACCTATATTAAAGATGCCTCATCAGATGTGAGATGAACCGTGATGCAAGTGCTGAAACCTTTTACGCGGCACCCCGCTCACCCCGGTTGGGAAACACTCCATTAATCTGACGCACCACCATCCACAACATGTTTTAAATAGACACACAGCAGGCCTAATATGACTTTATATTAAGATGGTTATTATTGGCACAATGTTGAGCTACAAAACAAAGAAGAAAATATTAAAATATTGGCGATGACACGAAAATATCTCGCCAGACATCTGAACCTGAATCAATGACCTGACTGCCGCTCGTGCCGATTGATATTAATGTCTTTCTCTTCCTAATGGTAAAAAAAGGAAGTTCCTGAACTGAATAAAATACAAATCAGCTGGTGTTGTTGCGCTGAAACCCCCCTGAGATGATTAAAATCGACGTTTAGGGAGCCCGCATCCGATATTTTTTTTGTGCAAAAGTATAAAGTGTAGTGTCAATAAAATCACTAATTTCAGTATTTATAATGTTATGAATTAAAAATTGAGTGTTGTATTTCAAACCCCTTGGTATAATTTATCATTTACAGCAATAAGCACAAATTACCTGTTTTTATGGCTATGGCACTTTGACGATCAAAATCTCATTATTAAATTTTGCGACTTTAGCCGGGGTTTCACAGACGGGGTCACAAATATTTTGTTTTTACGCTGTGTTCTGCAGTTCTCTATTAAAAGGGCATTTCATACTATTCTGTATCACATGTAATCGCGCCATCTCCTCCTACGCGCCTGTTGTGGACAATGTGACTGTATTATAATTATTTTGCTATTATAGCTGATTATAATTTTTTTTAATACATTTTGAATTACGTTTGGATTTTTCTAGATGCATATTGCCTAAAACAATCAGCACAAATAACACTGTTGGATTTAATCTTCATGATAATGTGAATATAATGTATATACTTCACAAGAAAAGCAGGTGCCGATCATCTGCGTTTCTCCCCATTAACCACGGCCACTTCAAATGTCTGACCAATCACACAATAGTTCTCCGACACCTGCAAGAAAAAAGTTCTGCTCAGATGATGTGTCGAGAGCGAGCTGCGAGAACTCCCGAACCAGGGCTGGGAGAACAAAATGACTTCATTTTATTCTCGCAGACCTGGGAGCGAGAACAATTTTTTCCAGGGTGGAAAAAAACCAGGGTGACCAGCAGGGTGAGTAAAAATCTTTTACTCACCCTGCTGTTGTTCCAATGCCCTATGTCCTTTTATCTTTTTCGGACCTCAAAAGCAGAAATTTAAAAAACAGTCCTTCAAATGCTTCATCCTATAATGGCAGTAATTAGCGACCAGGCTAAAACTTTACAAAAATTATATACAAAAGCATGCGCCATATATGGAAAGTGTTCAGACGCATACTATAAGGTTTTCGAGAGAGAAACCATATTGTCATGAAGACGAAGACATATATCCTACTGTTCAAAAGTTTAGGGTCAGTGAGATGTTTTTTGTCTGTTTGTTTTTGAAGGAATTTAGTTCTTTTATTTTGCAAGGATGCATTAAATTAATCAAAAGGGACAGTAAAAACATTTATAATTTTACAAAATATTTTTATTTCAAATAAACACTATAACAACAATATAATCAAATGGAAACCCTAGTTATTTAAAATTGTATTAATATATCACAATTTTACTGTTTCTACAGATCCCAAAATTTTGACCAGTTCCTTTTTGAAAAGTGTGTTGAGGCTAGTTGTATTGTTTGCTCAGAAATAACAGATTTTTTTTTTCTACAGAAGTGTCTTGTCTGCAAGCGTTAACTTCTATGAACTCCCACACCAAAGTTCCTGATGTGGACTGCAGCAGGACTGGCAAAGACTGTGGGCAGCAGGGCAGACAGAGAGCCTTAACAGACACTCATTCCAACATCTTCGTCCTAAGGAAGATGGTGGAGGAGGTGTTCAGCGTGCTTTATAGTAAGTTGATAGTAGTTGATTAGGGTTCTCTTCACATTATTATGGGATGAAAACTAAAAAATGATGTACAGTATTTTGCAAAAAAAAAAAATCCACTTAAATTATTATTATTATTTTTTTTAGGTGAGGCTGTTGGGAAGAGCAGCCTGGTCCCTGTGCCTTATGACTGGATTCTCAAGGATCCCAGCTCAGTGGTTGTCTATGGCCTGCCTGATGGTGTGACTTTGAGAAAGCCTTCGGAATATGACACCAAGACCTTAATGAAGATCTTAGAGCAGAGCAATCGCATCCGCTTCATAGTCAAAAGGTCAGTCGTCTTGTTGATTTTTGTTTTAAAATACACTGGAAAGAATGCAAATGCCAAATTAATTATTTTTCACAATGAGATTGTAAAATTAAACAGAAATAATGCATCTATTTGAACCCCACATAAATGATGAAGATTTTCTTTCCTGTAAAACCTCACAAAATAAAATATACACTTTCGGGCAGCTGTCTCTTACCATTTTAAATAGAGGTTGTTATTGTTGTCAGAGAAGATGGAAATAGATAAAAGCCATTGCAGCAACAAAAATAACAAGATGAATGTAAACATGTAATATGACAGCCTGCAGACAAAATGGATATACACACTCTAGAATTTGGGTATCTAATTTATTTTTAATGATTAAGGATGCACTAAATTATTAAAAAGTAACAGTTAAGATGTTTTACATCATTGCAAAAAACTGATAATAATAATAAATGTTTCTTAAGCTCCAAATCACCAATTGAATTTCTGTGATTTGAATCGTGTGACACTGAAGACTGGAGTAATGATGCTGAAAATTCAGCATTACCATCACAGGAATAAATTACGTTTTGGAATATAATCAAATAGAAAAAAAGTTATTTTAAATTCTAATAATATGTCACAATATTGCTGTTTCTACTATACTTTTAATCAAATAAATACAGCATCTGTGAGCACAAGAGATATCTTTCTTTATTACAGTATTTTGATTCAAAAAAATCTTTCATTCAATCTTTCAATCTTTCATTCAAAAAAAAAAAAGAGTTGATAATCATATTAAATGAAGTTTGTTGGTGTGTATAGTTGGTATTAAAACTGTTTGCAAACTTTTGTGATTTAAAAAAATCTGTTTTAAATAAATACCACAACAAAGACCAAAACAGTGTGTGTGTGTGTGTGTGTGTGTGTGTGTGTGTGTGTGTGTGTGTGTGTGTGTGTGTGTGTGTGTGTGTGTGTGTGTGTGTGTGTGTGTGTGTGTGTGTGTGTGTGTGTGTGTGTGTGTGTGTGTGTGTGTTTTAATAGAACACCAGAAGAACCCTCTCGGGATGCCAAATCCTGTCCGGAAGTCAACCATCACTCTTCGACCTCAAAGAGCGTAAGCAACCACGCCTCAGTCAAGCCCTCCGTGCAGGAAGTGTCTGCCAGCAACTCCATGCTCTCCAGCTTCCTGTACGGCATGCCCATGTCCTCCCAGCCCCACCCAGACAGCAAGCTGGACCTGAAGCCCACATCACTGCACAGCATTGGTAAAGAGCGGCTGGGCATGTGGGCGTCCGCAGAGGAGAAAGCGGTTCAGGCCAAGGAATGTGCTGACAATGGTTAGAGCCTCCTGTTGTCTTTCTATATACATTGGTTTCCACTACCTGGAAACTAATTACTGTTTCACTTATGATGGTTGATATCACACTTGTAGATGCTGAACCATAAGGATGTGGTTCTTTTTCATGTACTTAACTCTGAGCTTATAGCTCTGACTGTGTGTGTCCAGGCGAACGAATAGGGCTGGCAGCGGATCTTACCCAGAGCCCTCCCAGCATCCATGTCTCCAAGCGCCTTCTGTTCTCCATAGTGCATGAAAAATCAGGTGGGTGACAGACTGTACTCACCATTACAGCGTCTGGCCAAGGACAAGCTGGCCTTCATTTCAGTGGGTTTTATGGGGTCCCAAGCAGTGTGTCTAATAGAACAAGAACAGGATATAGACCTGGAAATTATTTTCCTCTGACATGTACTCTTCTTGCAATACTATAAAGTTCACGCAAAAATAAAAGTTCTGTCATTATTTGTTCACCCTGATGCTAGTCCAAACCTGTATTATACTACATTTTCAGTGACACATAAAAGGAAGAGGATCTAAAAGGAGAATCTGAAAAGACAAGCACTATAAAGCTCATGCACTGTTCAGTCTTCTGAAGCCAAATAACTTTGTGACAATTTAACATTTTGTCATTATTCATTACACCATAAAAGTTAGTAATTAAAGGGGGGGGGGGGGGGTGAAATGCTGTTTCATGCATACTGAGCTTTTTACACTGTTAAAGACTTGGATTCCCATCCTAAACATAGAAAAAGTTTCAAAAACTAATGTTGGACGTTTGATGGAGTATTTCTGTGTTAAAAATACTCTCACAAGTTTCAGAGAGATTTTTTCGAGTATGGCTCAGCTTGACGTTAATAGACCGGAAGGTCCTTGTATGGGCCGTACGGGCTCTTCTCTCGGTAGGGTGCGCGCGCGAGGGACTAGAGCGAGAAAGGAAATGCACGCCCATAAACACTGCTCTCAAGCTGCAGATCCAGTCGTCCGTGAACACTTATGTCGGTTATAGTCAGCGGCAGCGCTGCATTTGAACCGATTTGAACGCAGAAATGACGGGAAGCTTCACAACATCGCTTCAGTCGCATTGCAAAGTGGATCTCCACACTCCAAAAAGTGTGTTTTTGACGGAGTGGTCCCAGCGATAAAGGTTCGGTCCTGCTTTGGAAGCAGCCGGTGAGTAAAACTGCTTCAAATGTCTGTGCTGTTGCTTATCGTCGCATGAGTAAACATCAGTAAACGACACGATCGCGTGCTTCGTCATTCAAATGCGCTAACGGACTTCATTGTTGTTCTATGTAAAACGTTACACTAGTCTGACGTGCAAAACCGTTTTGCTTGCTACTGCTAAGGTTTAGTCGCATACAATAGTCCATAAACTGAATCATGTCCTCATAAACTGCGAGTAAAGACACACAAATGTTGACAGGCCACTAAATACAGTACATACCACAGAGACGGACGTCCTGCTGTTGCTGTTTCTATTTTAGCTTCCGAATTAGATTCTGGATCATATCTATTAGCTGAGATCGATAGCAAGGGTTTCTCCACGCTTGAGGACGTCACCGCTTTGCGCATTCGTCATTCTTTAGCTCCGCCCACACGATACGCCTCCAGGGACTCTGTTTTTTCCGGAAAGACTCGGTACAGCCTATATTTCTTTTATAAATATAATAAAACTAAAGACTTTTCGGAGATATGAAGGATGCAATACTACTCTATAGGTACTCAAGATTGACATGAGATTGACTGAAACTGAGTGTTTCACCCCCCCTTTAAAAATACAAAGGAGGAATTATCTGTTTACATATGCACTAATTAGCATACATTTCATCGTTTCAAACGTTCAGACTACAGATGATAATAAAACTGTAAAGTTTGGTGCATGTAAGACACAAATAGATGTAATAAAACATTTTTATAGTCCATCTAAAAGCTTTGATAGAGGGGATAAGGGTGGGTTAGCAAATTAGTCTTTTTGGAAGCTTGACATATTGAAACGATTACTAATAAACTGTTGTTTAGTTTGGAAAAAAGCAGCACAAAGATTCTTCAGAAAATAACAACATATGGGTTTGGAATGACTTGGTGAGTAAATAATAACAGAATTTCTCCCAGTAAGAAAACACAGCTAATGTATAATTTCAATTCACTGTAAATAAATCTGTCATGTCTAAGGACCCAGAATTATTCTTTATATATCGGGGTATTTGTGTATCAGGGTATTTGTTTAGATATGGCTTCAGGAGTATGAGACATAAAGAGGGCTGGTCTTGGCAGAGTGGGCGGTAGTAATGGGAGTTTGGCCAGGTCACCTGGGCTACCGAGGTCTGTTCCTCTCAAAAGATCAGCGTGAAATCTTCAGTCACTGCAGAGAGTCAGGACCTGCCTTAAATGTCTTTTATGTCTAAACGAACAGAGGAAAACCTCAATGTATCCAAATACATTTCAGAAAATGTTGATTAAGACTGTGGTATTATAGCTTTTTCCTCAACAGGGAACATATGAAAGATGGTTACATGATACATTTTTGTTTCGTATTGCATGCACAGAAAAGTGGGATTCGTTCATCAGGGAGACAGAGGATATCAACACTCTTCGAGAATGTGTTCAGATCCTCTTCAACAGCAGATATGGTGAGCTTACAGTGCAGAATTCACAGCCATACCACCACTATAAAATAAAATAATTATATTGATTGAAAAAGTGTGTAGAGGTGATGTGCAATTTTTAACCCTTAAAAGTTTGACATGAAATAAAAAATAATAATATATATTTTCTGAAATGGAGCCATTTATTGAAACTTTAAACAAAATCTAAAAATCTAAATCGCTCGTATAGTGTGATTATAGGATAGTATGGAGAAAAACACCTACATTTTATGAGCAAAAGTATGCAGTTTGGTGCTGTTGTTTATATTTATAGGATGAAAATATAAGATTAAATTCTGATAGCTTGTAATATAAATCAGTGAGATATTTATAATAGTATAGCAGGGTACTTAGAAAAAAATACACAAATATCAATTGTTGCTGAATATAGACAAATAAAATGTCTTAGTAAGACATAAACTCTAGTTCATTCTGGGTGCAGAACATATAATGCAATGCAATTCTATAATGACTGAGATGTACAAATAAACATTCCTCAAAAGTCTAGTTTTAACATAACATAATGAAATATAATTTTACTGAAAGCCCTTTTACTTGCTAATCAATATCAGACAGATGACAAAGCATGTGGTAGATTGTGTACAACAGGTTTTTCAGCAAAGTATTGATCATGTTGATAGTTTACAGACCTTAGTTATTTGCTTATGAAATATTATACAATAGGGTATATAATTTACCCTATTGTATAGGTAATATAGTTTTTGTTTATCCCAGCTTAATATGCAGAGAACTGTAAGTAAACCATTAGTAGCTTGATCACCGAAAAGTTTAAATACTGCGTCTCTGTGGTGCTCTAAAAAACAACCAACAAAGCAACATTAGCTCTACCTATGGTGTGCGTCTGGGCTGGGATCACCTTTTTGGATGACCATTGGCAATTGGGGGACGGTTTAAAAACATTTGGTAACATTGGTAGAGCTGAAAGTACACGCAACAGCTTTAACTCATCACTTTAACTGATGTTTATTTCAGCTGAGGCATTAGGCCTGGATCACATGGTTCCTGTGCCATACCGGAAAATCGCCTGCGATCCTGAAGCGGTGGAGATCATTGGAATTCCAGACAAGATTCCCTTCAAGAGACCGTGCACTTACGGTGTGCCCAAACTCAAGCGGATCCTGGAGGAAAGGCATGCTGTCCGCTTCGTTGTCAGAAGGTTCGAGGCTCAATCTGAACATGCTTTTATTTTGAGGACTAATGTTAACCTGACTAAGGAGATTTCCCTTTATGTGACATAGCTGCTCAATTACATTACCAACGTAGTTAAACTGAAACAGCGGTGGTGTGATTTGTCGCTCTTCCAGTTTCAACATGTGACGGTGGTGTCAGAGATTTAATTACTGATAACCTTTCATTTTTGGTAATGTAATTAACAGTGGGGCTCATTGAAAATGAATCCAGATATTGGTACTGGATATACTGAGTTTCTAATTTGCTTCATCTGAAAAAAAGAATGAAAAAAAAGAAGTCTAGTCGTCGTTGCCATCTGGCAGAACAGCACTAGGCATCCAAAGTGGAGCGTCATGCTGGTTGTAACCACTGCCATACATAAGCCAGCGTGGAGCCGCTGATTTGGCATAATGAGGAAATCTCCTGCTGTTCGGCACTAGACGTGCATAGACAGCATTTCTGGTTTTTAATGTTTTAGCTGGTCTTACAAGAACTGTTTTCTTTTTTCTTTTCTTAGAATGTTTGATGAACGGATTTTTACAGGTAGGAATTTTCTGAACCAGCATCCATCTGGTGCCTCACTCCACTTATTACATTGTAATAGCATTGTTATAACATAACGTTGTACCTTTTGCAAGAGTAAAATATCTTCTTGTTACCTTAAGGAGCTATTTTTACCTCATCTGACCCTTAAGAAGTACCTAGATGTAATTAACTAGATGTTATCACATTTTACAGTGTCCTTTTTTAATAATGTACACTATGTGTATGTTAAACTCGCCTTTTTTACATCCTTTGTAAGCTGCTGGTAAAGTAGCTAAGGAGGAGGGCAAACAGGATGGTGTCACCCCTGATGATTGTTTCCTAGATGGCCTCAGGGTGCCGAGCTCTTCCCTAGAGCTGGTCAGCAACACTCACAGTAGCAGGTACCAATTTACCTTCCTCGTCACCACAGAACCGTATTGGTATTTTCTTAGATAGTTTGCATTTTTATTTTCCTGTAATGATGCACTGACTGAATTTTAGGCTGAAAAATATGAACCGAAACTCTGATCTGGTAACTTTGAGATGGATAAAAAGCCATCTGCGACTATTGTAACTGTGACACTAGTAAAACAAAATAATGGAAGCATAATAAACAGTTTTATCATCTGACGCTTTAAATGTTCTGGCTCTTTAAAGCAGGGTGGCTTTATTGTTCATCAGTTGGAAAATAAATTGTGAAAGTGATGCTAAAGATATTTTTGTTGTAGTTGTGGTGTGGACTTTGCTATTCTTTTACATTTAGATATCTTTATCATCCTTGGTGTGAATGGACCCTACTTCTTTATTCTCTGTATTCTGCAGATTTATTTGATTTTAAAAATGTATAACTAACAGAATTTTGCCTTTTGGCCTAGTGTGTCAGAGGTTCCATTTTCGGCCAAGAAAATTAATTTGGGTGGATAGCTTTTTTTACTGTAATTAAGAAGAAATTAGAAAGGTGACATCGTATTCATGTTTTTGTTTCAGATCGACTAGCTCCTGTGTCAGTCCTTTGGCTGAGTGTGAACCAGGTAGATCTTCTTCTCATCATTTTAATACAACTTTGGGTTCTGGTCTGTAGTTTGGTGAATCTGTAATTTATTTTAACTGTGGAATTCAAAATAATTCATTATGTTTCATTTTTCAGGGCCATCTGGAGACTGTCTGCCTTTGAAAAAGATCAAAACTGAACCCCCAGATGGTGAAATTATCCAGGTTACAGTGCCAGGTATGGTCTCCCAGTCCCACAGCAAGGCTCACACTGAGAGTTTGAATATTTCGGCCCTGGCTCCTCAAGTTGTGTTCTCTTGTTTGCGTTATTGTTAGTTAACAACAATCATCTGTGCAGAAATTTAAATCAAGTTGTGAGTTGAAAGCAGCATGAAATCCCTGTAGGTCTCCTGGATGTGAAGGCATTAGCATATTTCACTTACTCACAGAGAGGAAGTTTGACTTTGATGGTTGCCTTCTGATTTAAAAATATTTGCTCTCATTTTCCACCCTGCTGTGCAGTGATCTGAGCCTTTGAGGACAGGCAGGGCTTTTTGCATTACACGCCACGTTCATTGGCTAGCACTGTGAACTGAAGGAACATCACATATACACTGAAAACTTGAGCTCAAGTGCTGCATTAACAGTGTTGTAAATCATCATTCTGGCCAAATGTGATTTTTACCTCCTCTCTCCCTTCCGTCCTGCCATAAAGACAATTTATGTGATAAATACCCTAGGTATCATTGTGCTTGCCTCATCAGTGCACATTTTTTCCCACAATCTTTCCCTATCAACTTATACTTATTCCATCTCTGAAACCACCCTGAATCCAATTCCAAACACCTATCAAACCTAATCAATCCATGATTAATAAAATCGATTCCATGTGTACATTAATGAGAAAAAAAATCAACTTAAATGATTTAAGCAAATTGCTGCAATGTAACAAAGAGGGAAAAATGTAAGGGGGTCTGAATACTTTCCGCACCCACTGTATATATTATTTAACAAGGATACATTACATTGATCAAAAGTGACAGCAAATACATTTAAGTTACAAAATATTTATAATTCAAATAAATAAATTTTTTTTTTGGAACTCTATTCATCAATAAAAAGAATAAATGTATCATGGTTTCCACAAATATATTAATCAGCACAACTGTTTTCAACATAGGAAATCAGCATATTAAAATGATTTCTGAAGGGTCATGTGACACTGAAGACAATTTAAAAAAAATTACAATGCTGAAAATTCAGTTTTGTCACCACAAAAATTAATTACATTTTAAAATATATTAAAATAAACAAAATTGTTTAAAATAAATAAATAAATAATATTAATATGTATATTACTGTATTTGTGGTCCAAGAAATGCAGCCTTGGTGAGCATAAGATATTTCTTTTTCAGTAGTAGACGGTTTATCAATGTATTCTAAAAGCAAATCACAATAACCTTTTCTACTTTTCACAATTTAAAGTCAAATACCAGTGAACACACCATATTATATTAAATAAATGCATTTTGAGTGCCATTTTTATTTTAACATTTTCAACCAAATTTGGCTATTCATCTCTCTTTCTCTATTTTTTTCCTCTATATGTCTTGCTTTCATCTTCTGCTCTTAGAGTCCAGTGCTTCTACAGAGGAGTCAAGTGAGCCTCAGGCTGAGCAGGTGACCCCTGACCTCTGCCATCCCAAGGAGCCTGTAGCAGGTAACAGCATACTAGCCTTCTTACTTTATATCTGATTGTAGTTCCATATATTTATATTTTTTCTCTCATCTGCGGTGGTGCATCAATAATCCATTTCAAACAAATGACATATTAAAGCCTCTCCAATTTCTCGTCCAGTTACAAATCCCTCCATCCCGTCAATTCCTGCCCTCCTACAAGCTTTAATGCCCATCTCACAATCTTAATATGTACATATACGTGTCAGTCCAACTAACTATCAAGTTCATTCTTGTAAGACATTCATTTCAGTGAGTTTATGCTTAACACAGAGATATTACCTGCTGATTTAGCCACTGTGTTGTGTGGAGAAACCATATCCTAATCTCTCAAAAGGAATTGTACACGATTACAAACCTCTGTGAAGATCGAAACAGGACAGCGGCACTTAATGTACAATAAAACATTTTTACCAGTGATAGGTTGAAATATGGTAAGACAAGTGTTTTACATTTCTTCTTTTAACTCCAAACCCAATACCCCAGACTTACCCAAACAGTAGTCCCAGCCCGATCGGATCCGATGTGAAACCTGTTCCCCATGCTGTGCTAGTTCCCCCACTACAGTAAACCCACATCCAATAGAACTCCCTAAACTAGACTCCCAGTGTTAGTGCCCCTAATAAATAGAAATATACTGTGAGTTGATATGAATGCTCAACTGTTGTCATGTGTATTAACAGGTTTTCTCGGTTTTAGAAAACACGGGAAAAAATGTTAAGTTCTTTGCCAGGCCTAAAAAAAAGAGTGCTGGGCAACTGTTTAATCGTGATGAATCTCATCCAAAATAAAAGTTTGTACTTACATAATATATGTGCGACTACTGTGTATAAATATTATGTATATATAAATACACTCACATGCATGTATACATTTAAGAAACATATGTTATATTTATATACAAGATAAATTATATATATATATATAAATTATGTATATACTGTATATATATATATATATATATATATATATATATATATATATATATATATATATATATATACCATTACATATTATTTCTTAAATATACAATTTTTCTTAAATATATACATGAAAGGAGTGTGTTTTTATATATACATATTTATAACCAGTACACACACATATATTATGTAAGCACAAACTTTTATTTTGGATGCGATTAATCGATTGCCCAGCACTAAAAAAAACATTTTTTATATTGGTGTATAATATTTTGTGATGATGATGTCTGATTCTTTTGATTTGGCTCTTATTTTGGCACTGAAATATTTAATTATTTATATATATAATTATTTATTAATATTTTGAATTAGCTTTTATTTATATTTTTTAAGGTTTCATTTTAATCTTAAATTTAAATTATTTTGTTATCTGTTTTTGCCATTTTATTAGTTTTTTTATTTTTATTTTTAACTTTATTTTATTAAATTTCAGGATCCGTTCTTTTCAGTTTTAGTAATTTTAATACTTAAATGAACATTAGAAATATTGCATTGGCAACCAACTGAAATTTGTTTTCATCTAATATTTATATTTTATTTTTATTTAATAATTTAGTTAGCAATAGCGATGCCGGTTATTGTGTCAAATCTGAATGATTCTTTAGCAAATCAGTCTGAATCAAAAAATGACATATATATATATATATATATATATATATATATATATATATATATATATATATATATATATATATATATATATTTTTTTTTTTTACATCCTTAACTTTAGTCTTACTACTATGGAAATACATGGGAATTCATTAGTCACAAAGATGTTTAAATAATAATTAATTGGCAAATTACCATATTAAAAAAATATTTGTAATTTGTACAACCTGATGTTGTTGAAGCGTTCATATTGACTCACAGATTAAGTAATTTGGACTCATAATTAATAACACTGGATTTGTTATGTTGAAGTTTGCATTACATATATGGTCACTGGAGTAAACCACAGGTGAGTTGAATAATTAAAACATCCCCAGCAAAGCGTGTAGAATGTGTTTTTGATCAAATCATACACAGAGGATTACTTCCCATGCGCCACACTGATGGTAATATCATTCTGTTTATATCTCTGCAGAAGATTTAACGCCGAAGTCTACACCACAAGGGCTCAAGAGAGCTGTTGAAGGTAAAACTCCATTTTAATTTATTACACAGGTTTATCTTCAGATATTATGGGCTGTTGGTGTGATTGTCTTCCCTTTTCCCCAGAAGACATCGGAGAGATGATCCTTCAGCTGCGAAAGCAAGTCGAGAGCCTGTTCAGCTCCAAGTACAGTGAGTCATGGTCTTACTCACCGTATCATTAACAATCAGCTGCGGCGGCAACCTGCAAATCTGCCAGTTACAGATTCCTCTGGTTTAAAATATACACACATAAATTGCAGAATTCATAATAGTGTCAAGTTGAGTCAAATCATCTATCTTTCTCATTTTAGGTGAGGCTCTTAGTCTGCCTGAACCAGCTAAGGTGCCATACTCCAAGTTCCAGATGTACCCAGATGAGCTGTATGTCACAGGACTGCCAGAAGGGATGACTTTTCGAAGACCGAACTGTTTTGGGGCAGCGAAACTCCGAAAGATTCTTGCCGCCAGTAGTCAGATTGCATTTGTTATAAAGAGGTATAGTCATACAGAACACAATAAAATGATCAAACACGTTTGTTCAGACTTACACCGTGTCCTAACTACACGTGATAGAAGGTATCTTTTCCATGTTAATTCGAGTTTTTGTCCGAACCAGCCGCGATGGTGACATGCGATGAATCTATTTTAGAAACGCTTTTGTGCCACATCGCGGCTGGAACAACAACTCAAAACATGGCAATGTTAATCTCAGGTAGTTTTTATGTGCTTTTTTAATGTTAAAAGTGTGTAATGTTACTTTGAATATCATTTAGCGCTCCAAGCATTGTCATACTAAAAGCAGCAAAGGATAATTGATCATGATCATGAAATTAAACACATTGAAACAAAAGTATATTCTATGACAACGATTGTTTTAGTAACTCAGTATGTATTTTAGTAGTTTAAATGGTGTAATATTTGTGAATTTAATAATGAAGACTTATTAATTTCCTTGCAAGTGCCGTCAAGATTAACTACGGTGCCATGCACTCGCCGCTAGAGCCCGCCCACACGCTGTTCTGATTGGCTGTGGTTTTTGATTGATTTGCTGCATCTCATAGTTGCGTCGCGTCTGGTGTGGACCGACAAGTAGCTTTTCGCT
Source organism: Pseudorasbora parva (assembly GCF_024679245.1). Taxonomy (NCBI): domain Eukaryota; kingdom Metazoa; phylum Chordata; class Actinopteri; order Cypriniformes; family Gobionidae; genus Pseudorasbora; species Pseudorasbora parva. The sequence goes on along the minus strand of NC_090174.1, from coordinate 10,976,350 downwards.
GTAATCTTATTGCTTCGCGTGTAGTTAGGACATGGTGTCAGACAAAACTATACACTATGATGTTTCAGAAAGCTGCTTGACAATGATGTGCCTTTTTTCTGTGTTTGTCAGACCAGAATTGTTGACAGAACAGGTCAAAAATGAAGGTGCCTCTAAAACGACCTCTGATTCAGGTAAACCAACATTTTAATTTAATTAAAAATGTAGGGCTGTCATGATTTCTGTGTTTAACTTGAGTACTCTATTTAAAAAAAAAAAAAACTCAATTGCAATTTACCCATGTCAGTTAACTACCAAAATACCAGAAGTGGCACATTTCACATTATTAGACCGTTATCAAAGACTGCACGATATATTAAAACTAGGGCTGTCAAACGATTGATTTTTTTAATCGCGATAAATCGCATGATTGTCATGAGTTAACTCGCGATTAATCGCTATTTTATCGCAGATTTTTATTTGTTGTAAATATATCTTAAATTAAGTTTGAATTAAGTTTTTAATACTCTAATCAACATGGGTATATGGACAAATATGCATGCTTTATGCAAATGTATGTTTATTATTAGTGAAACCATATAATACTTATTCAATAATAATCAATAAAACAGCATGCAGACTAGACATGTATGAAAGGTCATGAATGTTTATCAAAGAACTTGTTCATGTCTCTTAAGCCTAGCTTAAAAATTCAGAAAATTCAAAGCAGGGATTTCTCTCATTTTAAGAATATAAATAAAGGTTGTATTACTGGCAGTTTAGTTCAGAACAGGGCACAGTTCGTATGAAAATCTGGTAATGTGAAAGCTGTCATGCGGACCTGTGAGCGCACCAGTACCACACCATACCCGGAGGAGGTTCATATTCCACGAGTAGAAATATAGTGTGGCCCCTTTAAGAGCTGCGCGCTCTCTATTGATCTGCCGGTATTTTGCGTGTGCGTACCATAGACAGTAAAAGAAATGGACCGACCGATCACATTGACGTCAACGGCGAAATAATGAAGTCAACCTAGGGGCACTCACTTCCTGATGGCTGAGCGAACTGCGCAGGCTCAGACTGAGCTTGACGACGTAGATGTGACGTGAGCCTCCTGTCTGACAGCTGTAGGTCTTCTAACGTTAGTAGATGTGGAAAGTGAAAGCTGAATCACATTGTTTAAATATTTTCTCCCGTTGCTTTTGGCTCACTATGGGCTTCTCCCCATTCTTCCCCCTTGACTTTATCAGACTTTATGTCTCCACGTCCCCCCGACTGTCTCATAGACAGTAAAAGATTGCCTGCGAGCGTCTCCTCAGGTCTATACATAGACAGTAAAAGAAATGGACGGAGGGATCCCATTGCCTTCTACAGCCTTAAGTGATGTCAGTATAGGAGCACTCACTTCCTGATGGCTGAGCGAACTGCGCAGGCTCAGACTGAGCTTGACGACGTAGATGTGATGTGAGCCTCCTGTCTGACAGCTGTAGGTCTTCTAGTAGTTGTGGAAAGTAAAAGCTGAATCACGTTGTTTAAATATTTTCTCCCGTTGCTTTTGGCTCACTATCGGCTTCTCCCCATTCTTCCCCCTTGACTTTATCAGACTTTATGTCTCCACGTCCCCCCGACTGTCTCATAGACAGTAAAAGATTGCCTGCGAGCGTCTCCTCAGGTCTATACGGTAATTTCTCAACTGTGCGACAGGGTCGCGTTGGTTATGACGCAATAGTTAGCCTATTTTTACAAAAACAGCTTCTGCGGGGCGATAGTGTAACATACAAGGTAATGGAGCCTTTTATGCATTGTCGTGTTTCTTTAGAAATAAACAACGGACAAATGGGGTCTTTAAACGTCTCAGATGTAAAGTTATTCACTGTCAAAGTGACTCAAAAATGAATGGGAGTCAATGGGATGCTAACAGCAGGTGATGGCTTGGTTAGCAATGGCCGCCCCTAGGGGTGGAACGCTTTCCGAGCGCTAGATTACCCCCTTGGGTCTATACGGTAATTTCTCAACTGTGCGACAGAGTCGCGTTGGTTATGACGCAATCGTTAGCCTATTTTTTACAAAAACAGCTTCTGCGGGGCGATAGTGTAAGATACAAGGTAATGGAGCCTTTTATGCATTGTCGTGTTTCTTTAGAAATAAACAATAGACAAATGGAGTCTTTAAACGTCTCAGATGTAAAGTTATTCACTGTCAAAGTGACTCAAAAATGAATGGGAGTCAATGGGATGCTAACAGCAGGTGATGGCTTGGTTAGCAATGGCAGCCCCTAGGGGTGGAACGCTTTCCGAGCGCTAGATTACCCCCTTGGTGCGTACCAAACTATGCCTCGATTCACGTGAACAGTGTGAAGAACACGGACTCGGGAGCGTTCTTGTTCAGAAGAGTAACCTGTGCATTCGTTTTAGCCGATTGTAATGCATTTAGTTCAATATAACACATGTACTGTAAGTGGTGATGTGTCAATGATTTACCTCAGACATGAGCGAGAGTGAGCTTCAGTGTATTCACGCATCGCGCTCGGACTGCAGAGAATGTGCTCAATGTACACAGACTTTTCTTTCGACCTGTTGTCTAATATGGTTAAACAGAAAATATGGTAGCCCTAATTAAAACCATTTAAATATCTAAGTAAAGCATAGTGCTTTTGTGAAATCACAAAGGCTGCGATTGAGTTAAATAAATATATGCGCTGCGGGTTTATTTACATGCACTTTATTTACATGCCTGCAGGTTATGAGTTTCTTCCATCTCAGAGCGGCTCTGTTCACAGTAAATGCTGCTCCACACAAACTCAGTCTCTGCATTTGCTGTTTGTTTGGGTTTCCAGTAATGTACATTTGGTAACGCATAAAGTCTGACGTGCTTTGTGTTTAATGCAAAGTGTTGCACCGTTATCATTATCATGCATGAAGCAGCTCGGTTAACAAACTCCCATCTCTGCATATGTTTGGGTTGCTTTTAACGTTCATCTAGGTACGCAACGTGCGCCATTTCACCATATTTGTGACGGAAATCATTTATGAACTTATACCAACACAGGAGAATACATCAATATGTTTTTTTAAATATGCAAACTGTTGTTCATCACAATTTCATAAATAAAAGTTTAAACCCCCGCTCTGAGTTTGCAACTTTTAATGTCCACATGTTCTCATGTCAAGAAATGACAGTGGTTGTAGCATTTTTAAAATAAAGGAGTGGCCAAATATTAAAGATTAAGTGGAAATTTCATTAAATGTTGTTTGGCCAACATTAAACATGGTTTGTAACAACCAGGCCATTGGCGCCCTCTGTAGGCATTTTTTTTATAATATGTATTGCACATACTGGTAAGTTAATCATGTTTATATTATGTATATTATATTATGTATTTTAACAATGTTGTTCAATAAAATATTACTACTTGCTTTTGAGACTTTATCTATATCAATGATTATTGCCTAATTTTTATTACCACATAAAATTATTCAATTGATCATCAAGATAATCAACTAATTACTCAAATACCAAAATAATCGTTAGTGGCAGCCCTAATTTTATTTAATTTTACAGACCATTAGTATTTTTTTAAAATATTTTTTTATTTTATTCTTTTATTATGAATTTGTGTGTATTCCTTCTGTTTTATCCAAAATATCAGTTACTAATCTAATATAATGCTTCTTTTGATTAAATATTCAGCAGAAACTGACTCAAAAGACCAATCAGATGACCCAGGACCAGCATCAAAAAGACCAGGATTCTCAGGTATCACTGATTAAGTTATCAGGTGTTGTACAAAGTAAGTTTCTGGCTTTATTGCATCCTGATTAAATTAAAAGAAACAGTTGATCCTTGTGCCACGTGTCTGTCTTTTGGGTGCCAGTTCATGTTCAAAACTTCATTCCCTCCTGTCCTTTCCGATATGCCCTCACTAACCCGTTGGCTTTTCTACCATTGTTCTGCCCTCAGACAGTTTAGAGGCCAAGCTCTCCCGTATCGACTTGGCGAACACACTGCGAGAGCAGGTCCAAGACCTGTTCAACAGGAAATACGGCGAGGCACTGGGCATTAAGTATCCTGTGCAAGTGCCTTACAAGAGGATCAAGAGTAACCCTGGCTCAGTGATTATTGAGGGCTTGCCCCCTGGCATCCCCTTCAGAAAACCCTGTACCTTCGGCTCACAGAATCTAGAGAGGATATTAGCGGTGGCAGACAAGATCTCTTTCAGCATCACAAGGTGAAGCACTGCGCCAAGTTTTTGAAAAGCTTTTAAACAACAAAACATTGTGAACATGGATTACTTTGTGCAATATATTGTGTTTATTTAAGCTTTACAAAGTCTCTTCTATCTCTTCAGGCCTTTCCAAGGGCTTATTCCCAAGCCAGGTAAGCAGTGCTTAAAACTGTATATTTTTGCTGAATTACTCATGGAAATAAATTAATTAAATCGTTGTTATTTTGCCAGCACCACGAAGAATAACCATATTAAAGAAAGGTTACACCCCAGTAAGCGGTAAGAATAAGGCATCATTTGCTATGTACTATGTGTTGTAGTTATTTATTGCACTTAATGGATAGGAAATCCAGTGTTATGGTGCAATAAAACTAGTCTAGAACTGTCAGTTGATGGATGTCCCATTTCTATTTTTGATGAGCTGCACAGCTCCTTTAGCTGCTTTAGTTGAGCTGTTAGACAGAGATTTTAATTATATATATATATATATATATATATATATATATATATATATATATATATATATATATATATATATATATATTAGTGTTGTCACGATACCAAAATTATGACTTCGATACGATACCAGGCTAAAATATCGATATATCGATACAAAATCGATACCACAGTTAAAAAAAAAAAAAAAGAAAAAAAAAAAAGATAAGATGCTTAATATGACAACAGACCTTGTTATTATTCATTGTTATTTTTTACTAAAAATTCATGTGGCCAGCATGTTCCTTAGGGTTGGGCATCGTTTTGATTTGAACAATTATTGATCAATTACTATTAAAATTATCTCACAAATTTTTGCTATCTCAATGTATTTTTTACAACGGGTAATTGTGTTGCAATAGCTTACACACAGCACAAGAAAGCTTGATTTCGAATGGTAAATTGAATTTAAAAAGACGAGTAAACAGTAATAAAATAAGAACAAATAAACAGATTACAAACAATAGCACAAATAAATGCAATAGAATAGAAGATACAAATTAAATAGACTGCTTTATTTTTTCAGGTAGGTCTAACATTCAGATAAGAAACTGAATTAAAAAAAGCATAGTAATTACATTTAAAACAACATTGGATAATGTTCTTTGTAAAAAATTCAATAGCGTACAGATGAAACTATTAAAGTTACACAAGTTGATCAGTCAAGAGCAGTGTGATTGTTTGTCTTTTTGTAGTTTGAATAACAAATAACTGCTGTCCCTTTAAGACTAACGGACGCATGGATCCTAAACACTGTTCCTGTTACTCATTCTTCATTTCTTCCTGAACTGTTTGCGACTGTGTTTACATTAATACTCTTCCAGATGTGCACTGATAATTCTTTGAGTGTATTTGACCAATAATAAGCTGGAAAAAGAAGCAAATGTTCGCACTTGTATCATGTTAGAGGCGGCTTTATTACAGTAGGCTGTGTGTGTGCGCCTCAGATGTGAGCACGAAATCTGCGGGGATTAGTAGAATTAATTTATGTGCAATCCCGCGCGAAATTCAGACCGATCAGACACTAACACTGTCATGAGGAAAAAGTCCAGCAGAACGCGCGTTCGCCGTGCTCAGAGGTTAACCGGGCTGAGTGAGAATATGCCGGTGTGTGTCAACTCGCTTTCGGTCGGAGAGGAGAGCGCAGCTGGTATCGATACTGTAAAAATTGAGAATCGTATCGTTTCAGATATTCCAGTATCGATACATATCGAAATATCGATATTTTTGACAACACTAATATATATATATATATATATATATATATATATATATATATATATATATATATATATATATACACTCTGTTATGTACTATTGTATATGTATATATTAGTGCTTTCAAATCAAATTATCAAAATATTAATTAAAATAACCCATGTCCAAGTTATTTCCTTTGAAAAACTACATTTATTATAATTTTAATTATATATATATAGTAATGTTATTATATAGAGAGTATTATATACTATAATTCTAGCCTCAAGCTTGAATCTGACTGTCTGTCAAGCAAAAAGTTATTTTAATGTTGAATCTATCAGTAAACTTTTATTAAATATATACTTTAATATTGTATCCCTTTCCAACAGAAGAAGATGAGGTCAACCGAATGGGAGAGAAAGTGATTTTGAGGGAACAAGTTAAAGAGCTCTTCAATAAGAAATATGGTATGTTAATTACTAATAACTGATTTCAGGGCTCGACATTAAGCATGTTAATGTGCTTGTCCTTCGGACAAGTAAATTGGTCATTCACTCACAGTTGTCCGAGTAAAAAAATAGCTTGTCTAGAAAAAAGTTAATTTAGTTGTTTTGTGTGTGTGTGTGTGTGTGTGTGTGTGTGTGTGTGTGTGTGTGTGTGTGTGTGTGTGTGTGTGTGTGTGTGTGTGTGTGTGTGTTGTAAATGTAATTTATTCTGAAGGAATATTCTCACCCGTGTTTAATCAGATTTGGCATATTTAAATCTGCATATTTGTGACATTTTATATCTTATTAAATATAGGCTATGCTTAAGGTTTCATATTATATTCTTAAATTGATCTGTACAATAAATTAAAATAAGACAATATAGGGCTGTTACCAATCAAATTAAATAATTTACACTGAAAAATTATAACTACATTAAAAAGTGTTTTATGTATTTTTGAATAACCAAATAAGAAATGTTAGAAAGAATGTTTAAACATAAAAACAAACCACCAGTAGGTGGCGTTAGGTGACCGTCTGAATGAGTAAGTCATTGAGTCATTCATTCAAATGGCTGATTCTTTCAAGAATGAGGCAGTCGTTTACTAACTGGTCTTTGAATCTTTGATTCAACCGATTCGTTCAAAACGCTGAATCATTCAGTAACACACTGTTGCTGTGAGATGCGTTATGGTTCTGCTGTTTGGAACTTTGTTGCTTGGAATGTTTGTTTGTAACTATTTTTGCTGCTGAAATAGAACAAAAACAGTAAATCTTGCATCTAAAATGTAAGTGACTTAGGCCGTGTGTCCATCAAAGCATTTTTAGCCAGCTGAAAACACTAGGTGCTCTGCAGAAAATGCTTCGCTGTGAGCGCTTGAGAGCGTTTTGGCAGTAGCGTTTTTTTTTTTTCTTCAATTGAGACTCTTTGCTTGTTATGATACGGAAAATCCACAGAAATGTTACTACTTTCACTGGTAGTTTGTTTCTGTATTGATTCTATATAAAATTGCAGATACAATGTAAAGTATTTGCTCTGGCTCTTGTTTAAATAATTTTGTTCCGTTATTATTGCTTGTTGTCATCTGACGACATGCAGTATATGGAGGTTGGTCTGTGTTGTATTTGTCCCGCCCCTCCTCCACTGTGATTGGACGGCTGGGTGAAAAGTGACAGTGAAGAGCGCTGCGTTTTACTCAAAGTTGAACATTCTTCAACTCTCGGCGACCAGTAAAAAACGCAGAACGCTCAGTGCTTGAGTGTGAAATACTCAATCAGTGCCTCGGTACGCTCCAGGCGTTCGAAAAATGCGACGCTCCCATTGAAAACAATTGAAAGCGCCAGACAGCTGGGTGAAAAAACGCTTTGGTGGACACACAGCCTTAATGTAAATTAATGGTTTATGGAACAGTGTGAACTATTCCATAAACCATCGTATGAACAGTGTGATAGTATTCAGGAAAACCACACACTTGGTTGTGTGATGTTTAACTGTATCATATGTTATTATAAAATAAATAATATAAATATAAAAACTTCAAATTTTGAATGTTTACCGCAGTTTCTCTGTGTGAGAGGCACTCATTTATTTCGATTTCTCCTCAACAGACAGCACGAGCGTCAACGGCACACCCTTGTTACCGTCAGTTCATTATATTTTATACTATTATTCATTATACTATTATCCACTATCAATCGCCAATTACACTAAATGAATGCAGAATCATTCTTGCATTTTGGTGATTCGCTAGTTATTTTTTGCTATTGGCATTTTAATCAGCTTGTCGGGCAAGCAAAATTCTTTCACTTGCCCCTTCAAAAAATCCACTTGGCCCAAGCGTTAATGTCGAGCCCTGGATTTGTTCCTTTGTGCAAATGTGTTTTTATCATTTTGAGAATGTTCCAGTGCTTCATGTGTGAATGTGTTGTGTTCAGGTGAAGCTTTGGACTTGGACCGCTCTGTCATTGTTCCGTACAAGTTAATCCGTGCCAATCCTGGCTCACTGGAAGTGTGTGGACTTCCGGATGATATCCCCTTCAGGAATCCCAATACTTATGACATAGTTCGGTTGGAAAAAATCCTCCAGGCCCAAGATGAAATTACTTTCAATATCAAAACCCCCCTACAGTAAGTGCTGTGCCAGATGTGATTATAATGATGATGTTGGATGAACAGTGCTTGAAGTTTTGTTTGATCTCATTTGGTCTTTGTTTAGGCCTTTTACAGAGTTGTGTACTCAATCTTGTAATAAAGGTAAGAGCCTTTATTTGTTATAAAACATTTTATGTACTTATGAATTTTTTTAAATGTGTGCAAATGTTTACAACCTCTTTTGCAGAAGGTAAAGAAGTTTCTACGAATCGACGCAAACGTAAACGAGTACTTGACAATAGTCAAGCACCCATGCCCACTGGAGCAGACTCAGCATTATCAACCAATCAGATACCTGTCATGGTATGCAAACACATTACAAGAGTGTTTTTATATGTAGACTTTTTAACAATTATTTACGTCATCATAAAAGGCATTTTAAACCCAGGTTACTCTCATAATGTGAAATTTTGTTGAACAGGATATTCAATGAGGGAAAAAAAATGTTGGTGAGACTTGATTTTATGAGACATTGTATATTGAAAAGTGTATTACTTACAGAATAGAGCCAGACTTAATATTCATTTATGTAGTGGTTGACGTTATATATAATTTGAGTATCTCATTGCCGGGCCGAGTGTCCTGGTTTTCTGTAATCATCAAAATATGGTCACCCTAGTGTTTCAGGGGGCATGCGGTCCATAAACACAAAAGAAGATATTTTGAAGAATGTTGGTAACAAAATATTTTCTGGTCCCCACTGACTTCCATAGTATGAAAAAAATACCATGGAAGTCAATAAGGACCAGAAACTGGTTAGCAACATTCTTCAAAATGTTGTCTTTTGTGTTTAACAGAACAACAACAAAAAACAAAAAACAGGTTTAGAACAACTTGAGGGTGAGTAAATGATGACATAATTTTGGGTGAACTATCACTTTAAGACAGTAAATGGAGTCAATTGTTTTCAACTTCAAAATTGCTATTTTCGCTAATTAGACTAGTAATAAAATGTCTTTTTTTCACTCTTTACAGCAATGGCCCATGTACATGGTGGACTATAGTGGAGTGAATGTTCAAGTTCCTGGCAAAGTCAAATACTAAAGAACATTTCGATGCCGTACGGAAGACTTTCACCATTAAGGGACCTTTTTAAATGTTTCTGAATGCTAAATTCAGCTTTCCCCAGAGCTGTGGCAGATTGTGCGGCTCACACATGAAAACGCCTGTGTGTTCGGGCAGGTGTTACAGAGTGAACTGCCGGATACAGTTGTTTCTGAATGAAGTGCTACTAATGGAAAAATAGCAGTAAATCAATCGACCAGTGCTATGTTACTTAGAGGAATAGTACTCACCCTCATGTCAGTGAACTGAACCAAACTGAAAAAATAACAACATACAGGCTTGGAATGACAAGAGGGTAAGTGAATGATGACAGAACTATTCCTTTAAGAGGCTGTTTGAATAAGGAGTAGCCATTTTTTGCATATTGCTTTGGCACCAGGATTTGTGATAGCAGATCCTGGACACAATCATGGTTAAATAACCATCTCATAAAGAGCAGTAAGAATGGATTTGGGATTTGTGTTCCCCCCACCCAAATAATGCTAATCACTGTTGGGATGCACAGCCTTGTTTGGTGCCGAGAGCTCGTACAGTAAGTACATAATGGACACAACTCCTGTAGTTATCTGGGTCTCATGCCTTGCGAATGTTTGTATTGTTATTTATTTATTTATTTAAATAAACTTGTATATGCAGGGAATGTAAACTACCGCATTCAGTATAGAGCATAAAGTACTGAATGACACGAATAATGATGCTAAAACAACTGTATGTATTCAGAGAGAAACTTCTGCTTCAGGTTTCATTATGTCAAGTTGGAAAACCCTAACATGATAGCACTAACTTATATTCAATCGAGAGAGTTTTTTTGTATTATTTTAGCTTTGTAAGTTACTCTCAAGTTCGTTAAAGTAAGGCAAAATGAGATATTTCACGGAGAAAACATCATGAATGTATTGTTTGTAAAGGAAAGAATGCTATAATGTTATTCTGTAATGACTGTCTCTGGAATCGCCAGTATTTATATGCTGTACCTTAATGCCATTTAGGCCTTTCAAATAAAATGTGTTGCCTTGCGTTTGTTTGTTTTTATCATAATGTTATGCAGTGAAACCTTTTCTACGTCTCTGTATTAAGCATTTCTCATTGGATAGTAGTTAAAGAATTATGAAATATGACATTTCTGAAGGAAAATATATGAATGTTTTATATTAGAGTTGAGGCCATCGTTAGCACCATCTGCTGGGAAAAGGACATAATCACATTTTCGCTGATGCGGACATTTTATGTTGAATTACATTTACTTCTTTTAATCTTAAGTGTAATCCTATATTTTCAGACATGTATGTTCATGTCTGCAGTGTTAAGTAAATTATACTCCTAGAAAGAGATGAAAGTTTAAACTGTCATGATTTTATCGCCAGTTGATTCAAACCGTGTAACTTTCTTTTTCAGCGTTTCATTATTTTAGTAGGCTACTGAAATATAATTAATTGCTGAAAATTTTGATTTTTGCCCTAACGTTTACGAAATAGAAATTATTAAAAACTATTTGAATTTTTTCAGTAAATCCTGATTTGTTCAGATCAGCCAATCTGTTTTTATGAATGTTAGCATTTCAAGAACTTCTGTGTAGATATAGGCTTCTTGTAGGCACATTCAACATAATTGTGATTTAACATCAAAATATGTGTTAATTTGATTTATGTATCAAATCATTAGATTAATCATAAAGTTAACATACATAATATGTATGTTAACTTTATGATTATGATTTGATTTGGTAAACTTCATAACGAGAAAAATAAATAATTCTAAACCTTGTGTAAAGGCTTTTATGGTTAATTTTCGTATTGATTTTCTCCAACTTATTGATAGAAAATGTAGAGATACAATTGCTTTTGCTAAATGTTTTAATTTTGAGTTGAATTTAATTGAAAATTTAACCTGTGTATGTTGTCTTTTTGGAGTAGGCTATTGACCCTTTTCTTGCAAACCCATTTTTTCCCTTGTATATTCCACATAGAATATACTAAACGAGTTAGTGTCTTTGAAGAGGAAGAAGAAGAAAAATTCACGAATGCCTCGTCTAGTTCTACAGACAATCTGTTCTCTGACGCATCTGTTGACAGCAAACTAGACAGGAAAATTACCAGTGAATAAGATGTAAAGGGACTTTTATTCTACCGTTTATCATGGTGGTTTATAAGAACTACTTTCAAAATAAAAGTCGAAAATGCAGACATTACAGACAACATCTGATAACGACAGCAGTAAGTAAACGTCCTGTAGCACCGGGAAATACTAGTCATTTAAAACAACTCGCTACTTTATTTTATATCTGTAAAATGTTAGGGGAAATGTAAAACAGATTTCCATAGGGGAATTCTCCGTGTCTGGCTTCACAGTGTGTATCTATGGGAATCCACCACCAGCGACACAAACACACACCGCAGGCGAGGAAGTAACTATTACGATACATACAACCCTTGCGTACTTGGGTAAAACAAAAAACATGTCCATCAGTTTGTTTATATTAGCCACTTGACAACGTTAATCTGGTGTCCACAAAATAGTAACTGTTATATTATATGATAGTGGTAACCGTACAGTAACGCACTGAATGGCGAAGAAAAGAGCGAGACGCGGCTAGTCTGAAGCTGCGACTCTAGCAGCCGAACGAGATGATGCGACGTCAGTGGTTTTACGCTCAAATCTGCGGCTAAATTTTTGTTTACTACTGGATAAAACACTGTGGTGGCAATTTTGATCAATCTCTTACAGGATTCGACAAGTTAGCGGGCTAGCTGGATGTGAATCTGGAAGGGTGGTGGTGTTGTTGTTGTTAGCTGGGCTAAATCGTCACATTGCTTTACTCCAGCTTATTTTTGTGCCCGGCGGGGAATTGGGATCTTTTCTAACAGACAAAATGGCAACAGGCTCCAGTTTTCATTCTGGAGGAAGTGGGTCTAGAAACGGACCATCTTTTGCGTCACCATCTTCCTCCTCTGGAATGCCAGGACAGGCTCAGCCGATGGCGGTGGTTTGGGAATGGCAGGATGATCTGGGCTTCTGGAGGCCCTACACTGGACAGGTGAGCAGCTACATCGAGCAGTGTCTCCAGCATCAGAGAGGGGCAGCGACCGCCAGCAACAGCAGCATCTGCCTGGCACAGGCAGACCCCAGCCTGTCTGCCTACATCATCGACATCCCCAACCTCAAACAGTTCAGACAGGACACCGGTGAGTGTGACCTCAGATGCCATACTAAACTACTAATAGAGGCTTACAAAAAGTACAATGATGGTGGTAGTGGTAACATGAATAGACCTGGCTGAATATTAATCGTTACCGTAGGATTTCAGTCAACTGTGGTGTGGTACATTTCCAAAATAATAGGGTAGTGCCATTTTTTTTTTTTTTTTTTGTGTGAACACTAACTCCATTATTTGAATGACATCTCATGAAAAAAACATGATAATAGCATGAATCTTTGGTTTAGGTTGTGAAACATAATGGTGATAAACTGCTGACTGATGTCTACTTCAAAACTGTTCATGATTTAAATAAGTTTTGATATTTGTAAAATAAAAAAAATAAATTAAAAAAACACTGTGAAATTGTGACATATTACAAACTAACTTTCTTTTTGAATATGTATTTTAAAATGCAATTTATTTCTGTGATGGTAAAGCTGTATTTTAAGCAGTCATTAATCCAGTCACATTTCAAACTATTATCAATGTTGAAAACATTTGTGCTGCATAATATTTTTTTGTTAAAACTGATACATTTCATTCAGTATTATTTGTCAAAGATAAACGTTCAAAAGAGTAGTATTTATTTCAAATAGAAAACTTTTGTAACATTATACCATTATTAACCTATTTGGTGCGTTCTGGCTGAATAAAGGTATTCATTAAAAAAAGAAAAGTAAAGAAATTAACCCCTTACATTTGAACAGTATTGTGTGTATAAATATTTGATACTATGTGTATGATAGCATTACTAAACAGATTACATTTTTGAAAAAGTATCTAATTTGCATTTTAGACCAGATTTATAAAATCTTTATTATTAACCCATAAACTATGCTAAGTGATGGTTTTACCATCTAGTACTGCCACAGTACTTTAAGGGAGTGTTACGATGTACTATCCTTGCTCATTTGGCTTAAGTAAATGTGTTACCAGTTCAAGAAAGTGCTTCTATAATCTACAGAGTGAAAGAAGCTTAATGTGAACTGTCAATTCTAGCTAAAACTAATTCAGTTGCTCCAAATGTATGATATTTATGTTTCATTCTTGACAACAGGTCATTAATCCTACTGGGTAAAGCTAGCGTTTGGTCTGTTAGCAGGAGATTAGGCTTGTTTTGAGGGATGTTTGAATGACTTTCGACACCTGTGGTCTCTATGGAAAAGAACAGGAAAGAGGGGACAAAAATCTCAGGAAATAAGTGAACAGATTTCAACAGGATGCACAGCATATTTCGTGGATGAAATAACAGCTCTTTCTCAAAAAAGAGAGAAGAAAAGCACTGTTTTAGAAGAGAAGCACTGTTTCATTTTTAAGAAATGTTCTTTGGAAAGATAATGATCTTGTTCCAATTACTGTGAACTTTTTGTTGAACCCTCTGTAGGAAAGATGCGCGCTGTGCGGCGATCCCTGTTCCCGCAGTCTTCTGCCCTGGGCAGTGGTGTTCTTTGGGAGTGGGCCAATGATGAAGGAGGGTGGACTGCGTATGAGATTCGAACCTCTATTTTGCTAGAGCACAGCTACCAGGCAGGGCAGGCCACCGCTGACCTGAGCTCACAGGGCTACAACTACATTGTGGACCTCACCGCTCTGGAGCAAGTCAACAAGGCCTCTAGCTACAGACGGCGCGTCAGGCGACAAGGCAGCATGCCGTATCCTCTCACCTCTGGGTCAGTTATTCACTCGGGCCCATCGTGTACCTGTCACCAGTGCGCGAGCAATAGCAGCACCGCCGGACCCATGTTGAGCCGGTCACGGCATTCGTTCTCCGCGGGACAGGCCAACAGGCCCAGTCTCCAGACGCAGCATGGAAGACTTCCTGGAACCAGCTCCTCTTCAGCCTACTCGCCCTACCCCAGAAGACCTCTCTCAATGGGAAACCTGTTATGGAACAACCCATGGAGCACCCCCACCTCGATGGCTCATCCTACAGGACCGCCACAGACTTTTGGTCATCATGCAAATGGATTAAGGTAAGGCTACTAGGCCTAGTTTAAAAGTTTGATTGTTAGAAGATGACAACGCAGGTTATAATTAGGGCTGGGACTTTAACGCATTAATTAAGGTTAATTAATTACGGGACTTTAACTCGTTAATTATTAATTATGCAAAAAATAAATAACATAATTTTAACCACACTCATTTTTTCACCGTGGAACGTTTTTCAATGAATGTGTTTCGACGGACCGATTATACTGGAACACCAACTAGCGTAGTGTTCACGAGTCACAACAACAATGAACATGAACGAAGAAGATAAGACCATGGATGAGACCGCTTTGCTTGGCCCCGTGGATGGGAAATTTTGTTTTAAAAAACGAAAGGATGGAAGTGTCGACAAGAGCATGGTTGTGTGCAAGCTATACAACAAGGAATTTGCTTATCACCGCAGCACATCAAGCCTCAAATATCACAAATATGCTTTTGCTACACTTAATGGCAAACATGCACTGGTCTGCTGGACTGAAATAAATAAACAATATTTTGTTGATTAAGCTTATGTATTCAGTCATTATTCAATGGTATACTACAAATCCATGTGAAAAATTAATTCTCACTGTTCTCAGGTCAAATATTTATATGCAATTAAAATGTGATTAATTTCGCTTAATTAATTAATTACAACGCCTCTAATTAATTAGATTAATTTTTTTAATCGAGTCCCAGCCCTAGTTATAATATATTTTTAAATACTTCTAAAATTACTGTCTGATATCTTCAATCTATGAAGGTACCACCACTGTTTTTTTCTCTAAAGGAAAGAGACTTATTTTAGCCATATTTTTGAAGGAATTTGCACACAAGCATGGAAGTCCCCCCACAGAGAGCAGTTTAAAAATACTATACTCATGATAAGGAAACAAGATGTTTGACCTGCATATTTCAAATGACACCAAAGGACCAAAGGTTGTATTTCATCAACTCCTGTGCTCTTCTCCTTCCTGCCATTGTGTCCGTTCTCTTGTCTACTTTGTAGTGATAAGCTCATTCATTCTGTTTGACCCCATTTGTGGCATAATTTAGATTTTACTATTCATTCTATTATTCATTTTACTTTACAGTTCTTTCTGTATGCCTTATTAATTATTGTGTAATAACTATATACTAACCCAGAACCAAACTTAACTTTTAGCCATGTTAAAGGGATAATTTGCCCTACGTCCCGGGCACGTGAATGACATTTTTAACCGGCAAGGCACGGACTGTTCAATGCATTGTTTTGCGTTGAGTGCGCGCACTAAACATCTGTCAAACACACGTGATTACTGGACAGTCTTACTGCGCTAATACTGTCAAATACACACAAGGTTAACATATAAACGCAGTCGGTTATATCTAAAGTGAAAGTAAAATTGCACGTCTGTATATGAGATTTGAGCAGATCTTTAACTGACAGCAGTGCAGCCTCGTGAACCGCTTGGCCTTAAAGGGACAGTTAACCTCTAAAATTATGTTAATAAAAAAAAGACCTTTAATACAGTAGCTTTTAATAAATGTTGTATATTTAAGACTGTAGTTTTAATTTAAGCCTACATTTATTCATTCAATTTCATACTTAAATGCTACTGTACATCTCTGAGCTGCCACTGTAAATATTTATATATATTTATTAGGGGTGTGCTCAAAATATCGGTTCTTAGATACATACCGATATAATAAAAAAAGATACAGCATCGATATTCTAGCTAGGGGTGTGCACGAATATTCGAATAGTCGAATATTCTATCTGTAATTAACATTCGAAAGCTAAAAATACTATTCGAATTTTACTGCGTTGATTTGCTGGCTGTACATGCATTGGATCTATGAGAAATCCCTCTAAATCTCGCAGTTATAACTAAATCCACTGCGTGGCGCTGTGGAGCGGGTAAATAAGTTGAGTGTATTTGATCACTATGTCGTCGTCTGCCTCGCGATGTGTTTGGAATTACTTAGATGACAATTGAAATTGATCTTACAAAATGGAGTTACTTTTGATAAGATCAGTTAATGAAACTGGGTTATCATAATATCTACTCCAGAACAACGAGAATCACATGCCGAAGGAGGAAAAAGCATCACTGCATTCACGAGTGCGGGTTAGCACATCTGCACCCCCAGTGAGGGCGAGATATATTATGATAGCATTAGCAACAATGTTCTCGAGACAACTGCTTCCTTTAAGTTTCGTCGAGGGTTTAAGAACAGAAAACACAATTAAAGTGCTTCACTTAAACTTCACATAACCGTTATCTTTGTCTTCCCAATGTCTGTCATTGGCACGTTTTCTCACCCGATAATAATATCATCATCCAATATTATCGTTTCTCTCAACATGAAAATGAGAAACAATACAAACAGGACAACGACAACCATAACTTATACCGACTCGTGTGTGTGTGTGTGTGTGTGTCTGTGTGTGTGTACGTTCTGCACAATGTTCTCACCCTCATGTCGGTAGACACCTGTAACACCTTCGTTCATCTTCAGAACACAAATGAAGATATTTTTGTTGAAAGCTGATGGCTGAGATAGGCCTTCATTGGCATTCAGTACATTTCCATTGACCCACTCACAAGACCCATAAAAGGCCATCTCACAATAATGTACAATAATGTACAATATTTGTACCAAGCGGCGAGAACAGTTTTTGTGCGCAAAAAAAATCAAAATAATTACATTATCTGCCAAGATATTGTCTTCCGGTAGGTCTCGGACGTGAACTCACCTGAAACTCACGCGATAGCGGCGCTCCTCCTCTTCCGGGTAATTGTATTCGCTATGATTCGAACCATGATTCGAACGGCGGAGCTGCGTCATATTCTCACACATGCTTCGAGTTCACGTCAATAATTTGGTGGATTATATCGTTATTTTGATTTTTGTGCGCACAATAACTATTTTCGTCGCATTGTAAAATTATTGTACAGCCACTGTAGTGAGATGGACTTTGTAACGAAGTCTTTAGTGCCTTTTATGGGTCTTGTGAGTGGGTCAGTTGAAATGTACTGAATGCCAATGGAGGCCTTTCTGAAGCCTTTCTCAGCCATCAGCCTTCAACAAAAATATCTTCATTTGTGTTCTGAAGATGAACGAAGGTGTTACAGGTGTCCAACGACATGAGGGTGAGTAATTAATGACATGATTTTCATTTTTGGGTGAACTAACCCTTTAAGTAAGGGTTTTCAAGTCTTTTAAGTAAAATAAAGAAAGAGTATTGCATTAAAAACATTTTCTCCTTAACTTTTTCTCTTCCTGTCGCCTAAGAATAGAATAGCAAAAAAAAAAAAAAAACCAGAACCAAAAACGTGGTTAAAAACAGAGGTATGTATTGAACCGTGGACTAACTGTATTGTTGCGTCCCTTATATATATATATATATAGTGATGAATGACAGCTCATGCAGAAGTCCCTTTCAAACTAAGCTGCTTTCTGTTGGTCAGCGCAATGAATTGGTTTGACCAACTTGAAAACGAGTGAAATCTTTTGCCCTCACACAACTCCAGATTGCATAGGTTTCTTTTAGTATTAGGGTTGTCCTCTAAAAGTCGACTAAACGTTAGTTGACCATAAGAGGCTAAGTCGACCAAAATTTTGTTAGTCGGTTGGTCACAGAAAAACCCCCTCCACATCAAGTGGCTAAGTCACACAGTCTGTGAGGGACAGATCATTAATGGCAGGCCCTTGTGGTAATTACAGTACATCAATTAAAACACTCACCATGCTCTCCCAGCTAATTAGGTGATAAGACCTATGTCAGTGCAAAACTGAAAAAGGTCTGCACAAATATTTTATTAATAGGAGATGAAGTACAAACGCTTCGCTCTTTGCCTTCATCAGTTTCATACTAATTACAGTATGTCAGTCAGGAAGTCCTGATTGACCTCAAATATGGTTTATCATTTAAAACATGTAACAACTTTACAAAACTCTAACGTTAACCTAGATAAACTTGCGTTATAATTTGGCGCATCCTAGTGTTTGCGAAATTGCGACAGCTGCTCACTATTGGCTAGCTCTTGTGTCAGCATCACATGTATGCGTCGTATTCCTCACATGAACTCGGAAACACTGCACGCTGTATTTACTAGCGTTTTCTTCACTGTCATTCTAGCGTAGGAGAATGACAGTGAAGAAAAGAGATTATTGAATAAAGTCATTATTTTTAAGGGGGGTTTGCACACAAAGTTCTACACTTTTATCACTTCATAAAATTAAAGTTGAGCCACTGAAGTCACATTTGAAGTCCTATTTTAACAATGTCTTTACTATCTTTATTGGCCTTGAAAGTTGCACTGCTGTCTGTGGAGGGGTCAGAGAGCTCTCCGATTTCATAAAAAAATATTATTTTTATTTGTGTTCCGAAGATGAACAAGGGTCTTATGAGTTTGAGATGACATGAGGGTGAGTAATTAATGACAGAATTTATATTTCTGGGTGAACTAACCCTTTAAAAAAAGTCTCCCTGCAATTTTTCAGACATTCATAATGACTACTTTTGCTGGTGCTTTGCACTACTTTGACTACTTTGCTTTACTTTATGTGTGTGCTTGAGCACGGAATAGGCTATAGGTATTTCCCGCCGACTAATTGCTTAAATGAACGACTACTAGTCAACTAAAAAAATCTTGCGTCAGGGACAGCCCTAAGTTGGAATGACTGGATTTTGTCTGAGATGTTTTGCATAGAAACTGTAAATGTGACCACACCTTAAATTGACATAATTTTTGGGTGAACTATCTCAGTCCATGCAGTAGCTTTATATTACTGTTCTCTCTTGAGTAAGTACAGTTCATGCACATACTGTAAAAAATAAAGTTACAATGAAAGTAATGCACATTAAAAGTACAGCAACAGTAAAACTACTATTTTGATGAATAATACGTACGATAAATGAATACATTTTGTATGTATGAATTGTATTCATGCAATGTAAATGCATTAACAAAAATTTGAGCTTCACATTTCGAGCATGTTTTTCTAATTTCTACTTAAAATTTGGAACTAACAGGAAAACCACTATACTATATGATAATGTCCTCCCGCAGTCTGGACTGATTTTAATTCAAGAGTTGTAGGGATCATCCTCCCTTTTGTCCCCATATACTATAATTGACTGTTCCTTCGTGTAATGGTGTCATATCCTCCCATCTGTCTAGATCTACGGGAGTAGAGGTCTGCTTTAGGACAGAAGGAGAGCAAGTCTTTGCTGACTGAAAGGGGAAGACCCAGATTTGAGTTATTGTTCTCTTCTGGTAAACTAGGTTGAAAGGGAACCCAGGAAATTTTAGACATGTCTTTCTCACTCCTTATTCACAGTCAGCTTACACTCACTCCCATAACTGACCTCAGTTTTATTCTCATGTGGACAAAGTACAAGTGAGTCTGAAATCCTAGCTGAAAAGTGTAACGCAAGTAATAAAAAAATCAACCTAGACAGAGCTTCTAAAATGTATTAGTGTTGGGGATTTTAAAAAGTTGGTGCTTAATTCATCATGCACAGATTATGCTGGTTTTACACAGTGTGAAATGCCTTTGAAATATTTTCTGGCATATGGCCTCATCACACCCAACAATGTCATGAGGTTCTCAGATGACTGTGGGAGTGTACTGTGAGCTGTAATTGCTGCGAATTGTAGCATTACAAGTGAGATAAAGCTGTGAATACAGTTCTGTAAGTAGCAGAAACATTTTAAATGAAGTTTAGATGCTCATTTGTCATTTGCATAAAATAGAAGGGATTTGCCATATACTGAATACTTGACCCAGAACAATTGCCATTGCGGTAAATTGGTTATTGGTAAACCAAAAACTGTTGCTAAAAACACTGTATGATGCTGAATCTATGCAGACTACTATCATATCAACCAGTGAAACAAGCACAAAAAAAAAATCCCCATTTTGGGCATTTTCTAACATTCTTAATAATGCTTAAGCAATGCTTAACATTCTTAAGCCATAAAAAAGCAAAGCTTGAAGAATGTTTGCTTTTTTATTGCTGGAAGTCCAATTAATGAATTATTGTGTACTCATAATTATGTGCAAATATTATGTGCATTTTCTTTTGGGGAAGTGTAGATTATGTACGATTTGGAGCCTTATTCAAACTGGAACATTTCTAATTACTATTTTTAATGTAAAATACAGGTGTAAAATCTTTCTCTTTTGTGTGGAGTAAATATAATTTTCATGTGGTCCCTTGTGTACTGTAGGCAAGGCAACATCTTACGGCCGTTGTCATGACAAATCCTGTCCCCCTGTGAAATCGTGTCCGCTGGTAGCGGTTTTAAATGCCTGATCAAAAGTTGTTATACATGGTTCTGGACAATCAATTGTTTAAAAATAACTAAATAATAAACGAATAAACTATGAATTCAATGCCGTACTAAGTACACACGCAAAACATTTATTTGAAACATTTAATTGATTGCTATAATGGGAGCAAAAACATGTTCTGAATTATATACTTATATAAGCACTTATAGCTTCAGTTATATACTACTAATATATGAAATATATGCTTTGTAAGACATTAAAGACTATTTTAACACAATTTAAACAGCAAAAATCAAAATGTGATTGTGTAAGAATTGTAATCAGGCTCTGAACAGATTACCTATTAAAATTTATTTCAGCCAATAGAATCGCTCTGGGGGTCCTTGCGGACACGATTTCACCGGGGGACAGGATTTGTTATGACACCGTTTCACACCGCAAGCGTGAGCGGCGCGTGAGCAGCGCACATTTTTTCCGGCACCCATGTTAATCAATGAGTGAGCAGCAGTGAAGCGGGGGTTTCGGCTGCGAGCCTATTTTTGCTGCGCTGCTGACGCTCCTGACGCTCAATTAAAGTGAAAGCACACTTTTAAAGGACAAAATAAATGATTTCACACAAAAAGTGCCTAAAATGCACACAAGAAGCACGTGTAGTGTATTTGAACAATAACTGGAGTATGTCAGAAAAGAAACGAAGAATAAAAAATATCTGTTGAAGATTTTAGCAATTTAAACTTGTTTTAATTTATTCAGTTTGGGTGAAAGTATTATAAAAAGTAAAATAAGCTAGCCAGAAAGTATAATAAACTTTTGTTTAGTTTAGTATTTAATACTTTAGACAGGTAGGCTATAGGCTCTCGGTCTGCAGCTGCAGTCACGGTTTAAAGTGAAAGCATACTTTTGATGGACAAAATATCACAAAAAAGCGCTCAAAATGCACACAAGAAGCACGTGAGGTGTGTTTTAACAATAACTGTCATTAAAGAAAACAAAGAATAATCTGTAGAAGATTTACCCATTTAAACTTGTTTTAATTATTCAGTTTGGGTGAAAGCATTATAAAAAGTAAAGTAAGCTAGCCAGAAAATATAATAAAAATTATTTTAGTTTAGTATGTAAGGCTCTTAGCATAGAAATCTAGACGCGCCCTAGTGGCAGCAAATTTAATCTGCCGCGAGTGTCATCTAGCAACTCTCAATACCCTTCTGAGCTGTATTCCCCTAACTCTTGCCGGGCCAATCACATCGTGTATAGAGTCGGTGGGCGGGGCCATAATGACGACGGCTGAGTTGCGTTTGCGTGCTTCTAGTAAACACAACTGGCGAACGGCGGTCTTTCAAATCAGCTTTGACCGCGACTCTGGAAGACTTGGAGTTAAGCTTTTCTCTGAGAAAAGAACCGCACTGAAGTCATTCTTAAAAAGGGAAGATGTGTTCGGAGTTTTGCCGACCGGATACGGCGAATGTTTAATCTATCAACAAGCTCTGTTTCACCTTCGTTGCTCTGGTTGGTGTAGCGCTATCCTATCGCGAGAGGAAGTTTGATAGACAACCGTTTATCCCGCCCCTCAGATAGAGCCTTGTCAATGGTGAGTTTACAGACCCAAAATCTTGATGTGGGTCTGGCTTGTCAGGCTGTAAGGCTCTAGCATCGTGGCACCGCTGCTGTGACGCTGCACCAACGCTTCCAGTGTGAATACTCTCGCCCGTCTGCAGATGCAGTCACGGTGTAGTTACGCTGACGTGCAGCTCATGCACTGCTCACGCTTGCGGTGTGAAACGGGTTAGTTTGAGCTATAATTCTGCAGCTACACCAAAAGAGCAGCCTACATTTTTTATTCTAGCTGTAAGGAATAATTGATGACGGGCTGTTAAATTATTAGAAAAATAATGCAGTCATGACGCAATGCACTGGCATGATGATGACGTTGGATGAAGATTAAGCGTTTTGAACTGCAAAAGGCACTACATTTTCTTCTTAAGTTTAATATGGACGGCGCCCCGCCGGAAGCTAGATAGTTTACGTTATAACGTTTTAAATATGGATATTTTTCTAACACAAACCCATCGATTCGCTTCTGAAAGCCTTTATTAACCCACAAGAGCTGTGTGGATTACTTTTATAATGGATGGATGCACTTTTTTGGTCTTTATATTTTGGCTGCCATTCACTGCCATTATAAAGCTTGGATTAGCCAGGACTCTTTTTAAACATAACTACAATTGTATTCGTCTGAAAGAAGAATGTCCATTACACCTAGGATGGCTTGAGGGAGAGTAAATCATGGGGTCGAATGTGTGTTCGCAAAGCCACAAAAGATCTCCTGCTCTCTGCCTCAATTCATGACCCCTTTAAAATGTAATATTGTGATAGCAAAGCTGTGTTCCTTTTTTCAGTATTTTTATAAAGTGTCTTTACTGTCACTTTTGTTCACTTAAAGGATTCGTTGCTGACTAAAAGTATTCATTTTAAAACCTTGCTGACCACAATCTTGGTAGTGTTTCTTTAAAAAGAAATATCTGATGGCACAGCATGAATTACACCATGACAGCTTGAGAAAGCAAGGGGAATTCCTTGAAAAGTATCTTGCTTTCATTTTATCTTTACTAGGTCATCTACAGCAATCTAAACCATGCACTTTCTTTTGTAAAATAAAAAGAACCTGACATAACTCCTGTAATGGGAGTGAAGGTTATTGTCAAATGCTGTTGTTCTCATGCATTAAAATCTACATCCATTAAAGCGTGTATATTTCTGTCTCCACAGCATCCCAACAGTCCCTCTACACATGAATGGATCCAGTAGTGTGAACTCGGCACTGGCAGGTACACCACTCACCCATCACACATGCCACAAAAGAGAAAATCCTTCCAATGATGCACTGGGGTTTCTACCTCATTGCAGAAAGGTTTATTTTATGTTGCAGCAACAGCTGAACTGTTTCTTGGGAGTGTCAGTTTTAACCACTCAGATGTTTCCCAGAGCAGTGATAGTCAGTGAAGTTAGCGTTAGCATTCTTCAGTGAATATGTCACAATTATATTCTTGCCACAGACTTTCGGTTCCACCTTGATATTTCTCTCTTACATCTGCAGCTTGTCACAAATCAGTTTATGACATTAGCGGCTTCACTGAGTCACCAGCTTTTGGGGTTTGAGTTGGTGTATCTTAAAAGAGCTCGCCTTTCAACAAGTTTCAGGCTAATGGCGCGTGTCTGAGGATGTTGGATATCTGTTGTTCTTGTAACTGACAGCTGCAGCACCCAGATGAATGAGGCATTCGGGGAACAGACAGACAGATTTGGAGCGAAGTGACATTTCTATATCGTAATTTTCACTAGAGTGAAGGTGAGGAGAGGTTTTGAATAAAGTGATCCATGCAAACATGAAGTCACTGAATGTTAAAAAAACATTTAGGCATACATTTACTATTTTTGTATTTGAGTTGCATATAAAATTGCCATTCATTTGGATTAAACGGTTTTAACAAATTTAATGTGATGCATATTTGTTAGTCGTAATAATACTAATAAACTTAATCCTATTACAAAATAACCAGGTTTATGTATTTATCATCAATAAATCCAATTTGTTTAAATCTCATATATTTTAACTAAATGAATATTGATTTTTCATCACCCAGCCATGGTCATACCTTTATCTGAATAAATGAAATTGTTTTCAAAGTGAATAGATTAATGCTGATTCTAAACATAAGTTGAATAAATGCATTTCGAAAGTGTGATTTTATTTAAATAAAATGATGTAGAGGCAAATAGTTCAAAATAAACATGCCCTGATTTTTTTTTTTTTTTTTTTTTTTTTTTTTTTTAACTTATAACCGGTTTTACCACCTGCTTTATTTATGTATGATGCAATGTATGTACTGACAAATATGCATCTCATTAAGTTTATTAGTTTGTTAAATCTGTATAATCAAAATGGAGTAAAATTCAAATGCCATTCAAATGCATAAATCATGCTAAAAGTTCAACTCAAACTATACTTTACCTGTCCATGTTCCACTCCATCTCGTGAACATTTTATGATGTAATTTTTGTGTCACTCCAATCCCCCCCAAAAAATGTGTCTACACTGATTTGTGCATAGACAACACCATGTGTGATTTTGTTTTTTATTATTATTTTTACTTATTTATTTATTGAGCACTCAAATACAAGATCCAACTAGTGTGTCCTCTAATGACATTTCAATGAAAGCGGATCCTGCACATTAAATAAAATGTCTGGTGAAAGGGAACATTGGGTAGATGATGTCAGGCAGTGGCCAAAACTTACAGATAAAGGTAATTTATTGACAACAGGATGTATTAATGTAAAAATGTGTCTGCCAAATGTAATGTAATTAAGACAGCAATAACTGAACACTCATTATGAGCTGTGTTGTTAATATTAGGGCCCTGATTTCCGTGATCACGGAATTGTTTTACATAAACACGTTTTAAGAACATGAAATAACAAACAGTTATGAGGACTTATGCTGCACTTAGAGCAGCGCACGGCAGTAATGTAATGCACGCGCGCTGTAAATGATAAAGGATCAAATGAACGTAAAATCACTTAAAGCCAGAAAATAATTAAAACATGCGTGCCAGTTACAAAGGGACTTTAAGTCACAATTACGCAAATTTAACGTTGTAGTTTTCTCTATTGTTACTGACATATTATGGTATGAGTCCACTGCCTGAAAACCTCACGACACCTGTGATTCATACGCAGCGGCAGATCCGTGATCGTAGGATGCAGTAACTGGCCAATCCATCCAGAACTCATGCCCTGTAGTTTAGGTTCTGACACTCATCGCATGCCAGATGATTAATAAAATAATCTTATACCTGTAGGAACATGTATTATATTGCTACAACTGGTCATGGCTATTTATTTGCAGCTTGTGAACAAATGCATGAGCACATCGGTAGGTCACGCAAGTTTACGTGCTGATTTATAGTAAGGCCATATTTCTTGTAACTGATCGTTTCATATTTGTCTAATTGTGACTTTAAGTCCCTTCGTAATGGACACGTATGTTTTAATTATTCTCTGTCTTTAAGTGGTTTTCTTTACGTTCATTTGATCCTTTATCATTCACATCGCGTCATGCATTACTGCCGCGCGCTGCTGTTATTTATTTATTTATTTATTTATTTATTTATTTATTTATTTATTTATTTATTTATGTTTTGTATTATTATTTAAAGTTTCAAGATTTACAAACAAATATCGTTGCATAAAATCAACTTCTTCGAAATAGGATACAGAAAAAATAAATCCTGAGGGAGCAATACAAGCAATACTTAATACAAACAGGGGGGAAAGTAATAATAATATGCATTCGTAACAAAAATAACAATAATTTATAAGGAAAAAAAGGTAGGGTATTATAACATGACATGAGGGGAGAATCCAGTCATTGTTAAGCTATTAACCTCATTTTAGAAGAGTTTTAGTGTACGCACTTCTCTAAGTCCTTAGCAGCAAGGCACGCAGTAATGACGGCGATGCTTTACTTCCGTGTTTCGCCGGATTTGTGTATAACAGTAAGAGAGAATAATAGATCAGAAAAAAAGCCCTTTGGGAAAAAAAGCCCTTTGGATGAATGATATCCTATTTTTCATTACGTGCACCACAGTGTTTTTTTACATTAAACAAAATAAAAAACCTTCATAAGCTCAGCTTCTTAGGCCCCCCCGTTCACACCGCAAGTTTTAAGGCTCAATTCAGATTTTTTTGCTCAATCTAATTTTTTGTTTGGCTGTTCACATAACCTTTTAAAATGTGGCCTATATCTGATTCCATTGTGAGCTGTTTGAGGTTTTAAACTAACCCAGATGTGCAAAAGAACAATATCAATGACATCAGACGCAGCTCACTGTTGCACTGAAGTTGGGAGGTTATAGAGGAAGTAAGTCTTTTCGCTTTTATTTAAAAATGTTTGTGTAATGGAAGCCAAAACATTAATGAGCAGGTGCTGAAGAGGAGAAGAATGAAAAGAAAGAGAGCAAAATTGGTTATTTTGGCCTTTTTCTGTGTCCCCGTTCTTCCATTTCGTGTGCTATTTTTTCAAAAACAGAGCGGTTATGGTAGGATCCTTCTAGTTTAGCTTGAATTGAAGTATCTCCCCATAATATACTAATTAGGTCTAACACCTCACTCTACCTCCATTGACTCGCTCCATTGCTGTTCTCCATATTTAGTCTTTTAGTCATATTTAGTTTTTAATGTTACTGTCTGTGTCTGTTGTGTCTAGGGCTAACTCGCCAGTGCATAATTGTGACAAATGTCGACGTAGATTGACGTAAAAGTCACATAAAATCCGCCTTGTTTGTTCACACTGAGTCTGATTCAGGACTGAATCTGATTTGAAAAAATCAGATCTGGGCTATATTTGAGTGTTCACACCACCTCTGAAGAAGTCTGACCTGGTCACTTGACCCCCCCAAAAAAATCAGATTTGGGCCACTTTTGCCTGCTGTGTAAACGGGGCCTTATATACCTGGCGCTGGATGGCAGAGGCAGGCTAAATACACACATATAAATACAAAAAATAAACAGGAATAAGTCGCGTTATTATCATAATACCTATTACAAATTGTATTACATAAAACAAAACACTGCACAGCAGTCAAACATTGTGGTGCACGTAATGAAAAATCTTATTTCACAAAATGAAAAAGGAATATTTTTCATTGCAATCAACATTGCTATTTTTAGTTCCACCTGTAAATATGTTTCTGCCTCTGTCCATCCCTTAGTGATGGCCGGTGTGCCATTCTGTGCCTCCGCTGGAGCCGTTGTGCTTTAATGTGCTGAATAACTTAATTTTTCCCACTGTGTCCGATATTAAAATCAGTGTGACACAATATGCAAAAGGCATAGGCATTGTTGATATGGCTTCAAGGTAGTAAGAGGTAATGCACCCAAATATAAATATTGACATCAATTATTATTATTATTATCAGTCTTGGATTGGAACGAGGGTGAGCGACTGATGACTGAATTATTATTTTTGAGATATAAGTGTCTGTGAATATAAACTGCAAATAGATTGCCGTTTACATTTGAAAATTCTATGTTCTGAGTGTCTCTGTTTAAATGAGTGGCGTAGTTTCATCCACTACACATAGTCAAGCACGCGGGATGATGCTCTGGGTGCGATCAGCATCTGCTGTCTCACTGAATGAGGACATGAACAAATTAACTTTATCTCCAGAGCTGCTCTGAGAGTCACTTAACAAGCATTTCAAATAATTTCATGTATACACAGGCACTCAAAGATCTTCACGACAACCTGTCAAAATAAAAATTTGGGAATTTCGTCTTTGTGTACAAAGGACCACAACTAGATGCATTTCTCGAGATGTGGTTCCCGAGGCAAACTAGTTAAATATTTTAAAGGCCCCCCTCTGGTGAAAATCTATTTTATTGCTTATATGTTTATGTGGTGTTTTAAATATGCTTTAAAGGGTTAGCACCCAAAAATGAAAATTATGTCATTAATGACTCACCCTAATGTCTTTTCACACCCGTAAGATCATCTTCGGAAAACACAGTTTAAGAAATTGTTGGAACATGGTTTATGTAACAAAAGGCTAATCATATCAATGATTATGTTGACTTTTACTCAAATTCGGAATAAATCATATATAGCCTAAGCCTGTAAAGTCCGCTTCTTACAATCACTAAAAAGCTGTCACTCACCTCAATTTGCGATCTCACAAAGTTCCATTATAATCAGTAAAGTTGTCTACACTAGACAATGAAGCTCTTATGTACATGCTGTCTACACTTATTGAGAGGATTCGCGTGCGACTCCTAGAGCTTGTTTTTTCAATAATACAACCCTGCAGTGCCAGAAGAGCTAATCAGTGTTTTAAACGCAGAGAGTGTTCGTATACAAAAGAAACTAAAATTAAACAAGCAGAAATGAGCGCAAACTGGACACAAGTCGAGACCACGGAGCTCCTTACTATCCGCGCTGAAGCCGAGATCGCTCGCCATTATACGTCACATCAGGATGTCACGTGTCAACTCGATCCGGGACCGTTACGGGTTGTGTGTGAAAGCGCACATATTACGTTATTTCGCTGGCAGTGTGAATGGACCAAATCTAGCGGCCCGGGAACAAATGCCGGGTCGCATTATCCTTGTATTTGCCGGAATCACAGTGCTAATGTGATTGTCAATAGCCCCTTTCACACTGCGATTCCGGCAAATACACGGATAATGCGACCCGGCATTTGTTCCCGACATGCAGTGTGAAAGGGGCTAATATGATATTATTACAGTATCAACTGAGGGTGTTCTTGCTTTCGTTTGAGTTTGCTTAGCCTGGGCCTGCCTGAATTATTCACTCGTCCTTTTCTTCTGAATCAGTTTTTGGTTCATATATGGCTGAATTAACGCAATATTTCCACTTGTGTAGCATTTACTACAGTTGACTTGAGTGGATCAGGTAGTTTGAGCTGGTGTGATTGAGTGAGGTGGGGATAATTTGCATATTCATGGTTCTGTGACTGAATACTTAGTGTAGAGAGGCTGTAGAGTTACATTCAAACTATTTTAAGATGTGAAGAAATGATTTTCACTGGTGAAATTTGATTAAACATTTTTTAAATAGGGTAAATGTACCTGTTAAGCTCACCAAAGTCTACATTAAGACATTTTGGTGCCCAGGGTATTGGTTATGTTAAAATAAAATATAAATCTCTCACACAATACTATTTAAATTTATTTTAAATGCACAAGCATTTAAATGAAGATGTGCATCATTAAGAGAATGATAAAAGTCTGACTGTGCTTTTGGGTACATGTTTGAACCCTTTAAGCACATCCCCGTTGCCATTAAACTCACAACGTGATTTTTGGGGGAAATTCTTGTTTATTTTAAGCAACTTTTTTAAAGAAGAATTTTCTAAGGAAAATTAATTAACTCGAAGTGACAACCATCAGTGAATATTTGAAGTTTGTGTTTATGAAGTATTTACATAGACATTCAATGTGGATGAGCTTAAAGGGAGCACAATGAACTTATTTGGAACTGCAAACAATATTTATTTTTAAGGAATAAATATTATTACATTTAATTTAGCTAAATAAAATAATCTAGGTCATTAATTAAGTTAATTAAGTTAAACAGCTATTATTGAAAAATAAGTATGAAATTACATCAATACTTTCTTATTGATGTCACACTTAAAGGACAACTCCGGCAAATTTTTAAGTTTATCTTGATCGTTATATCTTTGTGAGTACAGTCTATAGAAAAAAAACGACCCGGATTGGTGCTTGCAACACGGAGTTATTACAGTTAATGCCCAGAGCCCCGCCTCAGCTAAAACGGCAGCTTTGGGGGCATGCAAGTAAAGGGTGTCTTTGTGCCTCTTAACAGACACAAAATGCAATTAAAATGTCTGTCCAACATGAACAGGTCCCTTACATGACAACGAGATGCGTTTAGCCACTTAGCCATTGTTTAAATTGTTTTAGGCTAGCTGTGTCTCGCACTGAAGTCCTGCAGTAGCCGGAAAACCAGTCCAGTGGGGAGGAGTATCGTGTGTATGAAGAGGCTCTGCTCATCGGCTCGACGGTTCTCAGTATTGAACGTCTCCGAGAGAAACAGTTTTCGATTCTGTACTGCTGATCCTGAGAAGAGGACCGCTGCTCGTTCAGTTACTCGCTCATGCTCAGTATCAGCGGCTCGTGAGTTCATCAGATCTTTCAGCAAAACATGACATTACGACATATAATTCAAGACATTAGTTTATTTATATTCGGAGGGACTGTCACTCATGTCAGAAAGTGAGTAACTAAAGTAACGTGTGCGATCAGCGCTGATTTGAGACGCGAACTGTTTAGAACGATTCAGTCCGATTTGGTAAACTGGTTCGCCCGGTTCACTAAAAAGAACCGGTTAAAAAGAACGATTCGTTCATGGCCGGGCATCACTAGAGTGATGATCCGATCAGGCTTACAAGTGAAGAAGAAATGGTTTGTGTTTGTGCCTTTCCGAATTGTAAAAATTTGCAGCGAACACTTGACTAACTTACACAGACAACAACACAGCCGGGCCGGTTGAAGAAAAATACCATTCCGTGGTCGAAGACGGGTGCAACCACTGTGGAGGTAATGTAAACTTTATTTATCCTTCCATTTGGGCACACCCGGCTTGAGGAAAGATGTGCAGTAATTTAAAATAATCTCGTTGTCATGTAAGGGACCTGTTCATGTTGGACAAACATTTTAATTGCATTTTGTGTCTGTTAAGAGGCACAAAGACGCCCTTTACTTGCATGCCCCCAAAGCTGCCGTTTTAGCTGAGGGGGGGCTCTGGGCATTAACTGTAATAACTCCTCGTTGCAAGCGCCAATTCGGTTCGTTTTTTTTCTTCTTTAGACTGTACTCACAAAGATATAACGATCAAGATTAACTAAAAAATTTGCCGGAGTTGTCCTTTAAGCTGTGATTTTCATAAAAGTGCACCCTTTAAGCTCACCTTACAATAATATAAAGTCTTTAAATTACAACAATGTAAAACCACAGAACATCAATAAACTCTAAAATTATAATACCATGGATCTAAAAGTACAAGCCAGTAATGCATGTGAAGTAATATGTAAGGGATAATGTACACCCAGCCGGTTGTTATCGCAGAATAAACCCCGACAGAGTGATCACATTATCCTGCTTATTTCACGGCTACTAGTCTCAAATAAATTAGACACAAAATCTTGTCTTGAGATTAAATATTTTATTAGCTCTTACGCAAAGCTTCCGCGAAGAAAAACAATTCCAAACTGCTTTAAGCCTTTATCTATTGCTGCTAAATGTTGAAAATGAATGCTGAAAGGGTTAGTTCACCCAAAAATGAAACCAAACCTATGATTTACTCACCCTCAAGTTATCGTAGGTGTATATGACATTCTTCTTTTAGAGAAATACAATCAGAGTTATATTTAAAAAGTCCAGGCTAACGTTAATCCCAGCAGTAGTGTTAACTGTTTTTGAAGTCCATAAAAAATGCAGCTGTCCGTGGCTCCGATGGGTTAATAGAACCTTCTGATTTGAATCGATGCGTTTGTGTAAGAACAATATCCATATTTAAAACTTTATAAAAGAAACCCGCCTTGAAGTCTTCCATTGTAGCCATGGCTATTTAAGTATTTAACAGCCACAAGATGGCGCCAGCGTTAAGCGTAGAAGTAGTACTGGTCAAGATAACTCGTAGTACCCGGATGAGCGGTTGTTATCTGGAAATAACATACCCCTGGAATGCACGATTGACCAATCAGAATCAAGTATTTCACAGAGCCGTGCAATAAATTAGTGTAGCACACAATCTTATACATCTAGTAAGCTAACGATGTTCTGTGACACCTTCTCTATGTTGCTAATAGGGCTGTCAAAATTGCTGAAATTTGAAATTAGTTTTAAAATATTAGCAAAATTATATTTAATTATATCAAATTCTACTTAATGTTAGAGGGAAAAAGTACTGTATTGTCTCCTAAGCCCACAAGAGGGCACAAGTGAGCACAACAAGCGAATGTAAACCAAATCGAGCATTGCATTTTTTTAAAAAGAAATGACATTCATGTTTTAAAGTGCATTAACTATTCACACAATTGCTATTAAATAAAATATAATTTCATTAATGAGCATGTAAGGAAAATTAGGTAACAAAAGTGCATAAAACTGCAGGTGCATTATTAACCTCTGAAAACACACTTCAACAGACAACGTAATGTGAACACAAAATAGCAAACTGACATTCAGAAACAATCTATTTCCACTCACTAAGCATCTACATACTGTTTGTCAAAAACACCAAAGGTTTTGCTGAGGTTTGGTCAAGTATGTCTTCGCCAGCTGCGCAATATGTGGATACATATATAAAGTTATCACATGATTTTTGCCACCAACTGCAAGGATTATCGTCATCAGGTAGCGTATCTTCTCTTTTATTTATATACATCTCATGCTCCAAAGCCCTGATTGCCTTCTTCTGCACTGCTGTGTCTGACTGTATATGCTGTCGAACAGGTTGCCCATTTCCTCACTCTTTTTTCCCGCCTTTTTCAAATTAACAACACAGCACATAGTTATATATATAACTATAATTATTTCCCAAATCCAGGTTCTAGGTTATAATATCCAAAAGTCTAAACATTAATCTCTTCATTTTGCAGTAAGAAGTTATACTTATCGAAAATAAAGGATTAATAAATATCTAAAAAATGCACATTTAAGGGGCTCCTCTTCTGGTGAATGTTTTTCAGACAGCTTTCAAAATGGCTGCTAGACAGTGTGACCATATGAATACCCATAACTCAGTGTGAAATGGCCTGATTAGCTTGAAATTAGAGGAGGTACATAGTAACAAACACATCAATTGTTTAAGACATCAATTTTTCATAATTATTTTTCTAATCTGAGCTCAGATATAGTAGTGTGCTTGATGGGTACTTGAGCTTAATAGGAACGTTAACCCTATGTCATTGTGATTATCAAAGTTTTAGGGACTAAAAATCTTGACTGCAAGGGGACTTTTAAAATTGTACTATTTTACTGCAGAACTTTAATGCCTGGTTTCACAGACAAGGCTTAAGTCTAGTCACAGGCTATAAAATGCATACTTTAACTGAAAGCAACTTGTAGTGGCATATTTTTAAATATGTCCGTGCCATTGTTTCGTATCAAGATGCACACCAGTAATGTTATTTTCTAAGGCACGTTTATAAAAGCTTGTTAAACGTTCTAATTGAATTAAGGCCTAATCCTGTCTTAATCTAAGCCCTGTCTGTGAACCCAATTGTTAACTATTTTTAACTTGACATGCTGTCTTAAAAACGTAATGCTTATGCTCAGTTTTTGGTCATATGTGTTGGTGTGTTTAAAGCTTTAATGTTTTTTTTTTGTTGTTTTTTTTTTGATGTATCAGGAATCATTACTTGCTTACAGCTTTTTTGTCATTTCGTTTTATTATTGTGTTGTAATGGAATTCAATTTTTTCCCTGCCCTTTAAACATCACTTAAAAGCAACACAATTTGTGTTTGGTGACTGAAGATGTCAATCAGATGGACTCTTTCTTCCTGTCAAAGTGGACCAGACGTTATGTAAATAGTCATTAAAAGTCCAACTCTGTGAGCCCAATGTGGCCCTGTGAAGGTGGTTTGAGTGATCAAATCACAGTTAGTCGAGTTAGATTGTTGTACTATATTTAGTCCTAGACTAATATTAATAACAGGTAGTATTGTAGTCAGCATTTTGTCACAGACGTTATTTCCTCTGGATCAGATGCAGAAGTGAGTAGGAGCCTAAACTTTTCTTGACCTCATCAGAGCATGCCCCACTTGTGGTTGGCCTCTCCACTCTTGGCTCATTACTCTTCCTTTCCTTCACTCCTCCTCCTCCCTTCCTCCTGCATGTCTCCACATGGCCTCCGGCCGTTCCAGGCATGGCTTCCATTTTGATGTCAGCCGCAGGACTGGGAGTTCGCTTCATGACTGCCCCCTTCTCCCAGCGTGGCTCCAGCAGGCCCGCCAAAGGCCAGCCCAGCTCCGTTAAGAGGGCAAAGAGACAGTCCAGGACAGGTAGTTAAGCACCGCCAACCAGCCCGGCCGAACCTGCCCTCCACTGGCCTGCAAACTGCTGCTGTCCTTTTTGTTTAATTGCTCTTTTCCTTACCATTCTCCTTTCAAATTATATTTTCCCCGGGGGGTTAGTACTTTAGCTTCATTCTGACATGCTCCTTCCGGCCATTGGGATTGTTTATGTTTTGCTATTTATTGTTTGCTTTTGCCACCATGTTTTCACCCATTTCATGTTTCTGCTGTCATGCTGTCTTGCTTCCATCCTTTCGATCACATAATGAATGTACTATTGATGGTATTCGCTTGCCACTTGCCTGCTCACCTGTGGGATACTGCAGACGGATGTCTGCCAGGGGGGTTATGGAATAACAGTTGTTCCCTGGTCTGTTTTCTTTTAACCTATAACCCTAAATAACCTGTTTTGTGGTTAATGCTATTAATTTTAACACCTTTAATACAGAAGATGATATTAGGTTCAGACTGACACTCGCAAGCAATGGTAGTTTACAATTTTAAAGGTGCAGTGTGTAGTATTTATGAGGATCTATCAACAGAAATGCAATATAATATACATAACTACTTTTTCAGTGGTGTATAAAGACCTTACATAATGAACGGTTACGTTTTTATTACCGTAAAATGAGCCATTTCCATCTACATACACCACAGGTCCCCTTACAGTGAAGTCACCATTTTGCGCTGCCATGTTAATACAGTGGCCCTCAACGGACAAACTGCTCTACAGAGCGCTAGCTACTCTCTGCTGTCTCAGACAATGACATCTTTGTCCTATGTCGGCCACTGTAGCTTCTCTATGTGCTTCAAAAGGGTGGGGTGAGCAGTTAGCGGTTGCAATTCGCACCCTCACCACTAGATGCCGCTAAAATTTACACACTGCACCTTTAATATCGTCTTACTAAAACATCCTAAACATATTTTCTGAACTGACTGTCTGGAAACTCTAAAAACTAACACCAAGCGCTGTAATCTGAACAGTGTGTTTTTATATGGTATGTAAAATCATAGATATAAATAATAAAGGCTAGATGTCTCGTGCGCACTGTTGGCCAATGGAGGTCGACGTCCGCAACTGGCATTGCGCAATCTTGTCACAGGCAGCTCGCTCACTCGTAACAGTGTGTTTTAATGGTGCATCTACTTTTAAATAACCATAACTTTCTAAATTTTCAACCGATTTTCAAACTGTTTCGTTTGTTAGAAACGTCAGAGATGTAGTTATGACACTACATACTTATGAATAATTATAACCATGGACTTCAATATAAAAGTAACATTGAACAGAACAGATAGGTGCAATAAAAAAGGTATTTATGTTAAATCAATATATAGGCTACTAAAACTGTGTAAAAATGGCAACATGAGAAATTATATATATATATATATATATACACATACATACACACACACACACACACACACATACAGCTCTGATTTTTTTTTCCCAGAGCTAGCTATAACAAATATATTTTATATATATAAGCTTTTATAATAAGAATATCACTATTATAATGAAATTATTTGTATTAATTTTTTTTTTTTTTTACAAAAACAAACAAACATGCAAACTAAGTTTATTTTAACTAGACAAAAGATTGGTTGTCATAAAATCGTTATTGGTGTCTATAAAACATATATAATTGAACAGCTCGATTGTGGTCTCCCTTGATAACATGCACGTAAGTTAGCCGTGATACTCAAGCTGCACATTTAAGTCGTTTATCGAAACGAAAAGCTGCAATTTCAACATGTTAAAGCATCCAGATTTATAGCCATGTTAATAAAACGTTTGTAAGAAACCAAACCATTTGTAAATCCGTTAAGATTTCAGCGAGATAAGAGTGTTTATGTTCGTACAGATCAATCACCTACATCAGGTTCCACAGAGCCTGACAGAAAGCTTGCCTGTGACAAGATGGCCGCCGGTGATGGCGATGGTGACTCCATCATAAGACATCTATCCTTTATTATGTATATCTATGTGTAAAATGCTGAGTAAGTATCAAACGTCGATTTATTAAAATAAATCATGTATACCAGATAATTCAGGCTCTAAATTCTGGTTGATGCAGATGTACACATTATTTGAATTCTCGATTAATGCACTAAATTACTATGTTGCTAAACGCAAATAGTTTATCATCATCATTTATTATTATTATTTTTAAGTGTAGCAAACATATTTTCATAAGAGCAAGAATCTGTTTGAGGCTGTGGATTACACTTAAAATATAAGAATATTAGAAAATAACTATTTAGCTCATTTAATTTGGTAAGATCTGTAAATTTAATTTAATAAATTGTAAACCTGATGCTGCGTGATTTTAACACATTAAGGTGGGTTTTAGGTACTAGGCCCCTAAAGGGACATAGTGATTGGAACAAAATTATATTTCAATGCCTTTGCATTGTCGCAAAGGTTTTGCATTTGCTCACAAAAATTTTGCAAAACTGGCACAATTGGTGATGGACATATGAGGTGGGAGAAAAACTAGAGACTGAAAAGTTTCTTGGGGAACGTTTTGTGAGTAAAAAAATGCAAAAGCACAGAAATATAGTTTTTCCTCCCAACTTTTTTTTTCAATCACCGTGTGGGAGACTTTTTACACTTATTTTTTATTTTAACACTTATGCTGCACACTGCTAGTGTATACATGTATATAATAAATATGCAATGCAAATTGCGAAAACTTCCTTGATGTGACGTGAAAACGAGCTGATGCAAACAATAAATAAGATGGTCTTGATGTTCACGTGCAAAGCAGAACCGGCCTACCCTGTCACCAGAAATGTGTTTCTTTTCTAGGGGAAAGCTTATAAATGGTTA
Organism: Pseudorasbora parva; assembly: GCF_024679245.1. Classification (NCBI taxonomy): domain Eukaryota; kingdom Metazoa; phylum Chordata; class Actinopteri; order Cypriniformes; family Gobionidae; genus Pseudorasbora; species Pseudorasbora parva. The sequence goes on along the minus strand of NC_090174.1, from coordinate 10,938,844 downwards.
AATGTATAAGCTTATGTGTGTCCACATATAGTGTGATAATGCAGAACACTGCACAAAACAAAGTGTGATTCAGCAGGAATTGTAGAGCAAGCGTTATTGCATCAGGTATTTGGTTGTTGTTCCTTGGAAATACAGCTCTGGAAAAAATTAAGAGAAAAATTAAATCTTAATTTTTTCCAGAGCTGTAGATGGACACTAATACCATAGCATCTCTAACTGCTTCTTAGAATAACCCATTTCTATAATTTATTTGGTCATTAAGAAAGCATAACAAATGTAGCATTCTAATTCTGCCAGGTTATCTGCATTAATCATATTATAGGAATTTATTTAAAAAAATTAATTGTCTATGTAAGTCACAAATAGTGGAAATGTATGTAAAAAAAAATGTGTGTGTATGCGTGTGTATATATAATGTACATGAAAAATTACAAGTCACAAAACTGATTAAACTTTCTGTCTTTAAGAAAAATAATTTTCACGTTGTCACATGATTTTGAGTGCCAGTTATTGGTCATGTTGGTTAAGATGTGTCTTGTGTTCTGTATGTCCTTAGCTCCTGCTCAGAAACCAGAGGAAGTCATTAAGAAATACATGGAGGAAGTGCCTGTGGTTCCAGATGAGGTATATTTTTTTTGATGCACGATCATTTAAATATACTCCAGGGTTTCTACTGATAGAAAGCCATATGCTAATTGCCGAAGTAACCCTTTAAGCACCTTTATAATGGTAATGGCCCTAAACATAGACTTCCAATTCTGTATGCAAAATATAACATGACCCGGACTAATTTTGATGAAATTCACCCATATGTTTAGAGCTTTCTTCTGGAAATATGATCTGCTCTGTGAGGTTTGTGACATCTGGCTGTGTGCTTTCAGGACTGTATCATCTGTATGGAGCGCCTGGCCTGCCCGTCTGGTTATGAGGTCCCAGCTGAGTGCTCTCAGTCTCTTCAGCCCAACACTGTGGGCAAACTCACAAAATGTGGTCACACCTTCCACATGCCCTGCATGCTGGCCATGTACAACAATGGAACCAAGGTGTGCAATACCTTACCAACACAATTATATCCAACTTTTTTAATACTATTTTAGGGTAATTATAGGAATGCATGACATGAATTACAATACCGTTAATACTGTTAGTAATTGGAGTAAATGATTTTCAGAATTTAGATTTTTGGATGAAGTATTAATTTAAATGTATTCCAATCTACACTGTGTGGTGTTCCCAAATGTATTTTTTACAGATGTCTCTTTTGCTCACCAAGGCTGCATTTATTTGATCATAAATACAGTAAAAACTATTTAAATATTTTGAAATGTTACAATTTAATTACAATTTAAAATGACTGATAATTTATTCCCATGATGGCAAAGCTGAATTTCCAGCATTATTACGCTCGTCTTCAGTGTCACATGATCCTTCAGAAATTATTCTGATATGCTGATATGGGGCTCAAAAAACATTCCTTATTATAGTTTTGCTGCTTAATATTTTTATGGAAACTGATATATATATACTGATATATACTGATATATAAAATATATTCCAGGATTCTTTGAAAAATAGAAAGCTCAAAAGAACAGCATTAATTTGAAAGAAGTAACATGTATAAATGCCTTTACTGTCACTTATGATCAGTGAATAAAAGTAGAAATGTCTTTTAAAAAAAAAATACTGACCTCAAAATGTTCAGTGGTAGTGTATGTTGTGCATTCCTGGAATTATTCGTTCTTTTAAAGAGATTAGCCGCACCTGTTTTCTCCCACTTATCACATTTTGTCACACTATAGGATGGGAGCCTGCAGTGCCCCTCATGTAAGACAATCTACGGAGAGAAGACCGGCACCCAACCAAAGGGCAACATGGATATCTACAGTATTCCTCAGTCTTTGCCTGGACACCCTGACTGTGGCACTATACAAATTATTTACAACATCCCGCCTGGAATACAGGTCTGTATTGGCAAGCCAATATAGCTCTGCACTTGTTTATATATTTTTTTGCACCATGATTCAATAACCATTTTAGAAGATGAACTGAACTGAAAGAAATGCTAGAGGTCCATAAGAACCAGCCAAATGTTTTAATCCAGCAGACTGACGTCAGCTGCCAAATGCGTTTATTGGGGGCATAACTGGCTCATTCCTTTGTGTGGTAATGGTTTTGTCCTTGCCTTGGCTTGCACTAAGCACTCATCATCCTAATGCACTCTTTGTCTGCAGGGTCCTGAGCACCCAAACCCAGGACAACCCTACACATGCAGAGGATTCCCTCGCTTCTGTTTCCTTCCTGACAATGACAAAGGCAGAAAGGTAATGGAGGGAATTGACCCAGTCCAAGTAAAGATTCATGCCATTCTCATTTGTCACTATCAAATCACTAGCCACTTTCACACATTAAATCTGTTAAATTACCGTTCAGTTGCTGAATCAACTGTACCATGTGTTACACAAGCAATGTCTTTCTGTGCTTCTTTTACAAAATGGCACCACAATGCCATTAAAAAAGAAAAATTTGCATGCTAATAGTTTGAAGGTGCAGTCACTGTCAAAAATCTAGCGACGTTGGAAGTCACTTTCAAACCAACCATCTTTCCATGTAAATTTGTGTCAAAAAAAAAAGGTAAAATCTGCATGGGAATGTATTTCACTTTCACATAAAATTCCCAATTCCTCCAGAAATTACTTTAAATTGCTTTCCTTTTCTGCATGTGACAGTAAATATAGCTTTAGCCAAGGATCAACCGTGATTTTTTTTCTGTTCACAGGGTCGGGCCAGTAGTTGTCTTAACAAAAAAAGTATACTTTTTTTACTATTTACATTATTTTTATTATTATTATTATTATTATTATTTTTATTTAACGTGATTATTTAAAGCTACATTTTTTTACTTTTTTTTTTTGTGTGCAATTTTTTATGAGCGAGTACATCCTAATAGGGGTGTGCAAAATGACCAAAATCTTATTTAAAGATTAAATCAATGTCCCCCTCAATGTCTATGGTGGTTTCGGGCTCCCTGGGCTTATTTAACAAGTAAGAAATACTACAGAAATGTAATAATTCCGATAATTTTTCAAGATTAATTAGCTCAACTCAGCATGTAGGTCCTTCTTTTCATTTGCTACGTGGATATATTAACATACCACGATATACCTCTAACATTGAATCTTTATATCATCGCTATAATATACATCATCATACCGCCCAGCCCTACATAATAAAACCATCTTCCAAACCGTGTTTATGCTTTACCCTAAATCATTGTTTCATGGTCTTGTTTCCCTGCTCTGTTTAGTTTGGTTTTCCTTTTGCACCTGTTCGTCTGTATTTATACTCTATGTTCAGTCCCTTGCCAGTTCTTATTTGTAATTATTTGTGGTGAAGTTTCTCTTATTCTCAGCGTTTAGATGGTAATAAAGACGGTGTTCTTGAATCTTATTCATCTTTGTGCATGTTTACCTCTTTTGTTTCACTATGGCACCCCCACCCCTTCAAATGTTAACCTTTTTATACAAAGAAAATAAGGACTCCAAATTGTATGGTTATTATAATTATGCCAAAAAACTCAGTAATTTCATAATTTCACTGGATAATGATGCCATACATTTCTGACTGTACTTTTCTACCCATTCATAACATTGTCTATATTAGCCAATTCAAGAAACCAAGCTAACTTCATGGAAGAAAACCCATTAAAGTGAAATGAAAAATCTGTAATTTTTCTAAATTGGGCCTTCCTTCAGAAACTTTTACATCAATTCTTTGACATTGTCTGCATACGTCAGAGCTCCCCAACCTTATACACGCTTGAACCTTTAAAAGAGTGTTTAAGCTCAGCATTTATTGATTTTCAATTACCACAGAACATAATTTTTTTGTTTTTGTAACCTTTTACAAAGTTAATTATAACACGTGACGTCATAATCGAGTGTGAGTTTTACTCACATGAGATTTCTGTTGCAAGAAAAATAAATCACTGCATACTGCAGTAAAGTAACAAGAAATGCAGTATATTGTTGCTGTTGGACAGAATCCTTATATCTCCAAAACTGCTACTTTCCAGGATTTTTTATTTATTTAAGTAATTGAACACTTGTCAATTTATACTGTGGCTTTATTCGACATTTGTTTTTTTATATGAACTTTTTAACAAAAAATCAAGTTCATATAGTTTTTGAACAGACAATGTTAGACATGCATGTTTTGTCAATCATTAGAACAGATGCTGATCTGAGGCAGTAAGTGCAGTTTTCATCAATTTACAGGTGGTGAAAAGGTTTTTTTTTTTTTCTGTCATTTGGCCAAAACCTCATGTTATAAAAGCTGAGCACATGCTATTTAAAGGGTTAGGTCACCCAAAAATGAAAATTCTGTCAATAATTACTTACCCTCATGTCGTTCGATACCCATAGGGCCTCCGTTAATCTTAGGAACACAAATGAAGATATTTTTGTTGAAATCCGATGGCTCAGAAAGGCCTTCATTGACACCAATGTCCTCTCTCAAGACCCATAAAAGGGGTTGGGGCGATTTCAAAACAAAGATTCGAACGCTATGAATCAGTGTATCGATTCATGATTCGGATTGCAAAAGTCAGGTGATTTCAGCAGTTTGCCGGTTTGACACGCAATCTGAATCATGAATCATAACCCTGATTACGTGAGAACCCTGAAACGCTGATTCATAACCCTTTCGTAACTTTGTTTTCAAATCGGTCCAACACTATATAAGTCATTATTTAGTTTATTTGCTCACAAAACTATTCTTGTTGCTTCATAAATTTATTGTAGAATCACTGTAGTGAGTTGGGCTTTGTAACGACGTCTTTAGTGCCTTTTAGGGTCTTGAGAGAGGAAATGACATTAGTGTCAATGAAGCCCTCAGTCATCGGATTTCAACAAAAATATCTTCCTTTGTGTTCTGAAGATCTTATGGAGGTCTTACAGGTGTCGAACGACATTAGGGTAAGTAATTAATGACAGAATTTTCATTTTTGGGTGAACTAACCCTTTATGACTAGACTGCCCGATCTGCCGGTGATTTGATTTCGCCCTGCAACTCCTACTGCTTCTGTTACACTTTTGTGGGAACCAATCACAGACTGGCTTATCCACCTGGCGCGCTATTGGCGGGTTTAACACGATGACCGCTATAGAAACGATGATTCGTTGCCCATTGATCATGGCTCTTGTGGTCTGATTGGTTAAAGGACTATGAAGGAGTCATTGAATAATGCTCGTTTATCACGCCTCTTGTGCAGTAGAAAATACAGAGCAGACTCCCCAGACTAATGTTCAAACCTAAATTGAGCTTGGTCTGGTGACAACCTGACAAATTTAAGACAGTATTGGCTTTAATTTTACATCAGATGCTAGACTAAGAATGTGTTTGGTTAATTTGGCTCAAGGGCAAAAAAATATACATTAGCATATTTTAGCCGTTTTGGTTCCTTTTCACTCCACACTGATTGCTCTGGTCTGAATCAGTTGATGACTTGGTGAATGAACCAAAATGCAGTCACGTGACAACATCCACATCATTCATTGGTCAGATGTTGTCCAGCAGACAACACGTCGTTTTTGTAAATCATACTGTGGTGGAGAGACAACTGCGCAAGCTGATTGTATCCCTGGTCATTGTATATTATGTAGTTTGTATACACCACTCTAGGCAAACTATAAATTTAAAGAATTAAGCGCAGACACGGCTGGAAAATAATGATTTACTGCACTGAAGGCGAGTCGCATGTCACTTCAGGAGAAGCCATGTATTAATTTAAAAAAATGATATCATAAAATTGTTTCTACATTATTTTGGGGGTTCAATGTGAAACTATAACACTATTAAAATACACAAACATCTTTAATATTAGGTGTGATTAATTGCAAATTAATTACAGAAAAATGTGCAGTCAATTAGTAATTTTTTTAATCGATTGACAGCACAAATGGAGATGCAAGGATTCTACCTGACAGCGATGATATATTGAATCACGACCCAGGTCCTGCTCAGCATTTATGTTTTATGTTGATCTTTGTGCGATGCTCTGGTTCGTGTGAGCAAACCACAAACTGTTTACTTTAAATCTGAAGGTCTTGATTATCTCCATGGTGACCGTTTTCAGGTGCTGGAGCTGCTGAAAGTGGCGTGGACGCGACGCCTCATCTTCACCGTGGGCACTTCCAGCACCACAGGGGAGCCTGACACTGTCATTTGGAACGAGATCCACCACAAGACAGAGATGATGTCCAACGTCTCCGGTCACGGCTACCCCGACCCCAACTACCTGGACAATGTGCTCTCAGAACTGGCGTCACAGGGTGTGACGGAGGACTGCCTGAAACGAGACGCTCAGAGCCAAGGTGCTCAAGGTTCAGCCATGTGAAACGGACCATTCCATCTGCTGTAGATCTAATAAAACTTGACAAAAAGGGAAAACTAGAGTTCTGATGTTTGGCAAGAGGTTTGGATGTATGTGAATGTGCAAGGGGTGGCGGCAACAACTTCTTTCATCCGGCTGAGTCTAGAATATTAACGCACACATGAGGTCAGCGGCTTTGCGGTCATCTTTACTTTCACCGTATTGTAAGGCAGCTACAGATGGTTCTGCACGAATGGCTCTGTCTTAGACTGATGCCCGAATCTCGAGCCAAGAGGAGACTCGCCCTCTGATGCCAGTTTTGGCATTCATCTCAAAATATGGTTCATCATAAGGCTGTGATGTCCTTCCTGACGCACTATATTACAGTAGAGCACCTGCGGCAATGACCCTCATACTATTGCTGGGAATCGATACAATATTTCTTTAAAAGGATTAACATACAAAAAATCAAGTCTTTACTAGTACTGTAACATGTACTGCTTCTGAAATTAAAGGCACTTTTTTCAGAATTTGCAGCTATGAATTTAGTTCATATTGTTTTAAAAGGTTTTTAATCTGTCAGATTTGGTGATGCTGTACACTTGCTGCTATTTTATTTTATTTACGATCATAAGGGACTTGATTCCACGTAATAAGGTTTCAATGGAAGTTTTTTTCTGCCACGGAAAAAAATACTTTTTTTTCACACGTTTGTGGTATAAACTAGCCATTACGAGTTATAAAGTCAGAATGTCTGCAATTTTCACAATTCTGACTTTTCTCACAATTGCAAGTTATAAAGTCAGATTTGCGAGTTCAAATGTAATGTTAGGTGCGATTAAACGCAAATGAATTACAGAAAAATATGCTGTATTTTGTTTTTAATCTATAGACAGCACTAAAGGAGATATAAGGTTATTGATATAGACTTGCAAGTTATAAAGTCAGAATTGCGAGATAAACTCTACTAAACTAATTCAACTTTAATATTAGGTGCAATTAATCACAAAACAATTACAGGAGATACACAAGGTTTGTGAGATACTCACAAATCAAGAGTTGCAAGATAAACTTCAATGTGGGATTCAAAAATGTGCAGGTAGTTTTTTATTTATGACCACTAAAGGAGATAAAAGGTTTGCAAGATTGCAATTGTGAGTTAGAAAGTCAGAATTTCTGCAATTTTCCCAATTCTGACTTTTTTCCTTGTCATGCGATTCTGAGGGAAAAAAGTTAAATGCGAGATGTACAAGAAAAAAAGTCTGAATTGTGAGATTAAAAAGTTGCAGTTATCTTTTTTTTTTTTTTTAGTGGTGGAAACAAGCTTCCAGAGGTTTCTGTTGCAATGGACAATTTTTATTCTTTTGAATATACGTACGTTCATTTTAGCAATTTAAAAATGCAAGGCTTTTAAAAGCTCACCATCACTATATGTAATGCTGTTTAAAAAATGTCAATGCTTATTTAATTATAATCCGGATCCTGAAAATAGGTGTAGAAATGCAATTCCACAGCATTAACATTGAGTTGCAGTATTAGATGGTGCCACAGAGACAATCAGCAGTGTTTGATTAAGATTCAATTCTTTACCACTGCGAGTCTGGAGACATTCATTCATCATCTCTTATTCCACAGTACGGGATATTTGGTTTTACAATGTATGCAACTGTATATATAAATATATATTCAACTTCTAATCAGCAATAAACATTACTCCATATAACAATTTTTTTTGTTTCTGTTACTTGTTAATGAGAGATCCCTGTCAACTCTTCTAGGTGGCGTCAGGCATTTGGTTTGCAACAAAATACTAAATTAAAATACCTGTAATCTCAAGTAAATCTCATATCTAAACACAAATATATGGGCAGAGTGGGGTAAACTGAGCCATTTTTTTTACTTCTAGATAAGAGAAAATGAGGCAGAAGTACAAAGAAGGTATCGAAAGTAATTACAGGATGTTTCCTATCATAAATGATCAGAATACATCTATGACAAAGGGTTAAAAAAATAGCTTCCTATAAAAATATTCCCTTTCGTTCAGTCACTGAGTTACGTCAGTGACTGACAAATAGGGTTTCGCTTAGAAGCCTATCACCTTCGAGTTTTTACAAAACGAGCCATGGACAAGGAAATGCTGCGGAATTTGTAGGGATATAAGGAGGGCGCTGGCAATCTCGCCTCGTGTTTCTGCTTCAGAGCCAAGAGCATTCTTCACTCTGCAAGCCTGAAAATCTGAGTTCTCTTCAATTCTTCCAAGCGAGCGGTTCTCCCGTGTGTTGGTGTGACGGTGCGTTCCAGCAATTCAACATTGCCTGCCTGCTGGTCTGTGCAGTGATTTGCAACAGCTGTGTGTGTTTCCTGGGCTCTTTAACACTTTCCTTTCCTTAACCTTTTCACAAAAAAAAAACCTTGTGCATGTGGCAGGTCTTTTTGAAGATGTCAAGTCCCGTGCACTTCTGGGTGCAGTCTCTCTCTCTCTCTCTCTCTCTCTCTCTCTCTCTCTCTCTCTCTCTCTCTCTCTCTCTCTCTCTCTCTCTCTCTCTCTCTCTCTCTCTCTCTCTCTCTCTCTCTCTCTCTCTCTCTCTCTCTCTCTCTCTCTCTCTCTCTCTCTCTCTCTCTCTCTCTCTCTCTCTCTCTCTCTCTCTCTCTCTCTCTCACGGTCTGATGGGCACAATCACTGCTTGACGTGTTTGGGCTTCAAGCAGCATTTGTGGATGAGCCATGTTCTCACTGCAGAAATATGACCATCACGATGTGCGTGAAGACTCAGTGACCTTCGTAATGGAGGTAGAGTCCCCTCTGCCACACCCCAAATCTATCCTCAGGTGAGACATTGGCTGGTGGCCAGGGTGACCTGGGGGTTAAGGTGTGGAATAAAGCCCAGACGATCCTTCCTCGGCCCACACCGGCTCAGTCCACCTCAGCCTGCTCGCTACCGAGGGTGCCCTCTTGCATCTCCCGTCACTCCACCCCTACCGCCTGGCCTCAGCAGCGGTCCCGGGCCGTGCCGTGGTGGTCGTCGCAGGGAAGGTTCCCCAGTCCGCTCCGGCCCTGCAGCCTGCCAAACGCCAGGCATAGTAGGGCTCCTGATGGGGACAATTTAGAGATGGGTTCCAGGGTTCTCATTTATAAAGCGTGCGTACGCACAAAACGGGGATGGAAACGTACATACGCCAGTTCCCGCGCAAACATTGTTGATCTATAAAAAACAAACTTGACGGGAGAATGTGCGCACCTTTAAGCAAACTTTGAGCCGTGCGTACGCACATTCTGGAGACCAAAGGGAATTGGAGACACAGATGGTGTGTCGTGAACTGAAGTTAGATTGTAGAAAATAAATGTGAGAAGAACGATTATAATAATGAATAATTTTCACTCCATTTCATTAGATGTATATAGCCTAAAACAATTGGCACAAATAACACTGTTGGATTTAATCTTCATGTTATATCCACATTATCATGAAGATTAAATCCAACAGTGTTATTTGTGCCAATTGTTTTAGGCTATATACATCTAGTAAAATCCAAATGTAATTTAAAATGTATTAAAAAATATTTAATAATAATAATCAGTGCTGCCTTACAGTCACACAGGAGGAGATGGCGCGATTACGTGATACAGAATGGCATGAAATATCCTTTCATTAGAAAACTGCAGAACAGTATAAAACAAAGTATTTTCCTTAATGAACATATATCATAAAATGTCAAAGTCTGCAAATGACGGTGTTTATTACAAAGTCATCATGAAGAAGCATGTGTTCAGCTGCAGCCACACTCTGGCGGTGGGAGGATAGTTTTCTCTCTGCCTTCACCTTGAATGAATGACAATCTTTATTTCACACATTTTACATACTGTAAGCACATAATACAACTTAAAAACAAAACAAAATTGCTATATATATGTAGCAGGGTTGGGGGAGGGGGGGAAAGGGGGACAAAAGGGGGGTCATCCCTTCAGACTCATTTGAATAAATCTGGCATACAACATGAGACAGGCAAACTTCTTTTTTCCACTATTTTCTGTAATTTAGTGGAAATAGCCCAAACTGTGCAGGTTCCTAGAGCACACAGGGCCTGAGTTACACACTTTCAAAAAAGAATTTATGACAAAAAAAATAATCAAAAAGCGCCTACTTTTTGGGGGGTTATTACAGCTTAGACAACATATACTTACATGTTTATCACTTTTAGCAGTGTTTTATGTAACATCAAAGGATTTCCTGTAAAATGACACCACATTTTTGAACCTAGACCACTGTATGTGTGTATGGGAAGCTTTTCAATTTGAGTAGGCCAAATCCAGACAGAAATCCCAAAAAATGGCAAGAAGTGTAAGAGGATATGAGGCTGGTCATGTACGCACTCTGCAGGTGAGCTGTGATTTATAAAGGGAACATTGCTTGAGGTGTACGTACGCACGGTTTTATAAATCGGAATATTTTTTTTGCCATACTCAATTTTTGGCTTTTGGCCGCACGTAACTTTTAGTAGGGATCCTGCGCACAGTTTTATAAATGAGACCCCTGTTCTTTCCCGGAGGTGGTAGCAGGGCCACTCCTTCCCCCAGTTGAGGGCCGGGCGAATCTTTTGTTTTGCTGCTGTCCAATCGGGCTTCCCATCGCTTCCCCACCCAGGGTACGTCTGTGGGTCGTATGAACGCGCTGGTTCAGTTCTTGGGAGCCTGGCAGAGGGTTGCTACCTTGCTGACGAAGGGTGCGATCGAGACTATCCCTCCAGCCGAAATAAAGTCTGGCTTCTACAGTCCTTATTTCATTTTACCCAAGAAAACTGGTGGGTTACGACCAATCCTGGATCTGCATATCTTGAACAGAACCCTTCACAGGCTTCCATTCAGGATGCGTTCATCCGTTGGTTTGGTTTGCAGCAATCGACCTGAAGGACGTGTGCTTTCATGTCTCCATTCTTCCTTGACACAGACCGTTTCTACGGTTTGCTTTCAATGGGCAGGCATACCAGTACACGATTCTCCCATTTGGGTTAGCCCTGTCTCGCATCTTCACGAAAGTCGTCGAGGCGGTCCTTGTACCACTCGGGCAACACAGGGTTTGCATCCTGAACTCTCTCGATAAATGGCTGATACTAGCTCTCTCTTGAGACCAGATTTGCGAACAGAGTGACCTGGTGCTCCAGCACCTTGCCCGTCTGGGTCTTCGGGTCAACTAGGAAAAGAGCAAACTCTTTTCTCGGTATGGAAATCGACTCATCACCATGTACGTGCCGCTTACGAGCGAGCATACACAGTCACTGCTGACTTGCCTGAGACAATTTGAGGGCGAGAGTGCGGTTCAACTGAAATTATTTCAGAGGCTCCAGGGGCATATGGCATGGTCACGGCTCTTGGACTGCTTCATATGAGACCACTTCAGCACTGGCTTTGCGATTTAGTCCCCAGATGGCAACCAGGCACGGTCCAGGTCCCAGTGACTCAAGCCTGCCCTCAGACCTTCATCCCGTGGTCGAAACCATTTGGATTTTTGAAACAATGTTGAACACCAAAGTTGTAGCCTTTCCTAAAACAAACTAAACTGAGTTTGACAAGGAAAATAAAATAAAATAACATAAATTGAAAGAATAAATAAATGTCACTCAAACTAATAAACATTTTAGTCAAAATGTTCTTCATGTCGAACATGTTAGCCTATTAGGGACTACAGTTGGAAAGGTTCAGCATCTTCTGGTTCTTACCAGAGAGGGGTTTGGTGTACATTGTTCCTATCACATAAACTCAAAATATTTTTTAAAAGAAACTTATAAACTAAACCATTTGTGTAACATTACATTGAAATTATACCAGTTTATATTTCAGAGATTTAACTTAACTACAGTGCCTTATGGTGGGGTAAGTTAAAATGCTGGCTCAATTTACCCCTCAGCATCTGGTTTATTTTGCCCCATAGCTGTCATTTTAGACAAAACTAGCTATCTTACCAATTCAGGCTAATATTTAGCTGAATGATTTGCATGGTTTTATACATTGCTAAATCACCAATATAGATCATAAATATTTTAGACCTGGATAAATTAGCTATAAGGGACATATTACATATGTTATGCTAAATTTTTACTTTGACAAGCCAAAAGCTGATTCCACTCGTCGGATATGTTTCTCCTTTTCACAGTCTGGTAGAAATGATGGGTGGTTCCAAAATACAGTATATGGTCACATGACAATAAAAGTGTGCAGTTGCCAAGATAAAGGTGTTTGGATCAACTTACCCGCTGGTTCATCTTACCCCACTCTCCACTATATGTGTATGTTTGTGTGTTTACAAAAGTAGTTTTTCTTGAGATTACTGGTGAATTTCATTTTGTATTTTGTTGCAAAGATATGTTAATTTTTGTATTTTTTTTAAATTAGTATATTTTAAATCCAAATTCGTATTGCTTTAAAAATAAAGAACTTTTATCACATATGCAAATTTTTAAAGAAGGACCTATATATATATAATTGAGCACAGTAATACCATGTTCAGTAAACCATTTACCAGTGGTTTTGGCACTGTGAGCAGGTGCCAGGTCGTGCTGAAATACGAAATCTTCATCTCCATAAAGCTTTTCAGCAGATGGAAGCATGAAGTGCTCCAAAATCTCCTGATAGCGAGCTGCATTGACCCTGCCCTTGATAAAACACAGTGGACCAACACCAGCAGCTGACATGGCACCCCAGACCTTGATTTCCGAATGACATGCAAAATTTGCTTTCATCCGAAAAAGTACTTTGAGCCACTGAGCAACAGTCCAGTGCTGCTTCTCTGTAGCCCAAAGTGTCTTGACCTGGGGAATGCGGCACCTGTAGCCCATTTCCTGCAAACGCCTGTGCACGGTGGCTCTGGATGTTTCTACTCCAGACTCAGTCCATTGCTTCCTCAGGTCCCCCAAGGTCTGGAATCGGTCCTTCTCCACAATCTTCCTCAGGGTCCGGTCACCTCTTCTTGTTGTGCAGCGTTTTTTGCCACACTTTTTCCTTCCCACAGACTTCCCACTGAGGTGCCTTGATACAGCACTCTGGGAACAGCCTATTCGTTCAGAAATTTCTTTCTGTGTCTTACCCTCTCGCTTGAGGGTGTCAATGATGGCCTTCTGGACAGCGGTCAGTTCGGCAGTCTTACCCATGATTGCGGTTTTGAGTAATGAACCAGGCTGAGAGTTTTTAACAGAGGTGTCAAGTAACGAAGTACAAATACTTCGTTACCTTACTTAAGTGGAAATTTTGGGTATCTATACTTTACTGGAGTAATTATTTTTCTGCCTACTTTTTACTTCTACTCCTTACATTTTCACAGAATTATCTGTACTTTCTACATCTTACTTTAAAAAAAAAAAAAACTTCGTTACTCCTCTTTCATTTCATCTTGTTTAAAAAAAAAACTATGCAGATAAATCGCGTCATCCTGATAGTGTGAATTTGATTGTGGTTGGATGAGAAGTGTAAACATATACCATTCCAACACCCTATTGGTTACTACGCGATCCATCGCGCCTGCACATGACTCAAAGCTCAAATCACACACGGTGTTGCCAGATTAGGCAGGTTCCAGCGGACAAACACGCACTTTCAGTCAATCAGCGATCAGCAGCAGACGCGCTCATTCATGACAGCCAGGTTTTTAGCGCGATAACTCGTCGTAGATGTATATTCAAGTGATCGCTATGCTAAAGTGGCATACATACAGTATATATATACACAAGCCGTTTCTACAGTAAGGAGTGGTAGAGTGAACCAACTCTCAAACGTGGATTACACCTGTGACTCGAGGACCCTTTATAAATATAATCATGATTCCTGTCCATCATAATATACACACTCAGGACATCTGCAACTAGCAACCCCAACAGCTGCTGAAAGAGGTTTGAATCAATGATGAATCAGTTTTGAGTGGGCTGGTTTTGTTGAGCTTTCAGCCCTGCACAGGCCCTGCACAATCCTATGACACACTCCTGCAGTCATTAAAATAGTTCAGCTTTGTTTGTAATGTCCAAGTAGTTATATTTAGCTTAGTTTCTTTATTAAATTTAATTTAGATTTTTTTTTTGGATTTCTTTGTTTGTTAATTTTTTTTTAAAGTGACAACCAAGCAGTCAGAGGCCGACAGTGGGTATGAGGTTAGGGGTGTAAAAAAAGTCAGGGCCCGTAGGGCTCTAAAGCGTCGTCAATCTGGCAACACTGATCACACATGTAGCCTACATTTACATTCCAATAAAGGTTATTGATAACATTACTTATAGGCAACCAGTCATCATATCTTCCGCTTCAGGAAACATGTTAATGCTTAGCAGTACACATAATGGTATATTTCCATTGTACTAAAATGCATTCATTTTCAATGGGTATATGCGGCTGAAACAGGTAGCCAGTTCCTCACAAATTTTTCAACATTAACATTTTAATATAACATTATAATCATTATAGCCTTTAGAAAAATGTTTTTTGAGGAGGTGGGGTAGTGCACTATAGGCCCCTGTGGTTTGGCCTAAGCTTTTGTCTTTAATGGCATTTTTTTCCTTACATTACTTTTACTTTTATACTTTAAGTAGTTTTGAAACCAGTACTTTTACACTTTTACTTAAGTAAAAAGCTTGAGTTGATACTTCAACTTCTACAGAAGTATTTTAAACCCTAGTATCTATACTTCCACTTGTGTAATGAATGCGAGTACTTTTGACACCTCTGGTTTTTAAAAGCCTCAGGAATCTTTTGCAAGTGTTTAGAGTTAATTAGTTGTTTCAGATGATTAGGTTAATAGCTCGTTTAGAGAACCTTTTCATGATATGCTAATTTTTTGAGATTTTCATGAGCTGTATGCCAAAATCATCAGTATTAAAACTATAAAAGACCTGAAATATTTCAGTTGGTGTGCAATGATTCTAAAATATATGAGAGTTTAATTTTTATCATTACATTATTGAAAATAATGAACTTTTATCACACTAATTTTTTGAGAAGGACCTGTGTATGTGTATATATATGTGTATATATATATATATATATATATATAGAGAGAGAGAGAGAGAGAGAGAGAGAGAGAGAGAGAGAGAGAGAGAGAGAGAGAGAGAGATATGCGTATGTATATAACTATATGTATTTTCTGACCTTACTTTTCAATAAAGACTCCAGAATTTTTTTTTATCATGGTTTTTACAAAAATAGTAAGCAGAAAAATGTCAGCATTCATATTAATAAATGTTTCTTAAGTATCATGTCTGCATATTTGAATGCTTTCTGAAGGATCGCATATGAAACACACAAAATAAAACTTAATGATATATATTTTTGGGATAAAACATGACATGGAAACATTCTTGACAAACAGATTTCACCATATTATCTCATATTTGTACATGATTTTCATGTAATAGCTGGATGTGAATGAAGCCTCCCAGCTGGAATGTAGTTCTGTCAGTAGAGGACAGTGTTGCTCTATGTGACTTCATCTGTATCACAGAACTGCTGCTCCTAGGATTTATAAAGACAAATGCTTTTCACCTGCAGAGTGAGATTCTGCTCTTGCCTCGTGAAATTAAAGCTGAAATCTGTCACAATCATGTTGGTTGCTTTGCTGATCAGTTATAAAATCATCTTATTTTCTCTGTTTTTAAATAAGTTATGTACGTTCACAGCAGCTGCAAACTTGACAAGGGTTTCACTTTGCTATGTAAATGTCCAAAATGAACTGACTTTGAAAAACTTGGCTAATAAATAAAAGGCCTTTGATTGTAGGTAAGAATACTCAATTGCTGGTGAGTGGTAATGCTGTAAGAAGATGCTTAATGTGAAGATCAAACAAGACTATAGCTGAGCAAACACACTTGTTCTCCAGTGTCTTAAGTGTTGATTCAGATCACAAGAATTCAACTCCTTTGAAATCTTAAGTCCTTGTCCTTACTTGTTCACCATATCCACACCGGCCACGAGATTGCATGATGTTTATAGCATTGTGTAGAAATGTTACGGAATGTTTAATCTTTGTGCAAATTTTTTATTTTTAATAATATGTATTTGGAAACTTAAATAACATTAAATAGGTAAGTGTTCAAAACACATTTTTATTTCCTAGAGTTGCCAACCTTTGTGAATACAAGATATTGTGAAGAACTGTTTTGTCCATAATGAAAGTCAATAGGGTCCAAAACAGCACTGACTTTTATCGCATGTAAAAAAAAAATAATCTTTTTTTATTCTCTTTTTTTAATCCAAATCTTCCAGAAAAAAGAAAGTCAGATTTGGAGCAACGTGACAGGTCCAAATCAGGACAACATTTATACTTTTTGGATGAATTATACCTTCCAAACACCTTTTTTTGCTGGGGGTTATGCCTTTGAATTACACAAAGTTATGATGTATTAATCAATACTCTAAGAAGGCATCCTAAAAACATATTACCCTTGTTTATGCAATGAATAAACACATTTTTTCTAAAACCAACACTTCTCGTGCCGATTCATTTTGGTGCTGATTTACTCTCTGTTTATTGTGCTCACTTCCACTGTATCCATGAGAAATCCTCTCTTTTGCTTATGAAAGCTCTCCCACTTTCTCCCTCCCGCTTTCCTTCTTCATAACTGGTAATGAGACCCTCTCTGACTCCATCTTATTAGGAAACATCTATGCTGTTTGTTGTGCGTAATTAAAACAAGGAGCGAAGTGTGCTGTGATGAATTTCCTCCACTGAAGTGTGTCCCGCCGCATGCCCACAGGCTCATCTTCACCTAAAATGGGCACTTGCTGAAGTTTCTGAAAGCAATGGAATAATATTTTGCTTATTCTTATTAAGATGTTCTCAGTGTTTACTCTCATATTACATTTGGCATTGAAGACTGTTAAGCTAAATAGCCTACTGTTTGGTTTACTGGCAGTCTGGCACTCTAACGTAGCCTATTTGTATTTTGATGGGTGTCCATTTTATGTTAAAATTTGGTTGTGACAACATGATATGACAAAGGATTGGCTCATAAAAAAAATGAATTAGGTGCACATGCATAACAAATAAATGTGAGATTGTGTCTACAGTAGAGTAGCTAATTTCTAAGTCCAAGCTGAAATGTTAACAGTTCTAGTTTAACTCATAGTTTTCTTGGTAACACTTTACAATACGGGTGCACTAATATGCATTAATTCATACTTAATGCACAGATTATCATGAGTTAATGTATTACTAATGGTGAAGCCATTTATTAATGATTACTGCATCCGCAACTAATGAAGATTCTACATGATTAATACATTAAGTAATCATTAAATTGTTATTAGTTAAATATGTCATAATGTACTAATTCCTTAATAACATATTATATTAAACTAATAATTTAAATGAATGTGTTAATTACCACAAGGGGTCAAAGCCATGCATTTCAACTTCCAGTTGTCTGCTTTAATTAATCATTAGCTAAAGATTTATAAAGGTATCATTATGTTATGACTTTACTTATTGGGGCACATGACTATTAACTAATTCAAAACCCATAACCACAATTACATATTACTTAATCATTTAGTTAATAGTCATGTGCCCCAATAAGTAAAGTCATAACACAATATTTAATTGTATTATTTTATTATTAATTACATTAATTACTTAACCTAATGTCGTTCGACACCCTGTAAGACCTCCGTTCATCTTAGGAACACAAATGAAGATATTTTTGTTGAAATCCGATGGCTCAGAAAGGCCTTCATTTCCTCTCTCAAGACCCATAAAAGCACTAAAGACGTCGTTACAAAGCCCATCTCACTACAGTGATTCTACAATCATTTTATGAAGCGACAAGAATAGTTTTTGTGTGCAAAAAAACGAAATAATGACATATAGTGAAGGGCCGATTTCAAAACAAAGTTTAGAACGGTTATGAATCAGCGGATTGATTCATGATTCAGATCGTGTGTCAAATCGAGAAACTGCTGAAATCACCTGACTTTGGCAATCTGAATCCTGAATCGATACACTGATTCATAACGGTTCAAATCTTTGTTTTGAAATCGGCCCATTACTATATAAGTTCTTCTTTGTACTTACTACTTCTTCTTCATCGTATATTAATGTGCTCGGCAAGACTGTTCTGTGCTTGGCGCCACCAAATTGTGTTTTCCTTTAACTTTAGCAGCTTCAGGCATGTGAACAAAACAAAAGGGCACTTTCACTGGCGAATCGTGACATAAATGAGACACGTGTAAACAATAAGTGCTGATGAGTCCGGGCAAAGGATTTTGGGTAAAGCAGTCTTTGATGGAAGGTGTTACACTTTTATACTTTATAAAAGTGTATTATAAAGATTACTTTTATAATGGATGGATGCACTTTTTTGGTCTTCAAATTTTGGGCTGCCATTCACTGCCATTATTAAACCAGCAGCCATATCACCCTGTAGCCCAAGACTGGTTTCCCACTGAAGCTAAGCAGGGCTGAGCCTGGTCAGTACCTGGATGGGAGAACAACTGGGAAAACCAGGTAGCTGCTGGTAGAGGTGTTAGTGAGGCCAGCAGGGGGCACTCACCCTGTGGTCTGTGTGGGTCCTAACACCCCAGTATAGTGATGGGGACACTATACTGACAAAGAGCACGTCTCTCGGATGAGACGTTAAAGCGAGGTCCCGACTCTCTGTGGTCGTTAAAAATCCCAGGATGTCTTTCGGAAAAAGAGTAGGGGTGTAACCCCGGCATCCTGGCCAAATTTGCCCATTGGCCTCTGTCCATCATGGCCTCCTAATCATCCCCATATCCTGATTGGCTTCATCACTAGGTCTCCTCTCCACCAATCAGCTGGTGTGTGGTGAGCGTTCTGGCGCAATATGGCTGCCGTCGCATCATCCAGGTGGGTGCTGCACATTGGTGGTGGTTGAGGAGATTCCCCCCTTCAATGTAAAGCGCTTTGAGTGCCTTGAAAAGCGCTATATAAATTGAACGCATTATTATTATTATTATTATTATAATACAGCTTGGAAGAAACAGGACATTTTTCAATATAACTCAGACTGTATTTGTCTGAAAGAAGAATGCCATAGGATGGCTTGAGGGTGAGTAAATCATGGGATATTTTTCTTTTTTGGATGAACTATCCCAATAAGATAACGTTTTTAATTTTAATGAATGAAAGTTTTTTTTTGGGGGGGGGGGGGGGGCACACTCAGTTTCAGTCAATCTCATGTCAATCTTGAGTTCCTATAGAGTAGTATTGCATCCTTCATATCTCCGAAAAGTCTTTAGTTTTATTAAACTTATAAAGAAATATCGGCTGTACCGAGTCTTTCCGGAAAAAACAACAACAAGCGGCTACAGGCGTATCGTGTGGGCGGAGCTAAAGAATGACGAGCGTGGACAAAGCGGTGACGTCCTCAAGTGTGGAGAAGAAAACGCTACCCTAAATAAACCATAGCTATCAATCTGATTCAACAAATACATATATGATCCAGAATCAGATCCGGAGGCTGAAATAAATTGAACAGGAGAAACAGCAACAGCAGGACGTCCGTCTCTGTGGTATGAACTGTATTTAGTGGTCTGTCAACATTTGTGTGTCTTTACTCGCAGTTTATGAGGACATGATTCGGTTTATGGACTATTGTATGCGACTAAACCTTAGCAGTAGCAAGCAAAACGGTTTTGCACGTCAGACTAGTGTAACGTACATAGAGCAACAATGAAGTCCGTTAGCGCATTTGAATGAAGAAGCACGCTTTGTGAGAACGTCCCGGTTTATGTTTGGGTGGTTTTACAATAAACAAACTGACACCTATAGTGGTCAGCTAAACAAATGTATTTAAACACACACCATAGATCGCATGTTCCATTGTTAAATTAACTAACACTATACACGATTGTGTTGTTTACTGATGTTTACTTACGCGACAATAGCAACAACATCGACATTTGAAGCAGTTTTACTCACCGCCTGTTTCCAAAGCACGACCGTGAACCTTTATCGCTGGGACCGCTCCGTCAAAAACACACTTCTATGGTAACATTGTTGATTTGGTGAAGTCCTGTGACAGCAGTGACCGTGGAGATCGACTTTTGCAGTGCGACTGAAGCGTGATGTGACGCTTCTCGTCATTTCTGCAATCAAATAGTTTCAAATACAGCGCTGCCTTCCCGGAATGCTATGTGGGCGTGTTAAAGTCGCTTGACATCACCCATAGGAATAAAGTGGAGTGCGGCGTGACAGAAATGTTGCACGGACGAGTGGATCTGCATCTTGAGAGCAGTGTTTATGGGCATGCATTTGCTCTTTCGCTCTAGTCACGCGCGCACGCACCTTTCCCGAAGAAGAGCCCGTACGGCCCATACAAGGACCCATACTCGAAAAAAACTCTCCGAAACTTTTGAGAAACCGGAAGGAGTATTTTTGACACAGAAATACTCCATCAAACGTCCAACATTAGTTTTTGAAACTTTGTCTATGTTTAGGATGGGAATCCAAGTCTTTAACAGTGTAAAAAGCTCAGTATGCATGACACAGCATTTCACCCCCCCTTTAATGTATTGCATCTAATTTAACTAGAATTGATAGCAAGCTGTGGAAGAGCAATATATTGGAGCACCACAAATGAGAACCACAACAAAATACTCAGCAAAAAAAAAAAAAAAAAAAAAAAAAAATCCTGCAAGAATCACCACTCACTTTATAAATTGCCAGTTCAGTTTTTGAAAGTAGAGTCTTATGCTCAAGAAGGCTGTATTTATTTGGTCAAAAACACAGTACCAGTTATATTGTGACATTTTATTACAACTGTTTTCTATTTTAATAGGCACATCTGAATTTCCAACAGAACCTTCAGTATCATGATCCTTCAGAAATCATTCTAACATGCTGACTTGAAAAAAATATTTTACTTATTGTTATTAGTTGAAAAGGGTTGTGTTTCTAAAAGGACTGTGGAAAGAGTAAACTTGATTATTATGATTTTTTATTTTTTTTTGTTGAGGAGAAATTTCAAAAGTACAGAATTGATTTGAAATGGAATTGTTTTGTAAAAATATAAATTAAATTTTTGATCAGTTTGGTTATTAAAAAATAGGGTGGTGTGTGTTTTTTTAAAGAGCATTTAGAGGGTGTTTTATCTCCAACATGTTAAACTGATAGTCTAGTTAAATCTGATCGATAGTCTTTCTTTATATCTTTGATCATGACTAGACAGCAAAGACTACGTAAAATGACACTTTCTAACTGCCGAAAACTTAGACAAACATAGATCAACATGCTGAAGCATTATTTGTTCTGGTGAAATATTAATTTGTCAATGTGTTTTGAAGAGCTTGCCTAACTTGATGCATTAAACCAAGATCCCAGCGTAAGATGAGCATTAATCTGTGACATGCAGTGGTCTGAAGTCAAACTAAACTCCGGCCCATCTATCTCATGAGCTCGGTGGCAGTCTCTGCGCCTCGCCATTAATCAGAGTGTCACGTTTCATCTGGAGGTGTTGGCACTCCACTCCACTCACCCAAATAGCTGATCACACACAGCGTGTTCACAATTCCTACAGGCTAATTGCACATTTCGCAGTTGCCCTAGTCCCCGTGTGGCACTATCTAAATTCACTTTCTCTCTTGCAGTCATGCCACTATTAGTTCATCATCGTCAGCTAATGAATGCAGACTCCATTGTCTCTCAAAGTTTGATGAAATGACATGTAATTAATTGTGAGTTGTGCAGAATGAGGCTCAGGGAGTTTTGATGTCTAAGAGTGCTGATGTTCTTACAGTGTATCATGTCCTTTTTTCTTTCTTTTTTTGTAAGCACTGTAAAATCTATTAAAGTATCTTTTAGAATGGCTGACCCACAGATTATGCTGTGGCTAAAAGTCAACATGAAATAAAAAATGACCACATATTTTTTGTGGTCATATTGTGTAGTGAAATATCATTGCAAAACATTTATTTTTATTTTTTATAAACTAATAAACTCCAGATAAATTAATACATTTCTAATTGAATATCCTGCTTCACTCTTATTATTACACGGCTCTGTGAAATACTTGATTCTGATTGGTCAATCGTGCATTCCAGCGGTATGTTATTCCCAGATAACAACCTCCAAAGTGAAAAACACCGCTCATCCGGGTACTAGTTTACTTGACCGGTACTACTTTTATGAATAACGCTGTCGTTGACTGTCTGGAAAAGCATTTGTGAAGCCACAACACACACAACCTTGAGGCGGATGGGCTACAACAGCAGAAGACCCCACCGTGTACCACTCATCTACACTAAAAATAGGAAAAAGAGATTACAATTTGAACAAGCTCACCAAAATTGGACAGTTGAAGACTGGAAAAATGTTGCATTGTCTGATGATCCTCGATTTCTTTTATGACATTCAGATGGTAGTTAGAATTTGGCGTAAACATAATGAGAACATGGATCCATCATGCATTGTTACAACTGTACAGGCTGGTGGTGGTGGTGTAATGGTGTGGGGGATGTTTTCTTGGCAAACTTTAGGCCCCTTAGTGCCAATTGGGCATCGTTTAAATGCCACGGCCTACCTGAGCATTGTTTAAATGCCACGGCCTACCTGAGCATTGTTTCTGACCATGTCCATCCCTTTATGACCACCATGTACCCATCCTCTGGTGGCTACTTCCAGCAGGATAATGCACCATATCACAAAGCTCGAATCATTTCAAATTGGTTTCTTGAACATGACTGAGTTCACTGTACTAAAATGGCCCCCACAGTCACCAGATTTCAACCCAATAGAGCATCTTTGGGATGTGGTGGAACGGGAGCTTCGTGCCCTGGATGTGCATCCCACAAATCTCCATCAACTGCAAGATGCTATCCTATCAATATGGGCCAACATTTCTAAAGAATGCTTTCAGCACCTTATTGAATCAATGCCATGTAGAATTAAGGCAGTTCTGAAGGGCGAAAGGGGGTCAAACACAGTATTAGTATGGTGTTCCTAATAATCCTTTAGGTGAGTGTATAATAAAATAAGAGAAAATGAGCTTTAAACTGTTCACCTTTCTCACATCACCTGGAGTGTGACTGGGTCACTGTACAACTTTGAATCACTGTCAGTGTAAAAGGTTAGAGATGAATGAGTACATGCACTACTATTTCCTGTCAACATTCTAAATTCAATGGACATGCATGCTGCTGCATTAATATATATATATATTATGCTGATTGATTTGAAGCCCTTGATGCAATGAACAGCAGTTTACAGAACACCACACTGAGAATTAACTAGAGTTGTTGTCATTTGTATAATAACACAAATAACCTCTGGCTACAGACAGGAATATTCTGTCTACTCACGTGTCTTCTTGCCTCAGGTTGCTGTTAACCTGATTTACACAAGTCCTGTTAGATTGAGCTAAGGGCTCTCATGGTGGGATCTTCCTATTCCTGAAGCCATCCATCAAATTGTCTATCGATATTTGACATTTGGAAAATGGGCAGGATTCTGTATTCCAGACACGGGCATTCTCTTGTTTCTCTACTGTAATGGGTAAAAGTAAGATACTTGGATCTTTGCAATGACAATGATGGAGAATAGCTGTGATCAGTGGCTAGTTTAAATTGACAGAAGTGATTGGTGGCCTTCAATCCAGACTAAAATGAGCCCAATTCAAAACTCCACGGTGGCAGACTTGCATCTGCATTTATGATGCAGATTATGAAGTATTCACATATCATACAAGCACTACATATCCTATCGGCATGCTCAGGTGAGACAAGGGCTGATCAAAGCAAAAGTGTGTGTTTGTGTCTTTAAGTGGCTCTGTCCTTCGTGCCAATGCTGTCCATTGAGTTTCTGTCTGCGTGAAGATGAAACGGTAATAATGACAGCTCCCATCAATATGCTGCCCTTCAGGAAGCAGTGATGGATGAATAGCAATATTGGGTATAATTGAGAGCTGTTACCTGGTTTCTTTATGTTTTCTTTCTTTTCAGTGGAATTGAAACACTGCATTGGATTATCCCTTATTTATACTTCACTTTAATCTGAGGATTGTAACCCTAGATTAAAGGTGCCCTAGAATTTGAAACAATATGTTAAATTGTTCTCTGATATCTAGAGGGTATGTGGCTTATTTAAGGGCAAACAATTTTCAGATACAGTTTTACAGGTCCATTTACAACCCTATAAATTCTCCCTAGGATGTAATGCTTTGTTTTTGCCTTATTTGGAAAGAGTCATGAATATTAATGTTGAGCTCTGCTCTGATTGGCTTATTTCAGTCACTCACAGCTCACAGCAGTACAGCTGTTCAGCGAAGCGGCTCGTGAGTCCTGACCATCCTGACAGAACACAGACCGACTGAATGACACTTTAAGCAAAACATCTCTAATGGAAATTGATAAAATGCAGCTTACTTGTTTATTGGTGTTTTCAGATCATCCGTGTGCGAGAAAAGCTTGCATGCTTGCGGTTGCCAGATTTCAGTAATTAAAATCCCCCAAACAGAGCTTTTCTGTGAAAAGAAACCCGTATATTATCCAGTGTTTACCTAAACATGTCCAATCTGGCAACCATATGCACACGAGCTCTCTCTCGCGCGTGGATGATCTGAAAACACCAATAAACAATAAGCTGCATTTCAGCAATTTCCATTTGAGATGTTCTGCTTAAAGTGTCATTCAGTCTACATTTTAGACTTGTCTTTTTTCGTCTGGTCGGGTCAATCACATCGTGTATAGAGTCGGTGGGGCGGGGCTTAACATAATGACGTCCGAGTTGCGCTTGCATGCTTGTAGTAAACACAGAAACTGGCGAACGGCGGTCTTTCGAATCCGCTTTCACCGCGATTCTGGAAGACTTGGAGTTAAGCTTTTCTCTGAGAAAAGAACAAAGAACGGCACTGAAGTCATTCTTAAGAAGGGAAGATGTGTTCTGAGTTTTGCCGACCGGATACGGCGAAAGTTTAATCTTTCAACTAGCTCTGTTTCACCTTCGTTGCTCTGGTTGGTTGTAGCGCTATCCAATTGCGTGCACGCCGTGCAGAGGGAGTTTTTTAAGATAACCGTTTTTCCCGCCCCTTGGATTGAGCCCTGTCAATGGTGAGTTTCCAGACCAAACATCTTGATGTGGGTCTGGCTTGTCAGGCTAAGTAAATGCTTCTCTGCAAGTGCTTTTTGTTTGTGTCACTCAAAGTTTGAGAGCACAACATGCAGCAAACATTGTTCCAAAATGTGTAATGAGAATCCTTTATAAATCTGTTGTTGTCAACAAAACTGAGTTCACAAACAAATCTTTAATTCCTGGAAACATGTATTCACTCTAGCGTGTAGGTTTATAATCCAGACAGATTATAAATAAAATAAAAGAATCAGTCATTTTAAAATGTTCTGTGGGACGTAATTTCACAAACAGCGTGAGCGATTCAGTGGTGCTTCGTTTTCTCTCTCTCCTTTTTTCTCTCTCAAAATGTGCAAAACATCACACATGGTGCATCTGCACAAAGCAAGGGTCACTGGAGCACTGTAGGCGACGATACCAGGCTCTCGCGCTTCGGGGGTCAAGACAGTTGACGCTTGTCACTTGCACAATCAGGCCAGTGTTGCATCTAAGGCTGCATCAACTAGTTGATCAAATCTATAGGCTACTAATCGTTAATGAAAATCATCCTTATATCCACTGATCTATATAAAGAACAGTGGTTATATCCTTATATGTGAATGTTATCAATTCACACTAGTATTTCCCTTTTGACAGAATGCAGTCGATAGGGAGACATTTTTTTTAGCAAAAAAAAACAAAAAAAACAAAAACAAATAGAGTAAACAATTAAGCTGAAAAATATGCTGTTGGACTTGGACACTAAATTTAGGTTTAAAAGTCATCATGTAAACTCTAAAAAATGCTGGGTTAAAAACAACCCAAGTTGTGTTGAAAATGGACAAACCCAGAAATTGGGTTGTTTGAATGGGTCCATTCTCTGGGTTCAAACAACCCAATTTATGGGTTTGTCCAATTTCAACACAACTTGCGTTGTTTTTAACCCAGCATTTTTTAGAGTGTAGGCAAACTAGTAACTGAATATAAATGTAAGATGTTTTTACAGTAACAGTTACTGTGTGTGTGTGTGTGTGTGTGTGTGTGTGTGTGTGTGTGTGTGTATGTGTGTGTGTGTGTGTGTGTGTGTGTGTGTGTTCCTGCAGAACATTCCTCTTATCTTGCAACACTGACTTTGTGTTTTTTTGTGTTTTTGTTTTTCTTTAATATCATTTTAATATAGGAATTTAAACTGTCATTTTGCTTGCACTTAATGTAGGCTATCAAAATTTTAAATAAATTAAATATTACTTACTGATTAGTTCACTTGGTTTCTATATTAGTTAATAGTAGTAGCTGAAGTGTTAATTTAGTGCTACTTATTTGTCCTGCATTACTTCCTGCATAGTTATCTGTTAATAACGGTCCATTATTCCAAAGTGTTACCATATTTTATTATTATAATAATGTTTTTTTTATTACAAAAATCAATTTGATGAATCGATAAATCTGAAAAAAACAATAATCTGCCACCCATTCGATTATCTAAAGAATTGTTAGTTGCAGCCTGAGTTGCATCGTCACTAAAGTTTATGATTTGAACATCTTTTTAAATCTTGTCAATTTGAACATTAAAGTTGATTTTATGAAACTGATGAAACTTTTTCAGTACTTGTGCGCTCTCTGAGAGATGGTTTTCTTCTCGCATCACAAACAGCTCGCAATGAACAAAACTGAGTTATTTTTGGCGGATTTTATCGCTTTAATGGCCAAAAACACAGAATTTGTCTAGTATCATCAACAAGCAGGTGAGTGAATGTATGTGTAACAGTATAATCATAATGGATCTGGACTCTTTAAGCGACAGTGTGTGTCTGTCATTAAAGCTGATAAAACAACAAAAGAGAGCTTTAATTGTGAGGAATCAGGATTAATAGCCTATGTCTATTTCTGTACCTGAATGTGCTTGGCCTAACCCAAAAACGTTTCTCTTTATTTCGTTTTTATCTTTTTTTCTGTTATGTTCACTGCTACTTTTGTTTTAATTAAAAGATTGAAATCAAGCTTCCATGTGTTGTGTTAACCATTGAGCAACAAAATTAGCCCTTTGTAAAAAAAACACAAATACAACGAGTGAGCAAACATTTAGGTGTGTTCAAACATTTAGGTGTTCTGAATGTCAACACAGCTGTGATTAACTGGGTCTGGTGTCT
Source organism: Pseudorasbora parva (assembly GCF_024679245.1). Taxonomy (NCBI): domain Eukaryota; kingdom Metazoa; phylum Chordata; class Actinopteri; order Cypriniformes; family Gobionidae; genus Pseudorasbora; species Pseudorasbora parva. The sequence continues at coordinate 10,911,294 of NC_090174.1, read as the reverse complement.
TTTTCGTAACATTTTATAAAAGCAATAAGCAACAGGTTTGCACTGCAGTAATGTTGCTGTTCTGAGTTGTATAGGTTTTCACAAACAATAACCTCTCATGACTTATTGCTTTATTTAATACTAATTTCTATTTTGGAGTAATTAGCACCCTGATGGACAGCCCAGTATCACAAACTGACAGTCTTACTAAGCAAACTGCCAAATAGACTGATTACAGCACATGGAACAATCATTAAGATGTTAGTATCAAAAGCATGATGCAGTTTCACAACACAGTGTGCTGAAATTAATAGTCTGATCTCTAGAGAAGATCAAGCCGACCGTTCATCATGTCTCGAACAAATGAGGAAAAGATCCAGCAGATTACACTTAGTTTGTTCTCCAAAAAATATGCAGTGCCTGCTCATTTATCTGTGTGCCACAAGCTTTCCATGCAATCATTGTGAGTGGGTTAGCGAAAGGGGAAAATTGCCATCCAGCTCATAATCTTCAGAGCAGCGACTCAACATTTTCATTCAGTGTCCTACACGTACATTTAATATTTGATTTAAGAGGGTTACCAAGCAGGCTACATCTACATTAATCTGGATACATTTGAAAATTCACATTTTTCTACGTTACGTTTTGGCCACACTGAGACTTTTGTCCAGCGAATTTGAAATTGTGACCAGTTAAAGGGGTACTTCAGTGCTGGGAAGATGAATCTGTATTTAAACTGGGTCATTAATGTAGTAGAAATGTGAAATTATTTTTGAATTTGGTGCCTTCTAGACTGAGAAAAGCCAGAACATTTTTAATTTTTGTCTCATGGGGATGAAAGACAACAACTCCCAGAATGCACTTGCTTCGCTGCCCTACGAGGCCACTCCCAAAGCCACCGCTATTAGTTCACTGGATCAGTTGCCCACCACGGCATCGCCCCTACAGTTGTGTTCATTTTCATAGTTATAAAATAATTTAGTTCAGTTAGAGAACTGATACTGCAATTAAAAACTGAACGTGTATTCAATATAATGTGAGTGAGCCGAGCGAGTGTCACGGCACAAATGCAGCAAGAGTCAGAGTACATTCATCACAAGAGTGTAGAGCTGAGGTAGTCACGGCTGCAGCAGTCATTCACAGCGCGTTTTAATAGGAATTAATTAATAAATTTGCACCGCTCCGTTTACATGAATGTCCGCAGCTGCCCAGATCCCCCCCCCCCACGCGTGGGTTGAAAACATGCGGAAATAGCTCCCTCTACTGGCTGTAGTCTTTAGACTCTGGCTCAAAAAATCCTCTGATGACGCAAATATCATTTTGTCATCAGAGGATTTTTTGAGCCAGAGTCTAAAGACTACAGCCAGTAGAGGGAGCTATTTCCGCATGTTTTTTCATTTTTTCAGAAATAAAATACATAAATCTCTCATCTAAGGGGCATATAAGGTGAGGAAGCATGATCATACAAACGTACTACCAGATTTTTACTGATACAAAGCTAAATGCTAAATCACTGAAGTAAGTAACACTTTTAATTGATGTGTGACAACACCGGTAATACCGGTATCACAGGCAGGGGTCGCTAATTCTAATTCCAATGCACCATTATGGATGTCAATGCGGATGTGAGCATTTTTTGCTGATGAGCGCGGATAGCCGAGTTCAATGACATGCTGTTGTAATTAGACAGGCCCATGGTCTCTCAAATTAGGCCTTTCTTGCGCATGTGCTGTTGTATGCAGATAGTACGTGCGGTGTCAAAATGTGGGCTGCGCGTTGATGGGATGTGCGGGCGCTCGCAAAAGCACCTGATGACAAAAATGACGTCACATGGACGGTGTGTGAACGTGGACGGCCGAAGTATTCTTTGGGCTTCAAGCAGACATGTTTAGTTTTTAATTGTTCTCTATCTAAACAAAATTATTTTTACTATGAAAAAATCGAAACAACAGTGATGTATCCTGTGTTGCGGCATGGATATACTTTAAGCAAAATCGAAGAACGAACTAATCTGAACAAAATCAGGCCAAATTAAGTTTGTTTAGAGTCTGTTTTTGGGAGTCTGAAGCAACTAACTTTCTGGAAAAGTTAGCTTTGGCTGGTAAACACCTTTGTACAACCATTGGTCCATGGCGATTACATGATAGGTGTGTAAAACTTTGTTTTACCCCTAAATGAGGAACGAAAAAGAACTTTGCCATGAGTATATCAGGGCCTTTAGTGGTGGGATAATTTGCTAATAAAATAATTATGCCAGAAGAATAGTGTGAAAATGTTATGCCTGGTCTCTTAGTAAGTTTTTATTATGTTCAGTAAGATGATTTAGGTATTTTCAGATGTTTCCATGTGAACGTTGAACTTTTGGAAAATGCTAGTGTATACGGAGAGCATTTTGAAAAATAATCTGAACATTCATTTTATCCCCATTGATTACACAGGTAGCACTGTGGCCCATCACTTAATGTTTGTCTCTGACTTGAAGTGTGTGACAGTCTCTCTGGTGGGCACAGTGGAAATGTTAAGCTTCACTGAATACAGACAATGAAAAAGCCCCCAAAGCCAAAACACTTTATATAATGTGCCGTGAAGAATGGGTGGCTAATGGATTCTGGCCAATAACCCTTTAGATTGCAGCAACAGACAAATATCCTTGGAGCTCAGTCCTGTGTCCGGGTGAATTGTCTTGGAAAATACTTGGTCTGTACCTTGCGCTCTAAACCGCATGAATGAAATCTTAAGTGGCTCCAAACTGGGTCCACTGTCATCCTAGGACATCTGCCTGCTTTGCTTCATTCAGTTACAAACCCCTTATCTTGGAAACTCGGAAAGAACTACTTTTCAATACTGAAGTTGAGAAGAACTTTTAGTGGCTCATTCATTCCAGCTGAAATGTGGTCTTGACCTTTTTCACAGTTCTTTCTGGTTGCTGCATCAACATGGCAGAGAGATAGAGGCAAGTTCTCTCTTACTGTGTCGGCAGATAGTGCTTCTGCCAGGAGATGGCAAATCAACTGTGGACAGTTGGGTTGGGCTTGTGTTTTCAAGCAAACAATTTGGCCTTTTCCCCCCCTTTCTATCCGCTACAAGAGCAAACAGGGTTAGAGTGGGACACGATGCTGACACGCTTCAGTCCTGCAACCTTAAGCACTCCTCTGGGCCTGTTTTGGTTTCTCATGCTCCGACAAGATTCATTTTTCCCCCAGCAAGTTCCATTTGCAAAGGGGAAAATAGTATTAATAAAATATTAGTCATTAATCAAACATGCTGGCTTCTTCGCCAGTCCCACGTGGTTTTTGAGGAGAATTTAACGCTGTGGCGGGTAGTAGTGCCTTACTTTGTTCCCTTCGAATGAACGAGCTTTCAAAATTTAAACCGAGTAATTGACTTATGCTCCCCTGACGGAGCACTATAGTAATGGATGACTTAGACGCTCTCTATGTATCCAGAAAATACATTGCTTTGCGATGCAAAGTAGCATTTCCACCCTTGCAAGCGTGATTTATGCGTGCGTGTGAGCTATAACGGCTGGTGTATGTTGAAAAAGTGGCAGATCAAATCCAATCAGGACTGTGGAGAAGGAACTCCAGGCCCTCGTTTCTTATCACGCACCTTAGCCTCTAAAAGCGCTGTTCGGGATTTGAGTGGTTCATTAACAACTTGAGGGTGAGAAACGAGTTCCACAAGAGTTTTGCTCATTCCGTGGTTAGGAGCTTATTGATTTCAGAAGCTCTTTGCTCTGTTCCGCCATATGCATTGCCTTGAATCAGCATGAGCAATGAAGGCCCCTAATTTATCATTACAAATCAAATGCTCACTCGCATTTGCATACACTGCCTATACTTGCCAGCACACATGCTCACGTTTGTCTCTGGAAATCTCCATGGAGACTGAGGGGGAATATTTTAGACTCATTGGTCTTTTGAGCATTATTTACTCTCTGATAGTTATCGATAACTAGATACGAGTAGAGCTGAATTCCATCTGTTGAATTGGTGCATTTGTATATAGTATTCAGTGGTCATTATTTGTGATTGCATTGGAGAGCTGTAAGCCTGCTAATAAATTTCACTCTGTCTTACAAACACTAGTCTGAGAATATCAAAGCTGAGAACCATTTCCTGTATTAACGTCTCAGTATAATGAAGTTGGTCTGCCAAATTTATAGTGGATCTCTGAAGATTGTCTCATCATAAACTAATAACGAAACTCGTGCCCTGGGGTATTACTGCAGATAGGCTATAAAGCCTTCCTGTGCTAAATTCATTGATGAAACAGTGAAAATTTATTTCACACATTTACATTTAGCAGTTTGCATCCAGCTGAGCCATTTTCTAGATCTCATTAATGCAATAAGTTGACATAATTGAGTGAAACTTCAACCCTTTTTTGTCCAAAAACAATCTGACGGATATTTATATCCAACCTGACTTGTGGTTTCAAGATATACATTTGTCCAGTATATGTGTGTACTATCTGGACATCAAACCATTGACCATTGACTATTAGTGCCATGAAGCAGACAAGTATTTTTTCCTGCCTACATACTGCATGCTTAGTACACACATTAAAGGGTTACTTCAGCGATTAACATATGGCTTTGTATCAGTAGAAACCCTGGAGTATATTCAAATGATCGTGCTCCCCCCTCTTATATCCCCCTGAGACGAGAGATGTATGCATTTTATTTCTGGAAAAATTCCTCTCGTGACGCAAATTGACGATATTTGCGTCACGAGAGGAATGTTTGCCCAGAGGCTAAAGACTACAGCCAGCAGAGGGAGCCATTTCCGCATGTTTTCAACTCGTGCATGGGGAATGGAGATCACACTTACAGCACAGCTCAGCTACAGGCATTAATTTAAACGGATGCTAAGCAATGTAAGTGTTTTAACTTCTCAAATTAATTTCTATGAAAGTTAAGCTTCCAAAGGCATGAACTGAAAACGCGTTGTGAATGTATGCCGCGAATGTGGTCGCGATTACCCCAGCTCTCATCACAAGAGCTCATCAACTCATTTATGACGTTAAATGTAATCTGTCTCCTAATCTGAGTCTGCTGTGAGACTCATGCGGCAACTCGATCGTTATATTGAACACACGTTCAGCATTTAATTGTACTTTCTGAACTCAGTCACTGTAATCCAGTAGCGGTGGCTTTGGGAATGGCCTCACAGGGCATCGAAGCATTCTGGAAATTGTAGTCTTTCATCCCCATGAGACAAAAATACATTTTCTGTCTTTTCTCAGTCTAGAAAGCACCAAAATTCAAAAATAATTTCACATTTCTACTACATTGATGACCCCGTTTAAATACAGATTAATCTTCCCAGTGCTGAAGTACCCCTTTAACCTTGCATAATAACATGCATATTAAAGTAGTGTTGTGACCACATTGAATCAATTGAATCAATGCCATGTAGAATTCAGGCAGTATATATATATATATATATATATATATATATATATATATATATATATATATATATATATATATATATATATATATATATATATATATATATACGCATGCACGCACACACAAACCTGATTCCAAAAAAGTTGGGACACTGTGCAAATTTTTAATAAAAACAGAATGCAATGTAATGAATGCAAATGCATTTTTTTTTTTGAGAATACAACATAGATTACATATCAAATGTTTAAACTGGGAACATTTATCATTTTAAAGGAAAAAAAAGATGTTTTTTTAAATTTCATGGCATCAACACATCTCAAAAAAGTTGGGACAAGGCCATGTTTACCACTGTGTGGCATACCCTCTGCTTTTTATAGCAGTCTGCAAACGTCTGAGGACAGAGGAGACAATTTGCTCAAGTTTTGGAATAGGAATGTTGTCCCATTCTTGTCTAATAAATAATTCAAGTTGCTCAACTGTCTTAGGTCTTCTTTGTCACATCTTCTTCTTTATGATGCGTCAAATGTTTTCTACGGGCGAAAGATCTGGACTGCAGGCTGGCAATTTCAGTACCCGCATCCTTCTTCTACGCAGCCATGATGTTGTAATTGATGCAGTATGGGGTGTTGGAAAATGCAAGGTCTTCCCTGAACGAGATGACGTCTGGATGGGAGCATATGTTGTTCTAGAACTTGTATATACCTTTCAGCATTGATGGTGCCTTTCCAGATGTGTAAGCTGCCCATGCCACACACACTCATGCAACCCCATACCATCAGAGATGCAGGCTTCTGAACTGAGCGCTGATAACAACTTGGGTTGTCCTTGTCCTCTTTAGTCCTGATGACATGGCGTCCCAGTTTTCCAAAAATAACTTCAAATTTGGATTCGTCTGACCACAGAACAGTTTTCCACTTTGCCACAATCCTTTTTAAATGAGCCTTGGCCCAGAGAAAACGCCTGCGCTACTGGATCATGTTTAGATACGGCTTCTTTTTTGACCTATAGAGTTTTAGCCGGCAACGGCTAATGGCACGGTGGATTGTGTTCACCCACAATGTTTTCTGGAAGTATTCCTGAGCCCATGTTGTAATTTCCATTACAGTAGCAGTAGTTTTTTTCTCTGAGAAACTCCTTTCTGATATTGCTCCACTATTTTTCGCCACTTTTGGGGAATTGGTGATCCTCTGCCCATCTTGAATTATGAGAGACACTGTCACTCTAAAAGGCTCGTTTTATACCCAATTATGTTGCCAATTGACCTAATAAGTATAGCAAATTGGTCCTCCATCTGTTCCTTATATGTACATTTAACTTTTCCGGCCTCTTATCGCTACCTGTCCCATCTTTTTTGGAATTTGTAGCTCTCATGAAATTCAAAATGAGCCAATTTTTTGCATGACATTTCAAAATGTCTCACTTTCAACATTTTATATGTTATTTATATTCTATTATGAATAAAATATAAGTTTATGAGAATTTTTAAAGTAAATTCTTCTTGTAAAGGCAAAGGTTGAGTTTTCAGCATCATTACTCCACTCTTCAGTGCCACATGATCCTTCAGAAATCATTCCAATATGCTTGTATTATAATTTTTTTCTGTAAGATTCTTCAAAGAATAGATAATTTAAAGGAACAGCATTTATTTCAAATGGAAATTATTGACTCGTATGACATTTTAATGTTTGACTGTCACTTTTGAATGGATCTGTCCTTTAAAGGAAATAAATGTAAATCAGTTACATTGTTCTATAATTTGTTTTAAACCCGTAAGTTAAAACATCCTTTTTGAAGATTTACATTTGTATTTTTCCTTGCTAAGATCAGTCTGAATGTTCATCTTTTTGTTTGGTGTTGGTTTGGTGGAGACAAAGCATCCTGTGAACAGTCATACTCTTCTTTTCAGTGACATCTTGATGTCCGTGTCCATTTTCCTTTCTTTAATATGTCTCTAAAGCAAAATACTGCATTTGTATAGCCCATGAATCAACAGCTTGACTCCGGCACAGTAAAGCCACGTGTGTCCCACTGCTGATAAGCTGAAATATGTGAAGTGTGCAGAAGCACTAGTGCCTGTCACTGTACTGACTACTCCAGCATGCAGGCTGGATCAAACACTTATCTGCACACTTCCTTAAGCCAGATGTGCTCACTAAATCAAACATGAAGAGAGCGAGACATGGACACAGGATAAATCTGTCCCGCGAGTGTGTGATCCGACTGAGCATGTGTAACAAATTCCTAAAAGCTTGTTGAACAGGTAAAGAGTGCGTCCAAGTCTATTCGTTTCCATCTGCATGCTAGTGGACATCTTAAATTTGGCAAAATAAACCAGACCAGAAATACAGATTTTCATCCATTAAAATGTTCTAGAATGAAAATTTTCTTTCCCCTTGTCACAATCTCCAGTCACCAGCCCAGTCACCACTACATCTCCCAGCGTTCTCCCTGGCTCCCTTTAAGGCCTAATGCAGGGATATGCATTGTCTTTCTCGACTGTATAAAGTTCCCTTAAGGCATATGTCTGCTTGAATACTCATCAAGATGGACATGTTGACATACTTTTTCGGTGAGTTTGTCCGTTCAAGCGCAAGCCTTGAAAGATAACTCAATATTTGCAGTGTGAGACGCTTGCGTGCTCTCGGATGAGTGGACAGAGATAGATCTTCTCTCAGCGCACGTGAGTTCTCCTTCACGTCTTCTGGCTCTACACACGGGTGATGACGGCGAAAATGACTTGTCATACTGGAACATACGGCAGCACTCGCATGCTCTGAACAGTTTACAAAGAGAGACAGTTTTGCGTTTTTCTTTTATTATTTATTAGACACGTTTTTCTTTTATTATCGCTGTTGTTGTAGTGTATCACTGAGAAGCCAGCACGTGTATCCATCGGTAGAAACATACATAAAGCATTCTTTTCAAGTTACAACCCATATTAAATATGCATCATCAGATGTAAGATGAACGGCTGTCCAAGTGCGTGCCGGCACCTTTTACACGGCACCCCTGCTCACGTCAGATGGCACCCCGGTTGGGAAACGCTGGTATAGTCAATGCAAAGACATGAAAAGACATTCTGTATTTTCTGCATTATTCCAAACAAATAAATTGTTATCCACAAATAAATTTAAAGTTTCACCAAAATGTATTAGATTTACAAAAAAATACAATGACATTTGTGTCATTTACAGATGATGGAGGCCACTGTGCTCATTGGGACCTTCAATGCAGCAGAAATGTCTCTGTACCTTCCTGTATTGGAGGTCCACAGACAATTCCTTGGACTTCATGGCTTGGTATGTGCTCTGACATGCACCGTTAACTGTGGGACTTTATATAGACAGGTGTGTGCCTCTCCAAATGATGTTCAATCAACTGAATTTTGTAGAATTTTGTAGTTGTAGAAACATCTCAAGGATGTCAGTGAAAACAGGATGCATTTGAGGCAAGGTGGGGGAGAGGACGCTGGCGTTGTCTGTTCGCCGCTTCTTCACCCACAAATCACGTTAACTGTACTATTTGATTTAGATTTTTTTTCTTATGTTTGTGACTAGTCTAACAGTCAGAGCTACAATTGGGACTGTTGCTGATTGCTGGCACCCACTAAGAGGCTGTTGTTCGCCGCTCGTCGCTCGCCATTTTCCACTGTTTCTCTGCTGTTTTTGTTTGAATTGTTGCGGTTGGTTCTGATTTGAAGGACATTTAATGCTGCTCTCTCTTCTGGGTGTCGGCTGCTCACTGACCATCCCTTAGGCTTGAACTGGTGGCATAGCACTGGGCCAGCGTCATCAGTGTCCGGCATGGTGTTGAGATGTTCCGCTTCTCGGCTGCTGAGTCTCGGCTGCGCCGCTGTTCTGTCTTGCATTGCGGCCTTAGAACGGCTTGGACTTCTGCGCTGACCCCGGTGCGTGTCCACAGAAGTGCCCGGAAAACTTTTTTTGCCTCCTGCATCTGATCTTCAACTGTCATGCCTCGACGACGTCATCAGGACACTGCCGAATTGGAAATATGTAGCAATAGAGCCTCTAGCACTGGGAGAAATATAATACATGGAGTGGACTGCAGTGTACTGTGGAGCTTACAGAGACTTCCACCATCAGCTCTGTTTTCTGTTCAGAAAAGCTTTTAACTGTCATGTTTTGGTTGATTGTTTGTATTATTCTATATTTTTATTTGTTATTCATTTTTTTGTTATTTTTTTCCCTTTGTTGCACTTTGAGATTCTTCGAAATGAAAAGTGCATTATAAATTAAATCTATTACTATTTTATTATTATTACTTGAGCTCAATTTTAAGTGTCATTGAAAAGGCTGTGAATATACTAATGTACATGCAAATTTTGTTGTGTTTTATATTTTTAATAAATGTGCAAATATTTCAAAAAAACTTCTTTCATGTTGTCATTATGGGGTATTGTTTGTTGAATTGAGGAAACAAATATTTATAATATAAAATATAATATATATAATATACTGTATATAATTTTGTAATAAGGCTGTAACATAAAATGTGGAAAAAGTTAAGTGCTGTAAACACTTTCCAGATGCACTGTATATCACACATTTGATGAAAATACTGAAATTACATTAGCCTATATTTCTGTTATGCAATTTTCATTCATGGTGTTTGAGAGACGTGAATAACCTTACTTTCTTAGTGTAATGTAATTTTATTATGTATTTTATTTAGGCCTACTATATATATATATATATATATATATATATATATATATATATATATATATATATATATATATATATATATATATATATATATATATATATATATATATATATATATATATATATATATATATACAGAATCTGTTAATATAATGTATTTTAACTTTGCTAACTTTGCTTACAATTATGAAAAGATAAAATGCATATAACACATCATGAATACCTTATTTAACCTGCTTTGCCTGAGCCTTATCATTTTATATCAAGTGATTGCGTCTGTTTCTATTCTTGTAGGTTTTAATCATCAGAACGACTTGCAAACAACATCTCTAAAAATGAACACAGGAGAATGTGCCATCTTCAGATGAGCCACTGTGAATCTTGTGTACATGCTTAAAGAGGTATGACAGGTAGGAACAACCTTCTGAGTGCGCTCAAGTTCATTGACTTTATAACACCTCAGAAAGTGGCAGCAGAGTGAAGGAAAGGCCATATTTTACCTGACAAACCTTAAATGCTTGTAAAATAGTTTATTTTTTTACTGCTTATGGTTCCCTCTGCAGTGTTGCATAGTACATATCAGCCTATTCTTTATTGTAGCTCTCAAACTAACCTCTCTCTCCCATGCAAACATCTTTCGGCTATGTCTAACTACACTTGATCCATGTGGTCTCAGCTCTCCAAATGTGCTGTCCTTTGCCCTGCTTTTCTGGTAGTAGTTTGTTACGTTGCACACCATCTTGTAGATTTAGATGATGCGGCTTTACCCGACAGCAGAGAGGAGCTCGAGGACACGCTTTCCATTATCAGTCATTGTAACACCTGCAGTTCATCTGCAGGGAACTATTTACAGGAGCTTTAGAACAAACAGCCTGAGATTTATCACTCTTTTGTGTATGTAGTCTGGGAGATTTCTTGTTTATTGTACCTTTGTTGTTGCAGTACCAAAAAAGCCCATCTCCTTTGTCCTTGAAAACTCATTTTGTTATTAATGTCTAAAATTGATTTAAAAAATGTTGCCCAACCATTCTTTCATGCTTTCAAACGGTTTAGATAGAACATATTACGGTAATAGCTCTCTTTTGAGCAGTGGACTTTTTTTCTTGTCTTTTCCTTTTTTTCCTTGCCTTTCCTTCTTTCTTTTTTTCTTCTTTAAAAAAAAAAAAAAAAAAATTGTGTTCTTTTCACGGGCAAGATTATATTTTGATTGGTTATTGTAATTTTTTTCGTCATTTTGATAAGCTTACAAAAAGGCAAAATAATCAGGCTGCTAAACAACTTGCATATTGCGTTGAAGTAATTTTCTCTTTTATGTCACATATGCATGATGTTAAATACATTTGCCTACACAAATAACTAATTAATGGACAGATCTTACTTGTAGGAAAAGGTTTTGTAGAATAACTCACAATTTCTTTAGTTAATTCAAAGCTTGATCCTTTGACTACTTCTGGGGCTATTTTCATTAGTGGAGAAAATACTACACTTCTGTCCAGTTGTTTAGGGTCAGTAATATTTTTCTTTAAAAATAAAAATAAATAAATACATTATAGCAAGGATGCAAAATATAAAGCATATATATAGCAAGGATGCATTAAACTGATCAAAAGTGTCTAGTTCAAATAAATTGTTCATTTCAACTTTTGACTTATCAAAAGGATACTGAAAAAAAACAAAATCATAAGAATTTCCATAAAAATATTAAGCAGTGTTTCCAACATTGATAATAATCATAATAATAATTAGGGATGCCCTGATACAGATACCAGTACTTGGGTGTTGGTCCGATACTGCGCTCAAGTACTTGTACTTGTAAAACTACCCCAATACAATCTCATCTGAAATCACTTTATGGCAACATATCTTTGGATGCGGAGCCATGCAGAAAGTTACATAACTCGACGTGCTGCACGTTATTTGACAGACAGCTGCATTTTTTTTTTTTTATCAACTTCAAAAACAGAGCAACAATTACTGCCATTATAAAGCTTGGATTAGCCAGGACTTTTTTTTTATTTAAAGTCTGAAAGAAAAATGTCATATACACCTAGAATGACTTAAGGGTGAGTAAATCATGGGCTAATCATATTTTTTAGGTGAACTATCCCTTTAAACTTTAGTTAGCCATTATAGACATAGACATTCAATGGAGTCAAGACTAATAATTCAAACCTAAAAGCCTATTATAATCAGATTTCCTCAAATAAAAGTTAGTGCACATAAGTTACCATGTTAAGGTATTGTTGTTTTTTACCATGTAAAAATGGCAGCAACAGCGTTAAGCTTTAGCCACCTTTTTAGCAGAGCTTTTAATTGACTTGTCATTTCTTAATTTTTCTGTTTTATTTATTTTATTTTATTCATTTACTTATTTATTGTTGTTGATTGTTTTTTAATTCTGTAGCACATTGAGATTTTGTTAAATATAAAGTGCATTATAAATAAAATGTATTATTATTATTATTATTATTATTATTATTATTATTATTATTATTATTATTATTATTATATTTACTTTGTTACAGTCACAAAGTGAAAAATATCTGATGAATATAAAACATTGTTAGCCCTCCTGTTATATGTACGACATTTTTTACCCACTGGGGTCAATTTGACCCCAGAAATATTTAAAAATTTTTTTTATTTTTTATTAAATATTAAAAAATATTATTTTTTTCCCTCCAATATTTCAAGGTTTGTGTCAAAGGTAATTTATGTCTTTGTTGACTACTTAAGTAGCCTTTTAAATTAACATCCACCCTTCTCCCCCACCCCCCCGCTCCTTATACATCCAGAATACCCATTGCACAACTATAGACAAATTTGCAAATCACCATAAAATCTTACGGCTTGACCTAAAATGGGAAAAGTGCATATATTGTGTTTTATTTGGTTTATTATACATATACAATTTTGTAATTTAAAACATTTGGAAAGAAAAACGATTTATTTTATCAAGGATAGTTTGGGAAATATAAACACAATTTCAAACATTTAGAAGGATTTTATTTTTGCACAGAACATCATTACAATTAAACAATCAGTAAGGAACACATAACAGTCCTTTTTGTTATCAAGAATAGCAACATACATAATGTGTGGAATCATATTTGACCTCAAGAAACCAAACACAATTTCAAACATTCAGAAGGATTTTATTTCTAAAACAGAACAGCATTACCACCAGTTAACATTAGTAAGGAACACATAACCGTTCATTAACTAAAGAAAGAAAGATTTACAAAACCTATAACAATATACACCTATAAAAAGTAAATTTGAGCATTGTCAGAAATTGTTTTATGAGACTAAGTGCTTTAGACAAATATATGAGTTAGACAGAATACAACCAGCATAGACAGAATATGAACAGCATATTGTTTTTTACATACAGCTCACCATAAGGTACATTCCAGCCTTTTGTCTGCACTACTTTGCACATGATGTGCAGAAAGTGTGTGCGTATTCCTTGCAGATGTATTTTTTTTTGCATTCCACACAAGTGATGCTGGTCTTGGTATAATTTCTGTTGGGATAGACCTTGCACATGCCACGTTTTCTGCCTGCAGTGTGGGTCTGCATTTGGATGTCCTTCACAACAGTTGCATCAGCTGTTGATGTTTTTGGAAGGCACCGTCTTCTTTCGATGTGAAGTTTCACCAGCTCGTAATCCAGCTGCTTCAAGAAAATTTTCCTTTGACTCAGTTTTCAGCTGTTCCAATCCTTGTATATTTCACTCCATAACACGAAGGCACTGTAGGCGCTTACATCAATGATCTTGAAGAAAATGACAAGAGTCCAACAAGCAGTCATCCGTCTGCAGCTGTAGGTGGCTGTTACCTTGTCCAAATTATCAATGCCTCCCTTTGTCTTCCCGTTCTGTCCTGCTCATCCCACAGCCTCAACCATTTAAGCTGTCCACTGCTGCCTCTTACTCCCCATCTCCGGTTAAGGTGGCCACCACCGCACATGTAAAGAGACGTGTGGCTAATTGACTTTTGGAGCAATCCTGCTGCTCCAGCTCTCCTCGAACTCTCTCCAAGTCACTTTGAGCACTCTCCAGCTCTCCTCAAGCTCTCTCCAAGTCACTTTGAGCACTCTCCAGCTCTCCTCGAATTCTACAAGTCTCCTAAAGCCCGCTTCAGCTCTCCTCAAGCTCTCTCCAAGTCTCCTAGAGCCCGCTTCAGCTCTCCTCGATCTCTCTCCAAGTCTCCTAGAGCCCGCTTCAGCTCTCCTCGAGCTCTCTCCAAGTCTCCTAGAGCCCGCTTCAGCTCTCCTCGAGTTCTCCAAGTCTCCTAGAGCCCGCTTCAGCTCTCCTCAAGCTCTCTCCAAGTCTCCTAGAGCCCGCTTCAGCTCTCCTCGATCTCTCTCCAAGTCTCCTAGAGCCCGCTTCAGCTCTCCTCGAGCTCTCTCCAAGTCTCCTAGAGCCCGCTTCAGCTCTCCTCGAGTTCTCCAAGTCTCCTAGAGCCCGCTTCAGCTCTCCTCAAGCTCTCTCCAAGTCTCCTAGAGCCCGCTTCAGCTCTCCTCGATCTCTCTCCAAGTCTCCTAGAGCCCGCTTCAGCTCTCCTCAAGCTCTCTCCAAGTCTCCTAGAGCCCGCTTCAGCTCTCCTCGATCTCTCTCCAAGTCTCCTAGAGCCCGCTTCAGCTCTCCTCGATCTCTCTCCAAGTCTCCTAGAGCCCGCTTCAGCTCTCCTCAAGCTCTCTCCAAGTCTCCTAGAGCCCGCTTCAGCTCTCCTCGATCTCTCTCCAAGTCTCCTAGAGCCCGCTTCAGCTCTCCTCGAGCTCTCTCCAAGTCTCCTAGAGCCCGCTTCAGCTCTCCTCGAGTTCTCCAAGTCTCCTAGAGCCCGCTTCAGCTCTCCTCAAGCTCTCTCCAAGTCTCCTAGAGCCCGCTTCAGCTCTCCTCGATCTCTCTCCAAGTCTCCTAGAGCCCGCTTCAGCTCTCCTCGAGCTCTCTCCAAGTCTCCTAGAGCCCGCTTCAGCTCTCCTCGAGTTCTCCAAGTCTCCTAGAGCCCGCTTCAGCTCTCCTCAAGCTCTCTCCAAGTCTCCTAGAGCCCGCTTCAGCTCTCCTCGATCTCTCTCCAAGTCTCCTAGAGCCCGCTTCAGCTCTCCTCGAGCTCTCTCCAAGTCTCCTAGAGCCCGCTTCAGCTCTCCTCGAGTTCTCCAAGTCTCCTAGAGCCCGCTTCAGCTCTCCTCAAGCTCTCTCCAAGTCTCCTAGAGCCCGCTTCAGCTCTCCTCGATCTCTCTCCAAGTCTCCTAGAGCCCGCTTCAGCTCTCCTCGAGCTCTCTCCAAGTCTCCTAGAGCCCGCTTCAGCTCTCCTCGAGCTCTCTCCAAGTCTCCACGAGCCTTCTCCAGCTCTCCTAGAGCCCGCTTCAGCTCTCCTCGAGCTCTCTCCAAGTCTCCTAGAGCCTGCTTCAGCTCTCCTCGAGCTCTCTCCAAGTCTCCTAGAGCCCGCTTCAGCTCTCCTCGAGCTCTCTCCAAGTCTCCTAGAGCCCGCTTCAGCTCTCCTCGATCTCTCTCCAAGTCTCCTAGAGCCCGCTTTAGCTCTCCTCGAGCTCTCTCCAAGTCTCCACGAGCCCTCTTCAGCTCTCCTCGAGCTCTCTCCAAGTCTCCTAGAGCCCGCTTCAGCTCTCCTTGAGCTCTCTCCAAGTCTCCACGAGCCCTCTTCAGCTCTCCTCGAGCTCTCTCCAAGTCTCCACGAGCCTTCTCCAGCTCTCCTAGAGCCCTCTCCAGCTCTCCTCGAGCTCTCTCCAAGTCTCCACGAGCCCTCTTTAGCTCTCCTCGAGCTCTCTCCAAGTCTTCACGAGCCTTCTCCAGCTCTCCTAGAGCCCGCTTCAGCTCTCCTCGAGCTCTCTCCAAGTCTCCTAGAGCCTGCTTCAGCTCTCCTTGAGCTCTCTCCAAGTCTCCTAGAGCCCGCTTCAGCTCTCCTCGAGCTCTCTCCAAGTCTCCACGAGCCTTCTCCAGCTCTCCTAGAGCCCGCTTCAGCTCTCCTCGAGCTCTCTCCAAGTCTCCTAGAGCCCTCTTCAGCTCTCCTTGAGCTCTCTCCAAGTCTCCACGAGCCTTCTCCAGCTCTCCTAGAGCCCTCTCCAGCTCTCCTAGAGCCCGATCCAGCTTTCCTCGAGCTCTCTCCAAGTCTCCAGGAGCCCTCTCCAGCTCTCCTCGAGCTCTCTCCAAGTCTCCCAGAGCTCGCTTCTGCTCGTCTCGAGCTCTCTCCAACTCTCCATGAGCCCTCTCCAGCTCTCCTAGAGCCCGATCCAGCTCTCCTCGAGCTCTCTCCAAGTCTCCACAAGCCCTCTCTAGCTCTCCTAGCCCGCTCCAGCTTTCCTTGAGCTCTTTCCAAGTCACTTTGAGCCCTTTCCAACTCTCCTCCAGCTCTTTCCAAGTCTCCTAGAGCCCGCTTCAGCTCTCCTCCAGCTTTTTCAAAGTCTCCACGAGCCCTCTCCAAGATCCTCCAAGGTCGCCTGAGACTCCTGACCCGCCATGGCTGCCCAAGGTGCCTGACCCAACATGGCTGCCCTATGTCCTAGTTCCACCCTGGGGACCTCCGTACCTGTCTGCACCACCCTCTTACCTGGCGTGTAGATCTCCAGGGCGTCCATCTCCCCTTCTTGGTTGTTACATCTAAGGTTCGAGGGTGTGCCTACCTGGAGGGGGAGGTAATTTTGCAAGTCCTGGACTCCATTTCTCATTATCCTTCCTGGCCCAGCACTCCCTGTCCATTCTTATGTTTGTGTTACCTGGTTGTTTGATGTTCTCCTATTCATGTTATTGATTATTATTTGAAGTAAACCCATCTATTATTTGAAGTCTGCCTCCTGTTTTCCTCACTACGACCCAGTTTGTAACATAGTGGTTTCTTGCAATACTGCACATATGGTTAAGTTAGGTTTGAGCCCTAAACAGAGGGAAGTTTATGAATATATATTTTGAATATTATTGAATATGTACAATTATAATGAACATTATAAAATGATAACATGTTATAGTGACCTCAATAAAACAACCCAAATAAATGTGTGTAAAATTTTATACAGCTAAAAGAGCCTGGGGTCAAGCTGACCCCAAGGAACATCGATGCTACAAAAATGTGTACATGACATTGAAAAAATATCATTAGGTTAATTTTATGTTTATGAGGTTGTCCCTATTAAGTTAGGAAAACTCATTAAATCTGAAGCAAAAAAAGGTCAATCATGTATTTACAGACGTTAAACATTGAATGGGGTCAAAATGACCCCAATGAGGGTTAAAAGAACTGTTATGGTATAATTAAATACTCGTATCGGTACTTGGTATCAGCAAGTAGTACCCAAATCTAAGTACTTGTAATTTGTCTGAAAAAAGTGGTATCAGTGCATCCCTAACAATAATACACAGCCCAGCCAAATAAAGTCACTGATTGGATCATTATTGCTGTGATTTTTGTTTTATGTTGTGTGTTTGTCAACAGTTACTTTAACCCTAATTGGTGGAGTGTGTAGCTTTTAATTTCTTATAAGCTCTTGACTAAAAATTGATGTACCTCTTGATGGAAATAAATGTTGATGTCAGTTTTTGGTCAAGATCTTGTATTCACAATGCAAAAGTCATACACTATGTAAAGTCTCCTCCAGCACATCCCAAAGACTTTTCAATGAATTTGTCTGTACTCAGAGTGCCAATTAAAATTATTCTTCATGCCCCCTCCCAACCATTCATTGCATCTTGAAATTGTCATCCTGAGAATATGGCCATGATGTGCCTTCCCACATGGTTGTTTAAGAAATTAAAAGCTACACATTCCATCAGTTAGGATTAGAAGAACTGTTGCAAAAAATAGAACAGGCTAAACATAATCACTGCAATAATGATCCAATCATTGACTATTAAGTATTTGCCTATTTAAACCCTAACAGCTACCTTTTTGTTGTTTTTTGGCTGTGTATGTTTCTTGAGGACCAAATCAGCATATCAGAATCATTTCTGAAGCACCATGTTGTGGCAATTGACATCATAAATATTGCCTTGTTTGAGAGCACTGGGAATTTGGAAGATTACGTAAATTTTGCTTAATTGTAATTAAATCAGTTCCTATTAATCAAGTTGATGTCCTCTTTTACTGATGCTTTTATGAATAGGCAGGTAACTGTCACCTGACTGACTGAAATCATAATCTGACCGAGACATAATTAACCGAATACAGTTAGAAACAAGTAAGGTATCTTGCCTCGCTATAATGAATAAAATGTTAGTTTTGATATATTTCAAACTAATGTTATGAGATGAAAATATTCTGAATAAGATTAATTTAATTTATTCAGTTTAGTCTACGCCACGCCCCCCACCCGGCAATAACTCTGCGGCTCACAATTTGGGAAGCATTGGTTTTGGAAGTAAATTGTGTTGATAGGATCACTTCATTAAGCAGAAGACATGAAGTGTGAAGCATGAAAACTGTAAAAAGCAATGAGTCAATGTGCAAAGACGGAATAATGACTTATTTACATGCCACTGAGATTTAAATGACAAGAACTGTCTGTTTGACAAAACCTAAATTCTGTTTGAGAGGCTAAAGTAGTCATGGCTGACCATATGATACATCAGTTTGCCCTTGTAAATCAGACAGACAACTCTGTTGAAAGAGATTTCATTATTCTAATGAATAAGTCCAGTCAAAATTGCCCAGAACTACCCAAATTAATCGCACAGTGTTTATAGTTCATGATATTTTATCATTTAATTAAAATTAATGAACTGTCATCTGTCACTTTCTGTTAGGTGTAATTGTCCGTCATAAAATTCACTGCCAAATGATTGTAATAATGTTGTACCTTTTTGCGCAGAAAAGTTTTAAACAGAGCACAAACAGGTTCTGAGCTTAATGTCCATGAAATGCTTTTAAACGTTCCAGCTGGTCACAGATAGCTTTGCTGAAATTAGGCATTTTTCACAGCCGGGTCCCATGATGTGTTCTTAACACCTTGGAGGAAGCTCTTAAACAAACTCTGATCATTTCAAGAAATATTACAACCATATCAAACCAACGGATACATGAGAAGACCTTCACAATCCCCAAAGTAAACATGTTTACCAGCACTGGATGAATCACTCTGCACTTTCACTCGACAAATTTCATTTTCATGCCAGGTTTCCTTCTGCACTCTCAGAGGAACGTTTTATTGCTCAGTGGTTGCTCTTTCATGAAGTTCTCACATTTTTCTCTTCTTATTTTTTATACTATCAACTTTGTCTTCTAAGTTTCTCCTAAAATTACTTGGAAGAAAAAAAGAAAAATGATGTGCATATCATAGCATATGGCACTGGAATATCGAAGTTTGTATTAAAATCTCAGAACCCTAAAGGACACACCAAGCAGATGTCAATGAACTAGCGGTGATGAAAGATGATTGTGTTGTTGCCTCTTGTCGGCGCTATCGACACACCAAATTCGACCAAAGGCGAATGTTCACAAGCATGTGCGTTCTGCGCCTGTGCAAGTAAATATCTGTCTATATTAGCAGGTATCAATAGTCTATTTGGCCCCACTTTATATTAGGTAGCCTTAACTTCTATGTTCTTACATCAGAAAATAAGTACAATGTGCTTACTGTGTTCATATTGTATTTCACACACTTTTGCTGATATTGAGGTGGGTTATGGGTAAAGTTAGGGACAGGTGTGGTGGGATAGGTAAGTTAAAGGGTAGTGTTATTGTAATGGAAGGGTCAACAGTGTCATTATAAATGTGACTACAGAAATCAATTACAGATGTAATTACATGCAGGTGCATTGTATGGTTGGTCCATCTATTTTCGTCATTCCCTTACCCTTGATATTAAATTAAGATGATAAACTGCTCTCTAAGGGTGCGTTCACACTTGTAGTTCGGTTAGTTTGGTTAGTTTGGTCTGGACCAAAAAACATAGTCCTGGCATGTTTAACAGCGAACCTAAAGTTACCGAACCAAAGGCATAGGGATACGTCACAACCTGATTAATCGGCTTTTATGACGTATATTCCGCATTCAAAACAATGCTGTGTGCTGGATTAAACGCGATCATTTTATGTTTTTATGTTTATTTTTAATTGAACCGCATCAGAGATCGTTTGGAAGCGGACCGAGACCCATCTTTTTAGCGGTCTCGGTCCGCTTGTTTGGTGTGCACCAGGGTTCGGATGGCAGCGTTCACATATGTTCAAATGAACCGCACTAAACGAGCAATCGCACCAGGGTTTGTTTTAATCGAACCAAACATGACAAGTGTGAAAGAGACACCTCCTTTTTTATTATTTCATTTAATTTAGTTTCACAGTTCAGAGTTTTACATTTATATCTCGCAATTTAGACTTTTTTCAACTGTACGAAATTGCAACTGCGAGTTATAAATTGTGAAATATAAAGTTGCAATTATGACTTTTTTTCCCCTTCTGCAGTTGAAGGTTTATAGCTGGCAATTCTAACTCTGAATTGTGAAAAAATTATGTCATTTTTTGCTTCCATCCTCTCTTTCTGTCCTTTTTTATTTACTGTATGATCCTTATTTTGCTATTTGATGCACAAGTTGAGATCTTGCAAAGTACCTAGCTTCTTCTGTAGAGTAAATGCAATATTGATGTCAAAATATGTAGCTGTCTTTTACAGTTCAAAAGCACTTATGCTGTTCCAGAAAGTGCACACAGAATAAAACTGATACATTTATGAAAGGAGCAAACCGAGACCTTCTGACATCAATAAATTGGTCCTGCATGAAGATCTCCCGATGGTATGAAAAACACTGGCAACTTTTACATGTTGAGCAGGCGAAATACACAAAAGAACAGAGAGCATTGTAATGCATGCTGTTTGACACATATTTATGGCACAGTAGTGGTTGAGCAAAACTTACTATGCAATATGAAGATGTTTGATGTAATTACTTTGGCACCTGCCTCACAAGATACACATCGCCCAACCTGCATATGTCAGTTCATTACTCAAGGAGCCCTCAAGGACAGCATCTCTTCAATATTCAGTGACTACAGTGCAATAACTTGTTTTGTCGGAAATATATGTATGGGAACATGTAATGACTCTCAATGGACACTGCGAGAATATTATTATAGTGTGCCAGAAGCAAGTTTTTCTTCTTCACACCAACACAAATTATCCAAGACTTAATGCAGTGTTTAAAAATAAATCCATATTTCATGCTTTCATTTCTAAAGGTCTTTACTTTAGGTGCTAGATTTTTCGTATCACTTTTTGTGCCAGGCATAGACTTTTTTCATGGGAGTAGTGACACATCCTGACTATGTTGTGGTTCTTGTAGACATTTAAAAAGCTCTTCCCCGTCACTTTATTACACCACACAGGGGTGTCTGACGCCCTGAGATATAAAAAACTTTAAATAAAATTTAAAGTGAGACCGCAATAAATTCAGGACATGTAATAAAAGAGTGCATACAAATACTACATTATGCCTGAGGAAATTCAAATGGAACCGGCAGGTGACGCTCTTACTGATACGCTGAATGTTATTTAAATGTTGAACTATATTAATAGAAAAATAGGCAGTGCAGAAACTTCAAACCCTTTGAACTTGATAGTTGGTCATGGTTCAACAATCTTTGTAATTGTGGTCTGAACATCTAAGCAGTGATGGTGAAATATCATATAGGCTATATAGGGGACTCTGCTTCATATGAAAAATGCGAAAGGGGTTCATTTCTTCATTCATTCATTAGAGAGCAATACTTCAGCAGTACTTTAGCTTCCTCTGGGAACTTTTATAATGTTATGCTTAATTTTCAGCCATGTGCATCTCTTCTGCTCTTTTCTCATTAAACTCACAGTTTAAATGACTCTTAAAGGATGTAATGTCTCTGGTTTTGCATCAGACACAGAGCTGTTATCTGTTGATTTGATTTTGACTGTCTGGTGAAACTGCAAACTAGCTGGCAACAGATATGCCTGCATTGTATGAAAAAGACAGGGCTGTCAATTAATTAATGTTTAAATTCAATTAATTAATATGCTGAATAAATTATCATTAGTTTAATTCATTGTATTACAAATACTTGCTGAGAAAAGACATTACTTATTTTATCTTTATTTAAAAATTAAACCAAAATGCTCATGAATAAGATTATAACTGCACTAAGGATTTGT
Source organism: Pseudorasbora parva (assembly GCF_024679245.1). NCBI lineage: Eukaryota > Metazoa > Chordata > Actinopteri > Cypriniformes > Gobionidae > Pseudorasbora > Pseudorasbora parva. The sequence continues at coordinate 10,889,089 of NC_090174.1, read as the reverse complement.
ATTATCCAAGCACAAACTAGATGAAAACGTGTGCCCCACTTTACCAATGGCACTGTCCCAATTTACCTCAACACTGCAAATTAGTTTTAATAATTTCCTGTGTATTTAAAAAAGAAACACAATTATTCCTTACAAGAGACCTTGAACAATAACAATAACAGTGTAGGTAGAATACCTTTATTGGTAACACTTTATAATAACTCACGCTATGAAGCATTAATTAAGCATTAGTTAATATTTAGTTCATCATTTATAAAGCATTAATAGACATTAATAGGCGTTTATAAATACAACTATAAATGCTTTATTCTTCATTTATAATTATATCTATAATGTGTTTATTAATTGTATTTTCATACTTTATAAATAATCAATTTATCATTTCTAAATTAAGTATTACATTATTTACAAACCCGTTATTTAGTTGTCGTCAGTGGTTCATATGATCATTTAGAAAGTTTAAGTAAAGGGTTAATAAACTATTTAAATGTACATTTATACATCTTACTATTCAGGCATATAGTAACAGTTACTCAGTGTGTTAATAAATGCTTTATTAACATGAATTCCTACTGTAGTTCATTATTAATTCAGGTAGTTATAAAAAATGTAGTAGTTGTCAGTTAACTATTTCTCTGAGCTAAAGTGAGGACTATTTATGCTTTACGCTTTAGCACAGCATTCCGGGAAGGCAGCGCTGCATTTGAACCGATTTGAACGCAGAAATGACGGGAAGCTTCACAACATCGCTTCAGTGACATCGCAAAGTGGATTTCCACGCCACTGCTGTCACAGGACTTCACCAAATCATACCAAAGAAGTGTGTTTTTGACGGAGCGGTCCCAGCGATAAAGGTTCGGTCCTGCTTTGGAAGCAGCCGGTGAGTAAAACTGCTTCAAATGTCTGTGCTGTTGGCTCTCGTCGCGTGAGTAAACATCAGTAAACGACACGATCGCGTGCTTCGTCATTCAAATGGGCTAAAGGTTACTCCATTGTTTTCAATGTATAACGTTACACTAGTCTGACGTGCAAAACCGTTTTGCTTGCTACTGCTAAGGTAAAAAAGTGTGTTGCACCATTCTTATTGGATCCAATATAGAAGGCACAACATTGTGTTTTAATCTCAATATGTCTGCAAATCCAGTGTCACCCTGTGTCTTGTTAACAAACGATTATTTTGCTATCTTCGGAATGTTTTTTGCTCGTTTAGCTCCACAAATTGATGGGCGTGGCTACCAAAGCAGACACATTTATCTGTAAATGCGGCATTTTCCTAGCCTGGATGCCTGAATTTAGCCCCGCCCACAATTTTTTTAGGTCGGGCAGTTCGCTCTGGCCTTGCTCCATAGAGAAGTAATTATCTCCGAACAGAAACTGTTCGGACCAATGAAATCATCGGGGCGGGCTTTAGACGATGACGGACAGATGATCAAAGGTAACGTAATCATGCACGTCATCAAAGGGGCTTGGATTATATTTTTTCGAATCCTAAACGGAGAGCTTGTTTGTATATGTATTCACCTTCACAATTTCTCTCAGAAAAGTTGATCATGTTGGGTAAGTACTCTGTTTATCATTAAATTATTTAATTTTTTTACAACACCGGCAAAGATCGTGTATTCCAGCGCGCGTTCAGTCAGGGTTGCCAAGTTTTTACAACAAAACCCGCCAACTACTAGCCCTAAACAATAGCTTCTCGTGGGGTTCTCCGGGGGAAAATTGCATTTGGGGGGTAAAATGTGTGTTATTTTGGCAAGGTTGCCTGCTAAAATTCGCACTCGTGGGTCTATATATCCAACCCGATCACACATAAATGCGTATAAATAGTACGAGTGTGCAATGTCGTGGAATGTATACGCCAAAACTCATTTTGGCTTGCATATGATACGCTGTTTTTCACGTGCATATGAGACGCACTTTATGGCATATATATGACACGCGCTTGGGTAGGTTTAGGGTGGTGGGGTGGGGGGTTCGTATGTATAATACGCCATAAAATGCGTCTCATATGCCACGCGAAAAACCGCGTGGCATAGACACGCCAAAATGAGTTTTGGCGTATACATTCCACGACATTGCACACTCGTACTAATTTATACGCATTTTTGTGAGAATACCCTGATATATCACATGATAGTTGCTTCAACCCGTGGACATAGAAAACCCGCGGGAAAAAAAGTTGGCAACACAGTGCAGTTGAACTATGTTGACATTTGCTCTGATTGGTTGTAGGTCTATCCAATTGATGTCTTTCCTGGTTTGGTTGAAACACACCTCATAATTACAGCCCAATGGAGCAGTTTCAGACTCATATTCTGACTAGAATTGAGTATGACCACGTCAGGCTAGTGTTTTCCCCTTCTATTACATCAATTTGAAAGCCTAATTTTCTACAAACTTTTATATATTAAAATGCAGTTTAATCCTGTGATGGCAAAGCTGTATTTTTCAGCATAATTACTTTAGCCTTCAGAGTCACATGTTCCTTCCTATATCATGCTGGTAATCTGCTCAATAAACATTTCTTCTTCTTCTTCTTATTATTATTATCATGATTTATGCAAACATTTGTGCCAGTTTGGTAACAAATTAAGGGTTAACCAAACCCTAACTGTAACTCTGTAGCAAGTACATGTAGTTAACTAATATTAATTATTATTAACTGTCACCTTAAAATAAAGTGTAAAAATTAATTATGCTAAATGAATAAAGAGCTCTAGTAATTACATACTCAATATGTATTCTCTTAAATGGCGTGCTGCTGCATCACCTCACCTACATGAGTGACTGAGTCCTATGCTAATTTAACCGCTGCTAATATGGCCATGCCAACAGATTGAGGAGGGTTTGACAAATCACCTGAGGAATAAACAAGCAGAAGGTAATAGTGTTTGTTGCCAACTTGCCGTCTGGTGAGATTCAGGGAGAGAGAGGTCTTGAGGGTTTGAGCTGAGCCGAGTCACCCACATGCTTCACGTCTCACTGGATGGACACTATCCAACTGAACGCCGGGGCGAGGAAAGTCACTGAATCTCCAGCGACCAAGGACACATCTGTGACTGTCCAAACGCATTAAGGTTCTTTGCTGAAAGTTTCTAAGGGGACGTCAAATTCTCCTGGTCTCAGCATCGTTCACAGTGACAACATGAAGACCTTGGTCCCGGGTTCTTATAATATCCAGACCTGATCTCCTCTCACATCCTATTTTCCAGCTCCCATGTTAGTGTGTCATGTGTCCACGGACAGATTGAACATGTCAAAACCGTCTCTTCATTACAAATACTGTCTCGTTCCAAGAATATGCTGTTTGAGGGAGCTGTCAGCAATGCACTTTCATTCCTATGACTCCTTAGATCCTCACAGCACCATCAATAAGACGACTCAAATACCCTTCAACAACACCAAGCCTGAAATGTTTTTATTTTTACTCATGTTTTACTGAATATAATTTACTCATTATCATACATGTATTATAATGGATTTGCACTGGGCTTCATGACACACTTCCATTTTGAAATAGTAGGCTACAGCTCTTTCTGGTTATATTCAATGTGCTGTAGTCATTGAGTTTATTAAATGCCAGATTTAAACATTTGGACATTTTCAGAGACAGGAGAAGATATTTTGAGGATTACTGAGTAAAGAACATTCAAAACTCAACGGAACATAAGTTGTATCCCAAATGACACATTATACTCTACACACAGAAAAAAGGGTGTCAAAATTGTAGCTTTAGGGGTACAACAACTTGTCACTGGGGCAGTACCCTTAAAAAGACATCTTTGTACCTTTTTTTACTCATAAAAGGTGCATATTAGTACCTTTGAGTACAAATTTGTACCTTTAGGTACTACTATGAACCTTTTTTGGTAAAAATGGTACAAAGTTGTTTTGTCTTTTTAAGGGAACTGCCCCAGTGACAAGCTGTTATATCCCTAAAGGTACAATTTTGACACCCTTTTGTCTGTATGTATGCACATATACTCTATGTACTTATGCACTATGTACTCAATCGTGTTGGGAATGATCTTTATATGGTTATTTTGTCATTTAACATCAGAGTCTAATAGTTATCGATTAAAAAATATTATTTGGTAAAAGATTGCAATCTCAGTTCAAACACCCGCACAATCTTATTCCTAAATGACCACAATTCTGTCATGTCTTTTATGCCTGTTTCACATTGCAAGCGTCAGCGGAACATGAACAGTCGCTGCCTTAATATGTTAATGAATGACGGTTGTCAACTGGCACGAAGCAAGCGGAGCAGAGCGAGCATTTCCAATTATTTCCTATGAACTTCCATAGGAATGAATTAAAAACACAGACACGCACCATGAGAAACCCTTTCGATGTGAATGCTCTCATTCATTGATGGCCAGTGACAAAACATGGGCTGCTAGATAACCTAGATTTTCGTTAAGTACCTTTAAAAGTACGATCATCACATTGCAACATTCAAACCGGAGCGCTCTGCTGATCTGGAGAGAGCAGCTGCCATGTATGAAGCTGCTTCACAAACAGCCACACATTATCATTATGTGTACAAACATTTATTACACGGCTCTGTGGAATCCTTGATTATGATTGGTCAGTCGCTCATTCCAGCATTATGTTATGTAAGGGCTAATATACACCCAGCCGGTTGTTATCGCAGAATAAATCCCGACGGTCTTATGTCACTCTGAAGGGGTTTATTCTGCGATAACAACCGGCTGGGTGTACATTATCTCACTTATTACACGCTCACTTGTCTCGTGTAAATTAGACACAAAATATTGTCTTGAGTTTAAATATTTGATTAGCTCTTCTGCAAAGCTTCCGTGAAGAAAATTGTTCCAAACTGCTTTAAGCCTTTATCTGTTGCTGAAAAGATGTCATTTTTACCATATATGTTGAAATGAATGCTGAAAGGGATAGTTCAACTAAAAATAAAAATTAGCACTTGATTTACTCACCCCCAAGTCATCCTAGGTGTATATGACATTCTTCTTTCAGACGACTAAAATCTGAGTTATATTTAAAAAGTTCTGGCTAATCCAAGCTTTATAATAGCAATTTATTTTGTTTTTGAAGTCCATAAAAAAAGGCATCTGTCCATTAAATAACGTGCTCCGCATGGCTCTGGGGGTTGATAAAGACTTCTGAAGTGAATCAATGCGTTTGTGTACAAAAAATATCCATATTTAAAACTTTATAAAGTAAAGTTTCAGCCAATAGCCTTCCCTATTCAATATATGGGAAAAGTGTTGAAAGTGTCTCTGCATTTCAAAAGGCTTATGCTAACAGGTACGCTCGTCAGACGTAGCGTAAGAATTTTGAATTGCGAGAAGGCACTTTCAACACTTTTTCTACCAAAGGCGATCAGCCAGAACTTTACTTCATACAGTTTTAAATATGGATATTTTTCTTACACAAATGCATCCGTTCGCTTTAGATGGCTTTTATTAACCCCCAGAGCTGTGTGGAACGTTATTTGATAGACAGATGCACTTTTATGGATTTCAAAAACAGAGCAACAATTACTCCTAAAATAAATCCTGGAAGAGCCAGAACTTTTTTAAATATAATATAATATAATATAATATAATATAATATAATATAATATAATATAATATAATATAATAAAGAAAATAAAATATTATATTTATTTTATTTTATTTTATTTTATTTTATTTTATTTTATTTTATTTTATTTTATTTTATTTTATTTTATTTTATTTTATTATTTGTCTGAAAGAAGAATGTCACCTAGGATGACTCAAGGGTGAGTAAATCATGGGCTAATTTAATTTTTTGGGTAAACTCCTTGAAGTCTTCCATTGTAACCTGTGTGTTTTTCAGTCACAAGATGACGCAAGACAGTCAACGACAACGGAGTGGTGCCCAATCTCACAAAAATGCCTATAAATAGTACGAGTGTGCAATCTCATGGAATGTATACGCCAAAATGAGTTTTGCATATGGTACGCGGTTTTCCGCATGCGTATGATATGCACTTTATAGCGTATTATACGTACGAAGCCACCACCCCACCCCTACCCAAGAGCGTGTAATATGCATGCCATAAAGTGCATATCATATGCACGCGAAAAACTGCGTAGCATTTGCACGCTAAAACTCATTTTGGCATATCCATTCTTCAAGATTTCACACTCATACTATTGATAAACATTACCATGAGATTGTGTTGGCGGAGTGACACATTAAGCATATAAGTAGCACCAGTCACGGATAGATCCGTGTACCCGGATTTGCTATCTGGGAATAACATACCGCTGGAATGCACGATTGACCAATCAGAATCAAGGATTCCACAGAGCTAAGTAAATAACCCAGATAACAACTGACAAGGTGAATAACACACCGCTCACCCAGGTACTATGAGTTTTCTTGATATAATGGCAGCCGAAACCGTTCCCTTGAGCACCACGACGCATATGTGTGATGATGACACAGGAGTTCTATTTACACTGTATTTACAACGTAAACTGCTTAGAATACTGACACAGGCAAGAATGAAAATGTAGAATAAAGTTATTACTTTGTTTGTTTTTGCTCACAAAGAGTATTCTTGTCGCTACTATGTTTCTGGGCCTTGAAAATGTTAATTAAATAGCGGTCTATAGAGGGTTCAGAGAGCTCCTGGATTTCATCAAAAATATCATAATTTGTGGTCCGAAGATGAACGAAGGTCTTTCGGGTTTGTAACAATATGAGGATGAGTTATTAATGACAAAATGTACATGTTTGGGTGAACTAACCTACATTTAAAGCGGTAGACAACTTAACTGCAGTGCACTTAGAATAAACAACATTATCGTCCACTGATGTGGAAATATAGTTATTGTTATAGTCATCTTTATAGTTATTGGTGTTGGTGTTAATGGGCCTTTACAAAGATACATTATTATCATTATTTATTTATTTTATGAGGAAAGCTTGTTGAGCTTCAGTTTACCATATTTGCATGGGCTAAAAATATCTTTATTTGTTTTCCCGAAGATGATAGTCATACAGGTTTGGAACAACATGAGGATGAGTAAATAATGACAGAATTTTCTGTTTACAGCAGCTCACCAACCCTCATTGAAAACCAATGACTTTGTGTTCTTTATTCAGCTTTCTTGCCAGGTGTGATGCAACAAAATCAAAATGTGTGGATGACTATGCGTGCTCTCTTGCACTCGCAACTTACTATAAATCTGTAAACTATGGTACCTAAAACTACATTTGTATTGCCAGGAGGCTTCTTTAGACAGCCCCCCCATTTTATATAAGGACCTTCAGTGATTTATCATATGATATTCAATGTTTCTTAATTTCCATAAACAATTTCTCCTTGTCCATGTTTGATGTTAATACACTTGAAGAGCAGAGTTCTGGTATAATGAGTTTTTGGTGTTGACGGAGCTACCCAGCATGATATGGCAGAAATAAAATTCAAGCGAATTACAAAATGTAGATCCACACATTGCTTACCGCAGGTCATGCAAATATATATTGGACAAAAAGCTTTTATCTCTTGTTGCTTTGTTCCTGGTTAAGAACAGGCAATTGAAGTTGGAAACAGGAAAATTCCTTTGTTATTTATTCTGTCTCTCGGCTGCTCTCCTAAGGAAGATGGACTGAGAGGGAAGGTAGTCCGCGATTTAAAAAGAATCACAGCAAAAGCCCATACTGCTTTGAAAGAAGTTACTGATTCTATTGGCAGTGACAGAAGGAGTGAGCAGTCACTCATCTCTAAACATAAGCAGAAGTGGATAGAGAGAGTAAAGCTAGATTGGATCTGCTTTTAAATGATAATCTAAGCAAACGGATTAAAATCCAGAACCACAGACAATTGGTCGCCCACCAAATACAGGTCTAGTTGATGTGGTTATCTTAGTCGTACACCTCCAAAATACTGCAGTAAAATCACATTACTGCTTCATGACCTCAGGACTGCACCCCATGTAAATCAGTTTGCAAACTCTCATTATCTCATTTTCCCCCTCACTGAAAATAATGGAAATATACCAAATTCAACCGATGGAGTTCTGAATATAATATTATGCTTAAAAACATAACATCATGGTTCTGAATTTTACCTGTGGTTGTTCATTTTCATCAGCATCCACAAACCAGCATGCACTTTATTTTCATTTATTTTGAATATGAATAAGAAGTGTACTATTACTTTTGTATCCAATCAGACTTACATTTTTGTAACCGACAACGTGATCAATCAAAAATCACAGAAACTTTTAGTACATTGAAAGAGGGACACAGGCTACATTTTTTAAACATTCTCAAGACTACAATTATTTTCTGCTGTTTTATTCTTAAATAACTGTAAATAATATTTACTATTAAAAAATTATATATTGTAGGCTATTACATTTTTTCCCCTACACCGTCTCTAATGACTGTTCTAATGACAAAAATATAATTTCCTGAAAAGAATGTTCTTAGAAATTATCATAAGCAACATGGATAGCCTCCATTATGTCTTAAACTTATCAAAAGGACTTATCAAAAAGAGTTTATCCAAACCTTACGATCTTTAATGAATTTGTTGGATTTAAATAATAAAACAACACCAGCATAGTAGGTAGGTAGAACACTAGGTAGATATACATACAGTATTAGTATTCTTGTGATGACATTAATCGATAATGATTACACGTTATGTGACTTTTTGCTGAATTCGAAATTCGGTAACATCTCTACAAAAATGACTCAAAGAGAACCTTTTTTTATTTTATAAGTACAACATAATTTTCAGCAGCATGACAGCATTACTGCTTATGTACTGCTGTAGGAATTTATCAGAAGACATTTCTGGACTTTCTTAAAAATATTATTGTGAGTCTGCCCCAGAATATCATTAGCCCCGTTTCCACCGCAGGAACTTTACCCAGGAACCAGGAACTTTGGGTGGTACTTTGTGTGTTTAGACCGCAGGAACCAGGGTCTAAATGAAGTTCCGGGTAAATATTTCCCCCTCCAAACGGCCCTGCTCGCGAGGTAGTACTTTTTCAAAGTTCAGGAACTTTCGAGGGCGGGACTTGGGCGCTGAACATGCTGATTGGTTTAGCTCAAGCTCTTGCTCTCTGTCTGATGGCACGCGTTCGTCTCAGCCATCTCACGTGCAATGTCAGTAATAGCTGCTAATAATATACATTGTCATTTTAAATCTAGCTTTACAAGCTTTCTGAATATGCTGCTGAATCTGCATATTAGTGTTCTTTTCTGTCGTTGTTAATTACCTCTTTAGTAAACCTATACATAACCAGCAAAAGCAGCACAGTTTGAATCTCTTCCATACTCGTTATACATTTTTTTACAGTCTATATTTTTCACCATATAAACGACCTGACCGATTACTTTTAAGTGTGCGTCCTTACATGATGTGACAGCCCGCGCCGCGCTCATGTTGACAAGAGATGAAAGCTTATTTTTCTGAGGGGTAAACTTTTTATTTCGTAAGTTATGAAGATAATGTAATAATGACATCGTATATTGCCCCAGGCAGTTTTTACTTTAACTGCGCCTGACAGAATTTTTTTTTTTTTTCTGAGATGATTATTACACTTTACAACAAATAAATAGCTTATTATATAATACTGTATTAGTCCTGGTGGCCGTTAAGAGTTGCTATGGCTACAGTTAACACATTACAGCTGCTGGAGAAAACAACGTTGACATTTTTGATGCGGCAGACAAACTGCATGTGACAAAATGATTGCGATTGAAAGTCATCACATGTAAACACGATCAGTTTAGATAACGTACAGCAAACAGTCCACTAAATCTTTCAATCGGTACACACAAAAATTACTGTCCATCACTGACTTGGAGGAGCAGTCGCGCGCAGTCCTACTTCACCGGACTAATTTGCCTAATCTTCACGGAACTTTATCGCGGTCGAAACGCAGACAGTTGCAGGTCTTGGGGGAGAAAAGTTCCTTTAAAAAAGTTCCTGGTACAAAATGTTCCGGGTAATTTTGGTGGAAACGGGGCTATAGATACCTTGGGCAAATAATAAGCAACCACCCACAACAGTGGTGGTACATGCTCCCGTGTTTGCCCTTGGACTTATAAAGGAAAGTGACAGTGATGTGTAGCCATGTCCAATACTCTGAATTTTTGCTCTGCATTTCACCTAATGTGCGCACACACACACACACACACACACACACACACACACACACACACACACACACACACACACACACACACACACACACACACACACACACACACACACACACACACACACACACACACACACACGTGCGCACATGTCGTGTTACCATGTTTTATGGGGACTTTCCATAGGCGTAATGGATTTCATACTGTACAAACTATACATCCTATCCGCCTATACTGCCCCTGCCCCTAAACCTACCCATCACAGGAAACATTCTGCATTTTTACTTTCTCAAAAAAACTCCTTCTGTCTGATTTATAAGATGTTTTCCTCATGGGGACCTAAAAATGTCCCCACAAGGACAAGGATTTCGGATATTGCCATCTTTGTGGGGACATTTTGTCCCCATAACGTAGGGATTACCAGGTCGCACACACACACGCGCACACGCACGCACGCACACATGTACACACACACACACACACACACACACACACACACACACACACACACACACACACACACAAAAGTTTTTTTTTTGTTGTTGCCCGGGGAGCAACTGGGGGTTAGGTGCTCAACCTCAGTTGTGAGTGTAAGTGTGTTCACTGGGTTATAAGTCAGACTCTCAAACCATTAGGCCACAGCTGCCCCTAAACAATGCGCCCAGCCCACAAACCCACATAATAAAGATTAAGGAGAGTAACAACTGAGCTAGCTGGACAATGTGAACATCCATGTAAATGGATGAACGAGGATGTTAAAGTGTTTCCTGTTCCTTGAGCCATGTTTGTAGTCCTTTTGCTCATTGATTCCCCCAGTAGAACATCGCGGCAGCAACTTTTGCATTGCCTAGAACCACTCACATTGACTAAAGAAAATGTAGTTCTTTATAAAGCATACAATCTAGTTATTTTTAAAGTATAAGGAACATTTGAGATTGACATTTTGAAACTGATGTGGTTATAACGTTGCATAACTCTTTCTACTGAAATTTGTCTTCGTTCCGAGTTACTCTTTGCCTGCTTATTTCCCATAATCAGGTCTGTGAATCAAATTAAGTCCCTAATCTTTTTAAATGCAGGATTTGCTCTGTATAATTGCAGGTATGTGCTCCATATGAGTGCAATCATAAATTAAGGATCTGCATAACTGCTGAGCATTATGGGAATCCACAGTGAGGTTTAACTGGGGAAATCTGCAGAAGGGGGCACTCATCGAAACAGCTGTCATGTTGATCACCCTGACCAGCCCATTAACACCTCAAGCTGTGAATGCCAATTAAATTAACTTATTGATCTTTGGTTTAATAAAGCTATTAAATGCAGGCAAAGAGGAACAAAAAGGAAAGGAAATGTGTGTGAGAGAGGCAAAGGTCTCTCCATTTAGAAGAAAAAGTGTCATTAAATGTGTCATGCCTTATATAGATGTGCAGAGAGAGAGAGGAATTTCTCTAGGTCTGACTACTTAGACAAAGACAGGCTTAAGTGGTCAAGCTTTAAATGTGTCATGGCTTTTAAAGATTAAACTTTGCAAAGCAGCAATCTCACCAGCCAGAAAGAGCAACATCCTGCTAGGATGAAAGGCTCAAGATAACATGATATACTTTTGTGGTATAAAAACACTATTGTCCTTTCTCCCCCAGGTGCTATATATCGTTTAATCCCCTGCCACAGTTAATGCTGCTATCAACATCATGAATTGCAAAGATAAATCCACCTGATTTAGAGGAAATCTGATTTTGTTTGATGCTCAACTATTGCAGAGTGAAATGACACTGTCACATCACTCTCACTGGGAATACTGCTTTCAACACCATATCTTAAAACAATTTTGAATGTTCCAACTTAAGACACACACACACACACACACACACACACACAAAAACTGTAATGGTTTTTATACTGTACAAACCGTATTTTCTATCCCCCTACACTGTCCCAACCCCTAAACTACCCATCACAGGAAACATTCTGCATTTTTACTTTCTAAAAAAAACCCTCATCCTGTATGATTTATAAGCATTTTGAAAAGTGGACACATGGGGAATGTCCTCATATTTCACCCTCTCCTTGTAATACCTGTCATACCCATGTCATTATAAACATTTGTGTCCTCATATTTCTCACACACACACACACACACACACACACACACACACACACACACACACACACACACACACACACACACACACACACACACACACACACACACACACACACACACACACACACACACACACACACACACACACACACACACACACACACACACACACACACACACACACACACACACACAACCCATAGCTAATTTAGTCTTGCAAGAAACTATTTACTGTATATGAAAAAGTTATCAAATGAATTAGTTGTGGAACAAAGCATGATTCCACATCCACTCATAGGAAAATACATTTAGATCCAGTGTTTCCATTTGAGGTGTTCATGTGGTTATTAAACATGACGTGCAGGTAACTAGTAGATATGTAAAATGCTATTTTAATAATGTATAAATAACCTGGAACACCAAAGCCAAAAGTCCCACTACATCACACTGTCTAAGAGAGTAATGCATGCTAAAGGTTCAGCAAAAGTTTATTTAAATTCTAATGATACTTACAGTATTACTGTTTTTACAGTTTTTCTTGATTGCTTAAACACTATAACCAGGCTTTTGAACTAAAATTTCAAAACCATTACGCCATTTATCAAAAAGCACACCCATTTCACTAAACTATAAACACTATTCCCTGTTTTGACACATGAGTCAGATTTGTTGAACTGTCACTGCAAAACTCTACATACAAATCCCTTAATTTCCCATTGCCAAGACAATGTGGTCATTTAGAAAGCACTAGCATTCAATATTGTTCACTCAAGTCAGCATAGTTTCAGCTCAATTAGCACACAATTACCCAGGTGAAAACACTAAGAGTCAAAATTGAACACACATCAATCAGAACTTTCAAGATACATAAAAGTGCCAGAGTCAGTTCATTTGAGATTTGGAACAATGGATCCTCAAAGAAATGAAGGAAGAGGTCGAGGAGGGAGAGGAAGAGGACGCCCTAACGAAACAAAAATATATTGCAGTATATTGGAAAATATCATGTAATACATTAGGCAATATATTCACATATATGGGATTTAATATTTATATTCTCCAATATATTACAATATATGAAAGCGGCAATCATTTGTATATTTTGCAATATATTACAGGACTATATAATATATTGTATTATACCATCAATATATTATTCCATGTATTTACAATATATTATAATATATTTCAAAATAATATATTGGTAAATATATTTTCCTTTCGTAAGGGCGTGGGGGGTGAAGGAGGAGGAAGAGGACATGGTGAAGGAGGAGGGAGAGGAAGAGGATGTGGAGGAGGATGTGGAGGAGGAGGAGGAGGAGGAGGAGGAGGAGGAGGAGGAGGAGGAGGAGGAGGAGGAGGAAGAGGAAGAGGAGGAGGAGGAGGAGGAGGAAGACAAGCAGTTTCGGATGAAATTAGAGCCAGTTTAGTTGATCATACGAGAGAAGTGCCAATCATATGCATATTCCACATTTTATCATAAGTGTGGGGACATGCACTGGTCTTGGTCTTGACTCGGTCTTGGCCCTTCAAAGTCTTGGTCTTGTCTTGGTCTCGGCCCTTCAAAGTCTTGGTCTTGACTCGGTCTCGGCCCTTCAAAGTCTTGGTCTTGACTCGGTCTCGGCCCTTCAAAGTCTTGGTCTTGTCTTGGTCTCGGCCCTTCAAAGTCTTGGTCTTGACTCGGTCTCGGCCCTTCAAAGTCTTGGTCTTGACTCGGTCTCGGCCCTTCAAAGTCTTGGTCTTGTCTTGGTCTCGGCCCTTCAAAGTCTTGGTCTTGACTCGGTCTCGGCCCTTCAAAGTCTTGGTCTTGTCTTGGTCTCGGCCCTTCAAAGTCTTGGACTTGTCTTGGTCTCGGTTTAGGTGGTCTTGACTACAACACTAGTGGAAAGTGTATGATCGAGAATCTTGATGCTTGTTCACCTCGTCCAGGCCATGTGTCAGTAGATGCGTGCCAGGGGTGGATCAGGCATGCAAGAGGATTTTACCCCCGCTGCCAGGCTAGGGCTAATATAGCCTGTGATGTGGATGAGATTCTCTGGCCTGACCCAGACCAAAGATGGGAGGCTGAGGCGGAATACATTTATTTGTTTTTGTTTTTTTTGTACTGTGTAGTATGAATGAATGAATAAAAATGTGCCAATGTATCCATTGGTTGTGTCTTTTGTTCATCATGTGAAAAGGTTTGTGAGGAGGGGAACCACAAGTAACAACTTACCAGTTATGGAAATGTTGTTTTGAATTTATTGCACCAGTGTGTTAGACTATGTTGTAGTGTGTGTGATTTTGAGGGCTTGTGTGTCTTGTCTGAGGGCAAAGTTTGGTTTTTCAGCAAGAGTGAATGGTTTTGAGTGTAGAGCTTCATTTTGACCTGAAAATAGGTTGTTTGGGAAACTGGGTGAGACGTTATGGATTTGTGTTTATAGTTTTGAGAATATGAGGCATAGTTTCAAGAAATGTGTTTAAGCAATCGAGAAAAACTGTAACTGTATTTTGAACAAATAAAATCAGTGAAATGTAATTTTTTCTTTGTTCAAAAATAAATGGGTAACACTAAGGTTTTAATTGTTAACAAGCGGTGAGCGGTGTGTTATTCACTTTGGCGTTGTTATCTGGGAATAACATACCACTGGAATGCGCGATTGACCAATCAGAATCAAGCATTTTACAGAGCCGTGTAAATCATATTAGTTATTAATATTATGCAGATTAACTAAAGGAACCTTATTGTAAGGTGTTACCAAAAAATTTGATCAACTCCAAGCATTTGAATGGTATTGTAAGAAGGTCATTTTATAAAAATACGAGTTTCCGAGGTAAAAATTGCACATTTACGCCCTCTGATGTTGTGTTTACCACTGGGAAGTTTGGAAATAGTTTTGGTACCCAAGTTCCCGAGATGGGCGTGGCATAACCGTTAAAAATGACAGATGGGAATCGAATTTCTGCTGTGGCAGGTGTTTATATATATATAAAATAATATATATTATAAAAAAAAAAAAAAAAAAATATATATATATATATATATATATATATATATATATATATATATATATATATATATATATATATATATTTTTTTTTTTTTCCACAACAGTTTTATTGTCTTGTCTTGGCGTTAAAGAAGTACATATTTAAATAAATTAATAATCATTTGAAGCATATTGTGTATTTTAAACACATCGAAAATCGTATCTGGTTGACCATCATTCCAGAACAGTGAGCAAGCTGACTATTTAGCTAGTGTAAAAGTAGCTATACAATAGGATCATATATGGCTGAAAACTATTGCTATTTTAGTCTTTAAGCAGCCCTTACCTTGTCTACATTATGCCTTTATTGTGAATGTGATAATAAACAATATGCTTTTGTGTTGTGCTGTTTGTGTTTGCCAGTGATTCTATGGTTTTCTGGGACTGGGAAATGACTGAAATGGTTAAAATAAAATTTTCCCAAGACATACAAAAGTATGAACCTGGCATCCTCCATTCTTTCCGACAACAAAGCACCTGAACACCACAAGCTTGTAATCACGACTTCTGAAGTGGGAAGTAGGAAACTTCCGATAGCACATGAAGGCAGCATTAGACAGTGAACCTCCTCGCTTACAAGCGACAGCATGTTTGTAGTTTTACTTGGTGGATTTATCATTGCCGTGCATCCAATGTTATTCTCTGACGGCCCATTGTGTGGAGGGGTCGAGAACTGCTGATCTTCAGGATAAGGGTGTGAGTCTGTAAGTGCTGATGGGCTATATTTGTCAGTACATATGATCGTGCTTGTACTTGATCATGTGGAACAAAACAATGAAACCTTTAAAATACATATTTGTTTTTTATGATGAACACTCCCTTCTCCTTTGTTCAGCTTGTGACGGTTCATTTGACTTTGCTTTTGGGAGTATTTCACACGTAACAGTCCACTGTAAATCGTCATTTTGATTTGATGTGACTGCATTCAGAGTAGATTCTCTTTGTGTTTGCTTGTGTTCTGAGTTTGACTGATGCTTCTGGTCATGGATATGGAAATGCTGTGAAATTAACTTAAGCTCTGCATGTTATTTATTTGTTTTTGATGTTTTTTTTTTTTTTAAAGTTGAGTTTGCATAAATGATAATGTAATCTGCGGAACAAACATTACATTTATCTCATGCTCCCTCATCTTTTGGCTGCCCAGCGGTTGCAGCGGCACATAAACAGCATAATCATCACCGGAGGTGTGTCAGCCGTAGCTGTGCGCCGTCTAAACATTCATGTCAAAACATTACTTCCAATGATGAACGACAAGGTGACTCAGCCCCTGTCACAGAGTTGTCAATGCTGCCACACTCCCTTCTGGACATTATTGCGCTCTTGCACAGGAAGCGAGCCTTTGACAACTGCACATACATTTGTCAAAACAAAAACTCATACTTGGATCTGTTGAGGAAGATTCTGAATTGCATCTATAATGTGTCTATGGTGCTTAGTGAGAGAATCTATACTGGAGAACATGGTCTTGAGATTTTCTTATAGAGGTGAAGATGGCAATCTCTGCATCTGTATCATTGGAAAAAGAGTAACTGTCAAAAAGGCTCAATATGGATTTTGTACGCCTTGAAAACGAATGGTCCAGATGTCATTGAAATGAAAGAGGTCTATAATACCATGGAGAAAGCTATACATTAGCGTTCTCATTCATCTTAATGGCAGTTTCTCAGCGGGTGCGAGACACCATGGGTGTACAATACAGTATGTGGTTTGAAATCGGATATTTTTGTACATAGATGTTCAGTTTTACTGCCAAGTTGCTTTGAGCCTCTCCCCTGACCTGTAAATGTCATGTGACTAATTATTCTGGAAAATGACACACTGATGATTGGCAGATAGAACCATTGATTAGAACACACTGTTCCAAACTCTTCACTATGATGATTTCCTGAAATCAGGCACTACTAAAACATCCATTTAATAAATAGAAATCCCATTAAAATACAATAAAATCCCATTAAAATGTTTTTTATTGTCCTCTGTATGAGGGAACGAGAAGTTCTAAAATGCTTAATCGCTTCTGCAAGTATGACGTCACTTTGTAGACCAACCGGCAGTTAGAATCGCACTGGATTCCTCAAGAAAAAACGAATGACCCCTATTGCTTGCTGGGTACCGGTAATAGAAAGAAAAACCGAGTAGTATTAAAACATCTATATATGTGAATCTATGTTGATGATGTATATAATACAATTAAATATTTATGTTTTACATTTGCTTGCAAAAATGTTATTTTGTCTGAATATGGATACTTTTAAATGGTTATCAATAAAGAATGATTCTTTTGCACCCAGATATAGGTATAGGTATACAGGTATAATTACAACATCTCACTGCAGTTTAACTGCAAATTGGTTAAAAATGAGCAGAAAGCCATATTATTAAGTAATGAGCTGTTTCTGCACAAAAGTTTATGCGTACCCAGGCATCTCTTTCATTGACTTCTATTCACACAAAACAGCCTCTGGTCTCCCTGTTAGCCGTTACGCTAACGTTTCAGCTAACCTTGAAAGCTTCCCCTGGGGGAAGGGCTCTGCCAATATCAAAACTTAAAAGGTGAAGAAATGGGATATTAAATGCAGGCAGGCAACCATACTAATGAGAATCGGCACTTTTCTCTAATTTATAGCTGATGTTTTTAAATGTTAAAATTCTTTCTTATCATTTTAATATACAGAGACCTTTATAAGCAAGCCATTCATAGGTTGATTTTTGTGGTGCTTTGAGTATTGTTCTGTCTGTCTGAGTAGCCTTATTTAGCAAATTTAGCCAATCCAGGCTCAATGAAAACATATGCATGTATTTCTGCAAAATTACATTACCTTGCTATTTTGGATGTTTCTCAACACTTTGTTCTAGTGAAATGTCTAGTGAACGGCACAAAAATGTATTCAGTTTTATCTGAAACTATGAGTGTGATGGACTGTCCTGTCCTGTCTTGTGTGCACATGGGTGTTTTGTTATTTTGGGCATGTGCTCGGGTCTCTGTTTGATCCCGCCCTCTTGTTATCTGATTAGTGTTTGATTTCTTCCACCTGTTCCCTCTTGATTTCTTCCCTTTATAGGCTCCTTGTGTGTTTTAGCCTTTGTCGGATCGTTGTATTGTCTACATCTCCTGGGGCCTATACCATGAAGCAAAACCGATTACACGTGAATGCGTATAAATAGTACGATTGTGCAATGTCGTGGAATGTATACGGCAAAACTCATTTTGGCGTGCATATGATATGCTGTTATTTGCATGCATATGATACACACTTAATGGCATGTATATGACACGCTCTTGGGTAGGATTAGGATGGTGGAGTGGGGGGTTCGTACGTATAATATGCCATAAAGTGTGTATCATATACACGCGAAAAACGGCGTAGCATATGCACAGAAAATTAGTTTTGGCGTATACATTCCACAACATTGCACATTCCTACTATTTATATGCATTTTTGTGAGATCCCGCTGTGAAGCCAATTTAGCTCATCACATCACCAAATAAATATTTTAACCAATGTTATCAAAGATTAACTTTATAACAAATGCAGCTATGTACTCTTCGTTAATGTTAGTTAGTGCATTAACTAACATTTACTACTTGTGAGACCTTATTGTGAAGTTCTTTATAATTTTTTGCACTTTAATCTTTTTTAAATCTGCATTTGTTTTTTTATATTTTTTGTTTATTACTTTATTGTATTTAAATGTTCAGTTATTTTTGTCATAAGAAAATGTAATTAAACCTGTATGACAACTTTTTTTGCAACTTATTTCAATATTGTTTTAATATAATACCGCATACCGTGATAAAAGCTTCAGCAATTAATGGCAACATAAAAATTTGATACATATCCATGAAGTTTGTACAATGAAGTTTGAAAAAAGTCGGCATACCCGGAAGGTACAAAGGAACGCCGGCAGTCTTGGAGAAACTCCAGCACTGAAGCCACTGGGCAGTTAACTGGGTTCACAGCACGCCCTCTACACCAAGTGGAAAACACATTCCACTTTAGGCTGTACAGTCTCCTGGTGGGAGGAGCTCTGGAGCTAAGCAAGGTTTCCACGACACCTGCAGCTAGACCTTCAACTATGAACTGACCCATAGGTTCTACAGCATTTGCCGGGGGTGGAATATTGTGCCCCCCACCTGAGTTAGCAGAT
Organism: Pseudorasbora parva; assembly: GCF_024679245.1. Lineage (NCBI taxonomy): Eukaryota > Metazoa > Chordata > Actinopteri > Cypriniformes > Gobionidae > Pseudorasbora > Pseudorasbora parva. The sequence continues at coordinate 10,869,673 of NC_090174.1, read as the reverse complement.
CCCTCCTCAGAGGGACCTGCCATGGAAGGCCATCTAACTGGGCGATTTTGATGTTGGAGAAACATACTCTGGTCGGCCACTGGGGTGCTACTAGGAGGAGGCTTACGCCCTCCCGGCGGACCTGCTCCCAAACTCCCGGGAGCAGAGCGATCGGGGGGAATGCATACAGATGTAGCCTCGACCAGGTCTGCGTCATGGCATCAAGGCCCAACCACAGTGGACAGTGGGACATCTCTCGAGACGCGAATAGATCCACTTTTACCAGGCCGAACCTCTTGCATTTGGTCTCCACCACCTCTGGATGGAGACGTCACTCCCCGGGCCTCAGCCCCTGCCTCGACAGGATGTCTGCTCCCTGGTTTTGGTCCCCGGGAATGTACAACGCCCTGAGGAATGACAGTTTCCCCTGGGACCACAGGAGGACCTGATGCGCCAGTCTGCACAGAGGGCACGATCTCAGGCCCTCCTGATGGTTTAGATACGATCCTACGGCCATATTGTCAGATCCTATCAGGGCATGGTGGCCGCGGAGTTCTGGGAGAAAGCTCCTCAGAACCTTGTAGATGACACACAAACATTTCCAGGCAGTTGATGTGCCAGGAGGAATGCTGGGTCCCTCAAGGGCCTCTCGCAAAGCGGCCTTCCATAACCGCGCCTCAGCCAGTGAGGGAGGCATCTGTTGAAACGGTTTTCTGGCAACCCAATCCTCCCAGCACTGGCCCTTGGGACAGAAACCAAGGCTTCTTCCATATGACGAGGGAACAAAGGCATCTGCATGTTACCCTGATCATACGAAAAGGATTCCCCTTTGGGGAAAACCCCTTGGTCTTCAGCCACCACTGTAGGGTTGTAGCTGCTGTGGCCGCATCGTTGTGGAGTCCCATATGACTCCCAGGAACGAGGTCTGCTGGGAGGGCGTCAACACACTTTTCTTTGTGTTGAGTCTCAGCCCCAAGCAACTCATACATCATTTCTTGATGTCGAACCGCCATATCGTACGACTTGGCCAGAATGAACCAGTCGTCTATATAATTGAGTACACGGATGCCCTGGAGTCTCAGTGAAGCACGTCGTAATATTGCGAGGGGAAAGAACCAGGCTGAAGGGAAGAACTCGATACTGGTACGCTTCGCCCCCTGAAGCGAACCTCAGGAACTTCCTGTGGGTAGGAAGGATGGAGATATGGAAATATGCGTCTTTAGATTCATCGTGACGAACCAGTCCTCGAACTGGCTCTGAGTCATGATGGGATAGTGAGCATCTTGAACCTGAATCTCCCCAGAGAACGGTTCAAGTACCTCAAATCTAATAAGGGACGCAACCCCTCCATTCTCTTTCTGGCGGAGGGATACACTTTATGGCCTCCTTTACCATCAGGGAGCACACTTCCTGTTCCATAACCTGCCACTTAGGTGGGCACACCACAATTCAGACCAGACCGATGAACCTCTGTGGTGGAACACTGAACTGCAGTCTGTACCCTTTGCCCATAGTACACAGGGCCCAAGCAGATATATTCGGGAAGTATAACCATGCACCAATATATTCTACTAGGGGAACCAGCCTCTAAAGGCTGGTCTCTTGTACCCACCATGCCTCCTACCTGACCCCCTGAAGCGGCCATCCATCAGAGCTTAGTCGAGGGAGGATTTTTGTGTGGTGTGCAAACGCGTTCACTGCCCAGCTGCAGGTTTTTCTAGAGGGGGCTGGAGTAGCATGCGTTCGTTGGAAGTCAATGTGGCCCAAGCATCGTAGACGGCAGATCGCAGCATTGAATTCCAGAAAACTCCACAGACGAGGCGACCTTGAACGCTCCCCGGTAGAGGGGGCTGGCCAGCAGGCCGCTGGGCACACCACAGTCCAGACCACACCGATGACTTTGTTACTGGAACACTGAACTGCAGTCTGTACCCTTTGCCCACGGTACACAGGGCTAAATTAGATATATTAGGGAGGCATAACCATACACCGAGATACTCTACTAGGGTAACCAGCCTCTTGATGCTGTTCTCTGGTACTCACCAAGCCTCCTGCCCGACCCCCTGAAGCGGCCACCAGGCAGAGCTTAGTCGGGGAGTATTTTCGGTGTGCTAACGCGTTCGTTGCCCAGCTACAGGTCTTTCTAGATGCGGCTGGAGCAGCATGCATGCAACGTTTGTTGGAAATCAATGTGGCGTGAGTGCCGCAGATGGCGGATCGCAGCCTCGACTTCCAGAAAACTCCACGGAGGAGGTGACCTTGATCGGTCTCACGGAGAGGGGGCTTCATCTGACTCGATAGGGCCGCAACGGCTTAGGGCGGCCACTGTGAATCCCGTTAGATGAATATAAAGACAAGTGAACACAATTTGGATGATAGGCGGATAATCTAACTCCTCAAAGTCAGATAAATCCCATTTAATTCCTCAAAATTAGATGCCACCATAATCACCCATCAGGTGAACATGGTCTGAACGATAGGCTGAATAAACTTATCTAACTCCTAAAAGTCAGATAATATTTAATTTTAATTCCTCCGAATGAAACGCACCATAATCACCAGATGACACTAGTTGTCATCTACACGCTGCCTCTGCAAATGCAAAATTCAATCCGTTTACAACATATTTGGCTTTCATCCCTTGAGATGAAAGACCATAGGTGCGAGGCTGAAACACTCAAAAAACGTAAGGCTGTACGCTTCGAGATATTTCTCAACAAACACAGCCAGCACCCTCACGAGCTGACTGTATGCCTCGCACCAAACAGTATCACATATACACCAATCGCTTTTGTTCACTCTGTTGCAGACCCGTAATCCACACGCTGCCTCTGCAACGCAAGATCGAGCCTTGCATTATGAAGTGGCGATCTCTCGTTTACTTCACTCCCTCGATGCTGAGCACATCTAATTCCTCGGAATCAGATCCCTCAAGCATCTGGTTCTCCACCCCGGGGGAAACAGCCACAGCACTAGCCTCCGCACTGGGGAGGAGAACATCGGCTCGCCACAGGCAGCCCCCTGAAGAGTTGCCCGAGCGTCCTTATTTTATGAATGAAGCAGCATGTCTGGTGCTTATCGTCACCTGCCTCGATGCTGTGTACATCTGATTCCTCAGAATCAGATGGCTCAAGCATCTGGTTTTCCACCCCGAAGAAGCTGCAGTACGGGCTTCCACGCGGGGAAGGAGAACATCTCAACTGTCCGCGAGGACTGAGAAACTGCCTCAGCAGTCCCAAGAACTGCTGACAAGTTCATTTGCGAGCCCACTGATCTACGTCACCGCGCTTCCTCAACAGACGCGGGACAGAACTACGGGGCTCATGAGCCTGCCAGCTTCACAAAATAGTAATTTGGACAAACAACACCAAATAGACAAACAATTGGACTTTTTTCATTCACACTTCAGGCGCGTCACCCAATCTGTCATCTCGACGACGCAGTGTGAGTTCCCTCAAGAAGGGAACTGTTTGGTAGAAATGGTTATGATGGTGTTTGTGCATTAATTGCTGAATTTACAAAAATAGCACAGATAGCTTAAAATATTGAGTAACTCAGGCTAATTGTTTTATGCATTGTTTTATGATTGTATTCGTGCAAATGGTCAGTCAGCCTGTTATGTTCTGGCAAAAAAAGAGAAGAATTTCAGACTCACAATCTGTCAGAAAACACATCTTCTGTTCTTAGCCAACACAAAAACAGACCTAAGCTTTTGCTAAGAGCATTGAACAAGTCAATCAATGTGTTATCTTCTCACTGTAACTAAAGGTCACGGCCTCATTTGGAGAAATGTATTGCCCGTGGCCATGCTCCTGTGATCCAGATTAGCTGAAAAACATGCCATGTCCCACCTGTTGAGCTGTTAAGCTTGAGGTCTTTTCAAATTAGAGCTGTCAGATCTGTCAAAGCTTTCGATATCTGCTCATGTCACTAATATAACATCGGGATCAAGCTGGGCATTATATTGTCTGTGTCTTCGGGCATGCTTGGTAATTCATGTCTCTAATGATAATATAAAGAGGAATGCTGATAAGTAACACGCTCATAAATATTGTAAAAGTCAACTAGATGGGTGCTAACTATAGGGATGCACACTTTCATGTTTGGTCTAACACAAGCTTTGTTTCCAATCAAAGTTGCGAACTAATGCACACAATTAGAATATCACATAAACAGAACAAAAGTTGTCAGTTCCATGGAAACTGGCGCAAAGTATTTCTAATAAAAATTAAAGCTGCTGCAGTCTGGAAAGCTACTGTGGCTCTTTTTCATACATCATAAATGACTTGAGCCTCAGAGAATGCAGAAAAAACATAATAAATGCTACCATCTTATCTTGTGTTCGGAGGCGGATGTCTGGTGTTTGGGAACGCAATTATGTGAGACACTTCTGGGAGGTCATTATACCCAACCTTTTTGATGACAGACATTGACTCAAGCACTTCAGAATGACCAAAGCAATATTTGAGATGTTGTGCAAAGAAATGTATCCAGTCTTATAAGTCCAGTTTTGCTGTCCCAACACAGCCCAGTTAAGACAGAAAAACGTGTTCACGCATTTATTTATTTTTGTTGCACATCATGGGATTTATTCTGTAAATGTGTTTCCATCGTAGTTTATATGCATATCATCTTATCAGATAATTAATCCTCAATTGAATGCATAAGTATTTTATGTGTGACACTTTCAAAGTGAAATATCCTATCCAGTGAGTGGTGCTATAAGTGTGCTTTATCGCGTTGATTGTTGTACATATCACAACAATTCTGGGTAACACTTTGTATAATGAATTATAGCTGAATAAGCTAGTCTGCTACATCTGAAAAGCCACACATATGGAACTGGTTATATGATGCAAATATCAAAATGTATTCATTTATAAATGCACCAAGGTATAAGTATTTTGAGATCATAGAATTGTGCAAGGAAGTCTCGATAATCTACTTCCATAATCATAATTTTGTGAGAAAAGGAATACAATTTTTGCTGTTTCACTACCTCTAGTGTTAATTTCAGCTAGAAACTGAAGTGGTTTATATGTATTGGATTTGCAAAAATGTAGGTAAAGGTATGTTGTTTAATTAAGCCTGTGTTAGAAACATGAAGGGTGTTTTTGCCAGGCAAATGTTGTATTTGCCTTACTATAACTGAGTAACCAAACCTAAAAACTGACCGAACCGAACAAATTATAGTTATAACTTCAAAACAAGCACATTAGTTTCAAACGGATGGACCACAACAGAGAAATGAGTGGAATAATTTAGAGTAAAATTTGCATTCTCATGTACAAAAACATTTATGCAAGAAAATATTTTTTTCTTTTTAACTGTAACAAGATATTAATGGACTCTTTAACATTTATAGAGGAAAAAGAAAATACTATAATGTTATCATATTCCGAGGGCTGAATATGTGTGTGTGTGTTCTAATGCTGCCTTCATGTGCTATAATTTCTTATTTCTCACTTTTGAACTTGTGAATACGAGCTTCAAGTGCTTTGTTATTGGAAAGAACATGAAAATCATGGACGACACTTTTTTTTTTCTTAAGACAATTTAATTATAGCCAAAAATATATTTAGCACCCTATTAATTGACTAAATTAATCGTGCATTGTAGATTCTGGAATTTTGGTCAAATGCAGGCATTTTTGCTGTGTATTAAACATACAATATGTTTTGAATAATTATACATTTATCAATGTAAAAAAAAAAAAAAAAAAAAAACTTATAATGACAATAAAAGGTGATGCATCAGTTATGAACTATAAAATGATACAGAATATCAGTCACATCAGCAATTTTTCTCCTCTCCGCCATGTTTAAAGTTTATGGCATGCCTAATTTAGGAACTGGAGTAGCTTCCCAGTGGTAAATACGACTTGAGAGGGCATGTTAACTAGAAAACGTATTTACGACAATTCCAATAGCACAGGAAGGAAATAAAAAGGCACACTATGGGTTAAGGTCACATTTAAACATTTAAAAATGTTGTACATCATATCTAAATAAACACATTCTTCTGGTGGTCCTGTGGCAGCCAAGCAACTGCTATTGAGATGAATAGCAATGCTAATGTATAGCTTTCTTTCTTCCTAAACTCTTTGGTATACTTCCTTAGCTTGGCTAGTACATATATAATTTTACTCACCTTTTTTCCCCCAAAAATACTTTGAAAAGTTTACTTTTCTGAGATAAAAAACAAACAAAAACCATATAGCTGACGTCTATATCAAACAGCTTTCCACTTGCTTTAATTTGTAGTTGCACTTTACAGACCAAAGTACAAGTCAACTCAAAGACTTATATGACAACAAAAGCACAAACAAATCCAAGAAGAAAAAATAAACCACTCTAAAATCTTATTTTATTCTTAATACATTACTAATTGGCAACATAAAAGCTTTTTGCAGATGTTCCTACAACACAAACAAACTGTCAGGGTAATGGAAAACAGGCCTTGCCAACAGTAGTAATTGTGTGCCTATTTATTGATGCCTCCAGGACAACACCACGTTATTTTTTATGTATTTCCATACTAGCCAGGGGCTCACAACGGCGCTTTGCTTTCACCTGGGTCTGTGTCACTGACGTCTGTCTTCGTCTCCATCTGATATTTGCGCCCTTGTTCTTTCCATAGATATCCATAATAAAGGCTAGATGTCTCGTGCGCGCTGTTGTCCAATGGAGGTCGCCGTCCGCAACTGGCGGCCATCTTGTCACATGCAGATCACTCACTTACAACAGTCTGTTTTAATGGTGCACGTACTTTTAAATAACCATAACTTGCTCAAATTTCAACCGATTTTTAAACTGTTTCGTTTGCTATAAACGTCAGAGATGTAGTTATGCCACTACATATGAATAAGTATAACCATGGACTTCAATATGAAAGTAACATTGAACAGAACAGATAGGTGCAATGAATATACACACACACAAGGTATTTATGTTAAATCAATACTACTAAAACTGTGCAAAAATATTATATATATATATATGTATATATATATATATATATATATATATATATATATATATATATATATATATATATATATATATATATATATATATATATATATATATATATACAGTATATCTATCTATCTATCTATCTATCTATCTATATATATATATATATATATATATATATATATATATATATATATATATATATATATATATATATACACTTTATAATAAGAATATCACTATTATAATAAAATAATTTGTATTTAAAAAAATAAAAAAAATAAAAACATTTTAACATTTTAACTTCAAAAACGCAATTTACTAGGATTTTCCCCCCTACATTTCACTGTGCCTACTTCAGAGATCACTTTTCCCACCTAATGTTGCCTACCATTAAATGCCTTACCTCTTTAGAAAGCTGAGACCCTGTAGTTTCTTAGGAAACAAGCATTATTTAAAGCAGACGAATGGAAGTAGAAATGCATGGCTTTGACCTCTTCTGGCAATTAACAGGTTAATTTAACAGTAATCATTAATAAATGGCTTCACCATTAGTAAAACATTAACTCATGATTATCTGTGCATTTATTAAGCATGAATTACAGCATATTAGTGCACCCATATTGTAAAGTTTTACCGGAAAGCTTAACTCCAAGTCTTCCAGAGTTGCGGCCAAAGCCGATTCAAAACAGCTTCTTTGTTTTCAAGTAGCACGTTGAACCTGTCACAACTCTGCCATCATTATGTTAAGCCCGCCCACCGACTCTATATACAATGTGATTGGCCTAACCAGATTTTGTTTTTTCCTAATACAATGGAGAGTTGCTAGACTACCCTGGCTACAAAGTAATTTTTCTGCCACTAGGATGCGTCTAGATTTCTAGGTTAGCAAAAATCTACTATTCAAAGTCACACGTGATGAATTTATTCCTCAAGGAAATATCCGATAACAGGGATGTTATTGAAATAAAGCAGTAGTATAAATATAGGGCCTCCATTAAGCAACCTGCTCCATGTACAATAAAAATGAATTTATTAATCAACTGATATGACTGGTTGTGAGTTTGTGAGTGTACATCATTTTAAACATATTCTTCATATGTAAAACTTTTTAATGAGGGAAAATTGCTTACCAAATCTTTAAATAGACTGACAGTATCAGCAATCATCAGAGTCGAGGCAAAAATTCTCACGTTCAGGTGCTAATGGCCAAGAATTAGACACAGACGCTAGTGTGATGTATGATAATCAATGTACTCATTACACATGCTCATACTCATGTGTAATTTAATTCAAATGATGAGGCCATGTAGAACTGCCATGTTTTGAGAAAAGATCTCTATAGGTCGATCAATACCTGACACTTCCTATCAGTCAGTGATGAAGGGATTTATATTAACTAAATTAATGATAACATACATTAAAAAATATTTCTCTTAACGATGATCCTGGCATCTAAAATGGGCCTGCAGATGAAATATGGAGTTCTTGGAAGAGCTGAACAAACTGTCCTGGGGTCTGGCATGATAAATTTGCAGTAAGGAACATTACCCCTGCAAAACAAATTGCATTTATATCAGGAGCTGCTGCATGATGAATTAATTCAGAGCAGCTGAGAGTTAGTTGGAGTTCCAATGAAAAGAGCTCTATATATTATCTGCCTTTACCTTTCTCCTCTGGGTGAATGCAAGCATGTTTAAAGGAATAGTTCACCTAAAATAAAAATTCTGACCATTCATTATTAAACACCAGACCTGTCTGACTTGCTTTCTTCTGTGGAATACACAAGGAGAAATTGTCAAGCCTGTGTTGGTTACTATTTCCAATGCAATTGCAATAATTTATATTATAACAAAAAGAGAGATTTATAAAAGGCATCTTTACAGAGCTGAGTTAAAGGCAGCAATGACATTTCCTCTCTCAAGACCCATAAAAGACACTAAATACGTCGTTACAAAGCCCATCTCACTACAGTGGCTGTACAATCATTTTATGAAGCGACGAGAATAGCTTTTGTGCGCAAAAAAACAAAAACCTAAAGAACAACTTATATAGTAATGGCTGATTTCAAAACACTGCTTCATGAAGCTTCAGAGCTTTATGAATCAGTGTATCGCATCAGTGGTTCGGATCGCCAAAGTCACGTGATTTCACGTAATTTGGCAGTTTGACACGTGATCCGAATCATGAATTGATACGCTGATTCATAAAGCTCTGGTGCCCGTTCTTCGTACCTCGCGTAATACATCTGAGATGATTTGACAGATCCCAGGGCTGCATTTCCCAATAATGTTGTCTCTTAGCGTGCTACGAAGACTCTAAAGGTATGACTTAAAGGGGGGGTGAAATGCTGTTTCATGCATACTGAGCTTTTTACACTGTTAAAGACTTGGATTCCCATCCTAAACATAGACAAAGTTTCAAAAACTAATGTTGGACGTTTGATGGAGTATTTCTGTGTTAAAAATACTCCTTCCGGTTTCTCACAAGTTTCGGAGAGTTTTTTTCGAGTATGGCTCGGCTTGACGTTAATAGACCGGAAAGTCCTTGTATGGGCCTCTTCTCCCGGTAGGGTGTGCGCGCACGTGACTAGAGCCAGAGAGGAAATGCACGCCGTAAACACTCTCAGCTGCAGATCCAGTCGATCCAGGTGCCGCGCTCAAATTTATTCCTATGGGTGACATCAAGCGACTTCAACGCTTCAGCACAGCATTCCGGGAAGGCAGCGCTGCATTTGAACCGATTTGAACGCAGAAATGACGGGAAGCTTCACAACATCGCTTCAGTCGCGTTGCAAAAGTGGATCTCCACCGTTCACTGCTGTCAGGACTTTACCAAATTATACCAAAGAAGTGTGTTTTTGACGGAGCGGTCCCAGCGATAAAGGTTCGGTCCTTCTTTGGAAGCAGCCTGCTTCAAACTGCTTCAAATGTCTATGCTGTTGGCTCGTCGCGTGAGTAAACATCAGTAAACGACACGATCGCGTGCTTCTTCATTCAAATGCGCTAACGGACTCTATTGTTGTTCTATGTATAACATTACACTAGTCTGACGTGCAAAACCATTTTGCTTGCTACTGCTAAGGTTTAGTCACATACAATAGTCCATAAACCGAATCATGTCCTCATAAACTGCGAGTAAAGACACACAAATGTTGACAGGCCACTAAATACAGTACATACCACAGAGACGGACGTCCTGCTGTTTCACCTGTTCAATTTATTTCAGCCTCCGAATTTGATTCTGGATCATATATCTATTAGCTGAGCTCGATAGCCATGAGTTTCTCCACGCTTGAGGACATCACTGCTTTGCGCGCGCGTCATTCTTTAGCTCCGCCCACACAATACGCCTCCAGGCGCTCGTTTTTTTCCGGAAAGACTCGGTACAGCCCATATTTCTTTTATAAATATAATAAAACTAAAGACTTTTTGGAGATATGAAGGATGCAATACTACTCTATAGGTACTCACTCACTGAGTGTTTCACCCCCCCTTTAACTAAAGGTATCCCATTTCTAGACGTGTTCCCCGAACTATACTTTAGGAGGTTGCTTAAGGTAACCCTTCTTCAGTGAGACGTTAGCAGGTGCTGTTCGTGGCGGCGGTGCTGAACTGCAAAAAATGATGTTCTTCATAAAAGAAGCACTTCAAAAATAGTTGAGATTCCATTTATCATATAAAATTGCAACAAAATTTTACATTATTCTGAACTAAGTGTACTAACCAGCAATCTTATGCTCAACCGCATTATGAGTAAACCTGCTACACTAACTGGCAGTTTTAAAGACTCATACAATATATTTTCCATAGTGTCTTGATTTATTCCATAACCAGGGATGACTGCCCAGCAGCTGCATCACATTATTGTGTAAATAACGCAAAAAAATATTATCAGCTGCTACTATGGCGGAGAAAAAAGAAAGAAAGAGGAGAGCCGCCAGAAGCTGGATTTCAGGGCTGAGGGGGTAGCGGAGCTCCGTCCAGTTTGTCTCGACAAAGGTTGTCCAACAAGATCTAAAAGCTGCTGAATTTAATGTCGTGTCAGGCAAATTTATTTTGAATTATGATTTACAGAAGGTATTCTTAACTAAGATCGTTTCGGGAAACACATATTAACATTAAGGGATACCTCAAGGTATAATTTAAGAATGACGTAGTGTTAAGAAGGTTGTGGGAAATCCAGCCCAGATCTTTTAATCCTGATAATTGATCTCTGGCTAATTTGGTTCTTGATCTCAGATCGCTGCTTGTGCCTGTGTTCCCTGAAGAGGGCAGATGCATCGATACTCGCGAAACCACGATCAGCAATGCAGCAATTGGCTGGCGTCAAGACAACATAATGACATGACAAAAGCCACCTGGCAACAAACTTGACAAAGGAAAAATAAAAGAAGAAAAAAACACCTGGAAATTTCTGGACCTTTATAAGGAAACAGACAAATGTCCAAACCAACATAAAAGTTAAATAAATTAAATGTGCACTGTTTTGATGATCATTATTCCCAATTATTTATATTCACGATTTTATAATATTTGTGCACACTTTACATTTTTATTTCAATGTTGTAATTAAATTTTTAATTCAATTGGAAGCAGATTTGTTACGTGACAGTATTAATTAAAGTTTCTCAATAGTCAAGATCAAATTATCTGCATCTCTTGAGCTGCATCAAGTCCCTCCTATATTATCCATCATCACTCACATTAATGCACAACGAAGATTAACTGCACAATGTGTGTAAACCTCCAATACAACTATAAAGTAATCATTCCATCACAATTCACTAATAAATCTCTCAATCAAGTGACTGTGTCTATAGTATTATATGCAAATTTTATACAACATTAAAATATTATTTTCTAATAAACTTTTATATTTATTATTATTTTAAATCATTATTGCCCCTGGTTCAGTAATGAACTCTTGTAATGAAGTAGCAGTGGCTGGGACAGATTTTAAGTATCACCTCAAGATGCAATCTAATCCTGTTTACATGAAATAAGCTGCTCCTGAGCAGGTTTAAGCTTATGGACCTGTTGCTATGACAGCAAGTCCAGGATGAGCATAAAATTATTGTAGAACCACAGAATTGAGATGGACTTTGTAACAACGTCTTTAGTGCCTTTTATGGGTCTTGACTGAGAGAGGAAATGTCATTGTTGCTAATGAAGGCCTGTCTGAGCCATCGGATTTCAACAAAAATATCTTAATTTGTGTTCCGAAGATGAACAGAGGTCTTACAGGTCTAGAACGGCATGAGGATAATAATTAATGACAGAATTTTCCTTTTTTGGTGAACTAACCCCATAAGGGTGCACTGAAGCGTCTCTGTGACTGCTCAAAATTCTGTGTAAAGCCGCAATGCCATATAAAAGCAGACTTAAAATATACCTACCCAGTGGCTTAGGCAGACTTTTATTTTTGGTCGGGCCTGAGCAAAAGTGAGCGGGCTTGGGCGCACTGTCTACATAAACCAACACTCGATCTACAATCTGTCCACATACAAAACATGAGCAGCGATTACAACAAACTTTAGACACTTTATTTTCACTTTTTAAATATGTTCTTCATTTTTATTGAAAATAAACACCTTTCCGATCTGATATATGACGAGAAAAGGAAATAAATCGAGTTTGGGAAAAGGCAGATTCGAACTGCAGATCGAATTGCATCAAAATTTAGTGTCGGCCCCTTACCCCTTCTCTAGTTACTATTGATAGAAACATATGGTGTGTTCCCTGTTTTACTGAATGAACCTGGGCTTGGATTTGAAAAGTTTCAATGTTACTTGCGGTCTGATGGATGGGTTCTCTCCCGCGTTAAATGTGCTTTTTATAGAATTTTGCATCGCTGCTGTTTCTCTATCACACAACTGCAAATTATAAGCTAAGTGAATAGGTAAACGAGGTAAACACACCTCATGAAGCATCAAGCATTATACTAAAAACACTGTAAAAAAAAACATTTTATATGTTGATGTATGATGTTATAATAATTTTGCAATAACATTAAAATAATGTAAACAACTGTTATTTTAACAAATATTATTATATATGTATAATAAACTGGGCGGGCATAGTCATCATAGTGGGCAGGCACCCACCTTAGCCCCAAGTATCAAAGGTGACTGAAATGGTTTTGATTCAGTGTAAATGAACGCGATCTAAACTACGCCCTAAACTACATAATTGTTATGACATCCAGCTCAGGCGGTGTGAGAATCAAAAAGCGGTAGAGCTCCATATTGTTTTAGGCAAATAAAAAATGCCGACCATTAAAATAAGAGTCCTGTACTCACATCGTGTAAAATCCTTTTATATTTTAGACATCTAATATCTGCAAGCCCAGTTTTCAAAAAATATATACTTTTAAATCTTGAAATACACATCAAGTACACATTCAATTCAATTAAGCTTACTTCTTTTTTTCTCAAGGGAAAAGCACCATTAAAGAAATAATAACGACTCTGCTATATTTCAAGTATTCTGAGTTCATATGGCTTTGTGTGAGGAACATAAAAAAGGATTACAAATTATAATATTCAATTTTGCATATTTATTAGTGACTTCAGACTGTATTCAGATGCTTTAATCCCCCCCACACCACATTTTATGTTGCACATATGCTAAAATGCTTTAAATGTTGTTCTCTCTCTCTCTCTCTCACTAAAAAATATGTTTCATTATATGCTCTTAACGAATGTCAGCAATGGACTCAACTGTCTATATACTGTATGTATATTTCATTCATTCAGTTTTTTTTAGGAGAATGCAATACATGATGTCACCTACTGAAAAGAAGATGGGACTGTACAGTCATGTGCTTTAAAGAAGACACCAGTACCCAACAATAAAGGGCTTCTTCTCTACTGAATTTTAAGCATGGACTTTACTGGCTTGAAAATTACTCATGGGAGCACAGTGAGTTTTGGGAGCTTCATTTCCCTTCTTGGGAATAACACAATATATCTTCCAGAGATAAGAGACTGAGATCTGGCCAAGACAGGGTTGAATGATAGAGGCAATCCCACAGATGTGTGCATTTGATAGAGCTTGTGTCAATGTGCAGACTCTGAAGAGAAACAAATAGTACTGAAAGCGAACAAGTTTGCCACTATGATGCAGTTCAGTTGCTTGAGAGGAACAACCATGTGTCCTAAAGTTGACATTAGTGATCACTGATTACCATAAATCACCACTGTATATAATGTATATATTATATGTACAGTGTTGTGTGCACTTGGCAAAATTCTCAATGGAATCTCCATGTACAGAAGGTTATATAGACACACTGTTGTGTGGTGGCAGGTTCCATATTTTGGCAACGTCCACAATTTTTAGTCACCTATTTCTTCAGTGTAGAAAAATAATATCGGTACATATCCATATATTTACATAAACTTTGCATGTTATAATGAGATTAGATTGAATGCGTTTTAGTTTGTGAAGCAATGGAAATTTATTTATATAGCACATTTCATACTCAATGGCAATTCAAAGTGCTTTATATCGAAAATGATTTAAAATATTTATGCATAAGAAATAAGAATACCAAGTGTAAGAATTTAAAATAAAAACAAGGTTAATTAAAACAGTTGTAAAGAGAATTTAAACCAGGGAAGGACCATTGTTCCGCGGGGGTCTCAACTGACAGGGGGCTGGCGAAAGAGGGGGCCGAGAGTCCAGCTGGGTCGCAATGTTTTTTTTCCCCAGGATGGTAGGGGAAGGTACCGCCTTTTTCGTTTATGATTGGCTAGAAGGGCTCTCCTCTGATTAGGTATACATCTCATGGCAGGCTGTCAGCTAGTCTGTTTTGATCGTCTTTACAACAGAAGTAAACAAAGTCAATCCAACATACTAAGAAAAGCGCTATGTCCGTGTCTTCAGATTCATATTTCAAGTTAACAATTTCATAGCCAATTTCATAGAAGAGACATCACAGTATGATTCAAAGATGACAGATTTTATTTATTGTGAACCGAACATTGCATAAACTTGCTAGTAATAGAAAATTTTAGTGCATGTTAAACATTGTATGTGTGTGTGTGGGCATGTTTTTGTGACATATGAGGACACAAATTTGTATAATGACATGGGTATGACACAGGTATTGAAAGGAGAGGGTAAAAAATGAGGGCATTGGCCATGTCCCCACTTTTCAAAATGCTTATAAATCATACAGGATGAGTTCCCTTTATCGAGGGAACTCACACTGCATCATTGTAGATGACACTTCAGGGGAACACCCCTGCAGCGTGACGCTACTGAAGCTTGAATAAAAAAAGGCCAATCCTGATTGGTGTTGCGTCATGACACAGTGAGTGACGGCATACCTGGAAGGTACAAAGGAACGGCGGCACATAGCAGAGTTAGCTTTCTGCTCTTCAGCGTTAGCGCTCTGTGTTGAATTGTTTGTCTATTTGGTTTTGTTTGTCCAATGAGTATTATGTGGCAGGCTCGTGAGCCCTGTATTTCTGTCCCGCGTCTGTTCTGTAACCGATTTAGAATCTCGCATTTCCTAAGGCAGTGAGTAGTTGACGATTCGGTTAAATACATATTTAAACAGTATCATATGGTGATTATGGCTGCATTTAATTCTTGCAGGAATTAAATTTAAACATTATCTGACTTTGAGGAGTTAGATATGTTTATTCAGCCTATGATTCAGACCATGTTAACTTTGAGGAGTTAGATTATCAGCCTATCATACAAATTGTGTTCACTGGGGTTATTCATCTAAGGATTCACAGTGGCCGCCCTAAGCTGTTGATGCCCTGTCGAGTCAGATGAAGCCCCCTCTCCCGGAGAGCAATCAAGGTCACCTCTCCTGTAGAGTTTTTTGGAAGTCGATGCTGCGATCCGCCGTCTGCGACGCTCGGGCCACATTGATTTCCAGCAAACGCTGCACGCATGCAGCTCCAGCCGCCTTTAGAAAGACCTGCAGTTGGGCAGTGAACGTGTTAGCACACCGAAAATACTCCCCGACTAAGCTCTGCCGGGTGGTCACTTCAGGGGGTCGGGCAGGAGGCTTGGTGGGTACCAGAGACTAGCATCAAGAGGCTGGTTCCCATTGTAGAGTATCTCGGTGTATGCTTATGCCTCCCGAAAATATCTACTTTGGCCCTATGTACCATGGGCAAAGGGTACAGACTGCAGTTCAGCGTTCCACCACTGAGGTTCATCGATGTGGTCTGAATATTGGTGTGCCCAGCCCAGTGGCAGGTTATGGAACAGGAAGTGTGCTCCCTGATGGTAGGAGGCCATATAGTGTATCCCTCCGCCAGACAGGGAGTCTGGCTTTTACGGTTGCTACTTCAGAGTTCCCAAAGAGGATTGAGGGGTTGCGTCTATTATTAGATCTGAGGTACTTGAACCGTTCTCTGAGGAGATTCAGGTTCAAGATGCTCACTATCCCATCGTGAGTCAGATCCAGTTTAAGGACTGGTTCATCACAATGTATCTAAAGATGCATATTTCATATCTCCATCCTTCCTGCCCACAGGAGGTTCCTGAGGTTCGCTTTCGGGGGCGAAGCATACCACTATTGGGTTCTTCCCTTTGGCCTAGCTCTTTCACCCCGCATCTTCACGAAGTGCATGGATGCAGCTCTGGCTCTGTTAAGACTCCAGGGCATCCGTGTACTCATTCTGGCCAGGTCGTACGATATGGAGGTTCGCCATCGAGATGCCGTTCTGGCCCATATGAGGTGCTTGGGGCTGAGACTCAACACAAAGAAAGTGTGTTGACGCCCTCCCAGAGGACTATGTTCCTGAGAGTCGTATGAGACTCGACAACGATATGGGCACAGATGTCCCCCACGTGTATCGAGACTATACTGGCGGAAGTCTCCAGAGCGAAGCTAGGCCGCAGCCTCACTGAAAGCAGTTCCAGAGACTGCTGGGTTTCATGGCAGCAGCGTCCAGCGTGATTCCATTCAGCCTGCTCCACACGAGACCCCTACAGTGGTGGCTGAAGACCAAGGGGTTTTCCCCAAAGGGGAATCCCTTCCGTATGATCAGGGTAACACGCAGTTGCCTTCGTTCCCTTGTCATATGGAAGAAACCTTGGTTTCAGTCTCTAGGGCCAGTATTGGGAGCAATGTGTTGTCGGAAAACCATTTTAACAGATGCATCCCTTAATGGCTGGTGCGCGGTCATGGAAGGCTTTGTGAGAGGTCCGTGGGGGACCCAGCATTCCTCCTGGCACATCAATTGCCTGGAAACGCTGGCGATCTACAAGGCTCTGAGGAGCTTTCTTCCGGACCTCCGCGGCCACCATGTCCTGATACGATCCGACAATGCTGCCAGTGATATCGTATCTAAACCATCAGGGGGGTCTGAGGTCGCGCCCTCTGTGCAGAGAGGCGCATCAGGGCCTCCTATGGTCCCAGGGGAAACTGTCATCCCTCAAGGCGATGTACATCCCCGGGGACCAAAATCAGGTCCAGACATTCTGTCGAGGCAGGGGCTGAGGCCCGGGGAGTGGCGTCTCCATCCCAAGGTGGTGGAGGCCATATGCAAGAGGTTCGGCCCAGTGGAAGTGGAATCTCTTGCATCTCGAGAGACGTTCCACTGTCCACTGTGGTTCTCCCTCAGGCATCCGGCTCCGTTGGGTCTGGATGCCATGACACAGACATGGCCGAGGCTGCGTCTGTATGCATTTCCCCCGATTGCTCTGCTCCCGGGATGTTCTTCGACATCATAGACCTACTAGACGGCCTTCCACGGCAGATCCCTCTGAGAAGGGATCTGCTGACTCAGAAAAGGGGCACAATATCAAGGCACCTCCGGCCAGAGTTGTGGAACCTATGGGTCTGGCCTCTGAGGGGGCACAGCTCATAGAAGAGGGTCTGTCAGCAGGTGTCGTCGAGACCCTGCTCAGCTCCAGATCTCCTTCCACCAGGAGGCTGTACAACCTAAAGTGCAATGTGTTTTCCACATGGTGTAGAGAGCGTGCGTTAACTGGGTTAACTGCGCAGTGGTTTCAGTGCTGGAGTTTCTCCAAGATCGCTTCTCCGCCTGGCTTACCCCGTCCACACTTAAGGTGTACGTGGCAGCCATTGGGGCTTTCCACACACCTATAGGTGAAGGACTGCTGGGAAGGCACCATTTGGTTGTAGGGTTCCTCTGAGGGGCACGGAGGATGAGGCCTGTGGCTCATTCCAGGGTTTCAACCTGGGACCTGGCAGTAGTGTTCAAGGGGTTGGCTGAGGCCCCCTTCGAGCCGCTGGAGCTGGCTGAGGCCAGGAACCTCATGCTCAAGGTGGCCTTTCTCCTTGCCATCACTTCTCTGAGGAGAGTGGCGGACCTCCAAGCGTTGGCAATCACGCAAAATTGCTTGGAGTTTGCCCCAGGCGGAGTTAAGGCCATCTTGCGTCCGACCCCGGGCTATGTACCCAGGGTACCATCAAACACGGTAAGGTTGGTGGTTCTCCAGGCATTCCATCCCCCGCCTCATGTGATGGCAGAAGAAGGCAGACTTCACCTCCTCTGCGCAGTGGAGGAAGTCAGACCAGTTGTTGGTGTGTTTTGGTCCACCCAAGAAAGGGCTGCCTGCGGCAAAACAGACAATCAGTGACTGGATTGTCCAGGTAATAGCCACGGCTTATCAGGTGCGCAATTTGCCTTCACCGATAGCTGTGAGGGCTTATTCTACCAGGGGCTTGGCCTCCTCGGTAGCTCTCCTTTACAGAGCTTCTTTGCAGGAGGTCTGCAAAGCAGCTGGGTGTGCCACTCCCCACACCTTTATCAGGCATTATAGTCTACACCTCCTGGCGACGCCAGGTGCTAGAGTGCTTGCCTCCTGAGTGTGCCCAATTTTGGCTTCACACCAGGGGGTTACGATTGGTGTGGCATAATGGGTACTCGTTTCCCGAAGTGTCATCTACGATGACACAGTGCGAGTTCCCTCGTTAAAGGGAACGTCTCGGGTTATGAATATAACCCATGTTCCCTAAAAGGGAACGAGACACTGCGTCTCATCACCACACCTATCGTCAAGAGCGCTCGCTTCATCACAGCAAGTTTTGTTTGTACCCTATGCCATTTGTACCTTCCAGGTATGCCGTCACCCGCTACGTCATGACGCAACACCAATCAGGATTGGCCTTTTTTCATTCAAGCTTTAGTAGCGTCATGCTGGGGGTGTTCCCCCGAAGTGTCATCTACGATGACGCAGTGAGAGTTCCCTCTCAGGGAAAATGGGTCGAAAACCCGAGACGTTTTTTTTTAGAAAGTAAAAATGCAGAATGTTGCCTGTGATAGGTAGGTTTAGGGGAAGGGGCAGTGTAAGGGGATAGAAAATACGGTTTGCACAGTATAAAAACCATTACGCCAATGGAATGTCCCCATATGTCACAAAAACAAACGTGTGTGTGTATGTGTGTGTGGGCATGTTTTGTGACATATGAGTGTATAATGACAGGGATATGACAGGTATTACAAGGGTGAATGAGGCCGTTCTTTCTTTAACGCTAGTAAAGAAATGCTAGTTCGTTCTGTCTGTATGCGTTTAAATCTGCTCGAAGTTCGCGTTTTGGTCACCTGTGCACTTCAATAAGCTGACAGAAAGCAGCTTAATGCGTTTACATGCAGGGCGAAATTGGATGCAAAAACCTACCTGTCCCGACCGTTTTTTGCTTACGCCGTTTATGACCTTACTCCGATAAAAGAAAATGGTTTACCACGTTTACGTGACCATGTTCATTGTTGGCTTGTTAAGCATAATCGGCTTAAGAACTTGCATGTAAACGCACCCAATGAATGCATGAGCAAATGCACATCTTACTCGTTGCACACACAGATTAATAATTTTGATACTAAAATCATCCTATAGATTAACACCTCACAACAAACAACGCATCAACTCGTCCATCATCCAGGCTGAAGCCATCGAATCGAGGTAGTCAATAAGCTCCTCGGTGGCAAGGTGCCAGGGGTGGATGAGATTTGCCCTGAGTACCTTAAGTCTCTGGATGTTGTGGGGCTGTCTTGACTGACACGCTTCTGCAAAATCGCATGGCGGTTGGGGACAGTACCTATGGCCTGGCAGACCGGGGTGGTGGTCCCTCTTTTCAAGAAGGGGGACCAGAGAGTGTGTTCCAACTATAGGGGGATCACACTTCTCAGCCTCCCTGGGAAAGTCTATGCCAGGGTACTGGAAAGGAGAATTCAGCCGATAGTGGAACCTCATATTCAGGAGGAGCAGTGTGGTTTTCTTCCTGGTCGTGGAACACTGGACCAGCTCTATATCCTTCATAGGGTGCTGGAGGGTTTATGGGAGTTTGCCCAACCAGTCCACATGTGCTTTGTGGATTTGGAGAAGGCATTCAACTGTGTTTCTCGTGGCACCCTGTGGAGGGTGCTCTGGGAGTATGGGGTCTGGGGCCCCTTGCTTAGGGCTGTACGGTCCCTTTACAACCAGAGCAGGAGCTTGGTTCGCATTGCCGGCAGTAAGTCAAATTTGTTCCCGGTGCATGTTGGTCTCTGGCAAGGGTGCCCTTTGTCACCAGTTCTGTTCATAATTTTTATGGACGGCCTTGTCGACCACCTCCGCGCCCTGTCCTGGGTGGAGGCTGCTGCTGGGGCCAAGATGAAGGGGGGGGGGGGGAGCCTCGGTGGGGAGCAGGCTGAGGCATTTGTGCCAGCGGCTGGGTGTAGGCAGCAGCGGGCCACCGGGCAGAATTTGTTTGATTGCCTCATTCTGTTTCTGTGCGGCCGAGAACTGTTGGGCAAAAATCTCATCCACCCTATCAAATAGCCCAGCCTGGGAAATGGGAGAATTGAGCATCTGTGTCCGCTCAGACTCTTGCATATCCATCAGGTTGAGCCATATCAGCCAGGTTGTTTCTGGACAACACAAATGGACATCACCTGACCTAGAGCACGTGCGGTACCCTTCGTCGGCTGTAGGGCGAGGTCGGTAGCCGTACAGAACTCCTGCATTAGAGCACGGTCAGCACTACCTTCGTGCATGTCTCTAAGCACCTTCACCTGATGGACTTGAAGGATGGCCATAGCATGCAACGCGGATGCGGCCTGGCCCCGCACTATAGGTCTTCGTCACTAAGGTAGTCGAAAAACCTACAGGCTATGGATGGGTGCTTTGGGTCACCACACCATGTTGAAGCACTCTGAGGACACAGTTGCATCGCAATAGAATGTTCAATAGGGGGGACCCCAGTGTACCCTTTCACCGTACTGCTATTGAGAGCAGTGAAAGTGGAAGCGGCTGCCGAGCAGTCGCAAAAAGGCACATTCAGCACGGGCTGCCTCCAGATACCAATTGTCCAGCCTCTAGTGCTCGGGACATGGTGGAGGGTTCTACTCAAGCCAGATGCTCTCAGCTGCTCGAGCAAGCATGACTGTGAGCTCCGGATCAGACTCGGGCAATGCTGGCACTCCTGAAGGAGGCAGCACAGCCGAATCCTCATCTCCAGAGGAATACAGCCCACCTTGTAATGGGGCAATCGTCATGGCGTAATTTGCTGGTGCACCAAATGAAACGCTGGGCCCAGGACAGGAAACACCAGTGGCCTCATCTGGTAACACCACAGGTTGCAGTGTGCTAGAGGGGTGTGTGGCCCGAGGAACTTTCGTCGGGTTGACCCACACCGTCACCCTCAGATCACCCTGACCACCAGCCAAAGGACTGCCTCTTGTGGAGACAGTAGATTGGGATGTTGTAGAGGGGACTCTCCTTCCATTATGGAGATCACTGAGTCTTGATCTCAACACCGCAATGGTCATGTTTCGGCAGTGAGAACATGACGCATCCATGAACGTGCGCTCAGTGTGCATGAGGCCCAATCACACCAAACAATGATCATGCCCGTCAAATGGACCAATCAGCCGACTGCACCCAGAAACAGAGCACGGGCGAGACATCTTTAAAAAGACATGCCACGTGCAGCTCTTTAAGAGACCAGTTTGCTCTGCAAAGTGCTGAGACACCCAAGGAGAACATGTACGCTGTAGCAGATCACTGCACAGATTAGACAGGAATGCAGAACTTGCTGTAATGCGCCGTAACACAGACACTCTGGGGAGATGCTCGTCTTGAAGAGAAATCACTAAGGAAGGCAAGTGGAACTCGGCACTGAAGCAGAAACATGAATGCGAGACTGCAATGCAAAGGCGTTTATACACATTTGGTGGGGCAGTTGCATGATGCAAATTCCACAGATCCATGACATTTTCATGCCATTGGTTCATTATGTTAGAGATCAAAGGCGATTGGCTTCTAGCCGAAACCCCCATTTTGTCACTACTGATGTAACTTGGAGTGTACTGACTGAAAGGGAACTGAAATGAGCCCCTTTCACATAGCGTGTTGATCCCAGAAAATTGCTATAAAACTGGCAGAGTGCCTTGTGTGTAAACGGTTGATTATGGGATCCATCCCGGAATGAGCAACTAGTATTATTGCCGGTACCAGTCCTGGAACACCACCTGTGTGAGCAAAAGTAAAGGGATGTGTTATAGTGATGCTGAAGCTGAGATCTTTCGCCGACTTAGTGGAATGGTTTATGATCAAATCAGAAAAAAAGTGGTTCCTCTAGAGAAAGAACCCGTGACACTGTACATATGTAACTACTTAGTAATTAGTAAATAGTATTTAGATGCTGTCAATACATCCAGAATGTACGTTTTAGAATAAATGCAATTGTACAAATATGAATACATTTAAAAATCGATGCAAAGATGTATGATTTATTTGTTGTTCCTATTTTGTTTTGTTTTACATTGTATAGTGATCTGTATTGATAAAATATAAAACAAAAGAAACCAATAGCCACACATCAGAAGCCTTTTTACGTCAAAATAATTCAAACGTGGTGGCAAATATATTCACATTCACCTGCTAATTACCCATTATACAGTTCTCAGTTATGTCTCTTTATACCTCTTCGTTGTCAAGGCTTATGTACATGCCTTAGCTAATGCCTGTGCATAGTTTTTTTTTTTCTAGTAACAAAGTGGATTTGGAGGAATTATATGTTGCGAATTCATATTGTTCGTCCATTATTAATACAGAGATATCGAATATGATTTTTGTGCTGATGTGAAATGAAATGCAACACTGTGTTGAAATTTTGTTGTGGCAGTTGTCACAAAAATGTTGATTGGATTGTTCGAATGATTTGTTTACACCCCAGTAGTGCCAATGGAAATTTTGCATCGTTTTAATTAGTGCGAGGAAACGAGTGAAAGAATTAGAGAAGGCAGGAAATACGGCGGAGGGTCTCAATAATTAGCTGTTATTAATATGCAGACTAGCAGATGCCTCTGTTCCGAGTAATGGGTTTAATGTCGTGTCATGATGGTATGGAGCTGCCAAACCACTTGACAAATGCCTGTGAACAGACAATGGTGGTGTTAACAACAAAGGATGAGTTTTTATCTCTTGTGCTAATGAACTTCTAAGTAATGACCTGCCAGTAAATAAGTTAATTGCAGCTTTGATAAAGGAAACTTGTCAGTTCTCCTTATGGAGCGTTAGCCCTTGTGAAGTGAGCTGAATGTCTATAGGTATTAGTGTGACTTAGGATTGATTGACAAAGTACATGGACTTTAATTAGGGACCAAGCAATGAACTTGTGCTGGAACCTATTGTGTCCATTACTTTTCTTATTCTGCTTGACTGGGAGTCGACCTATTGAACTATGTGTTTAAAAGTTAACTGTGACTTCTTGCCTCAAACTCATAATTACTGCTTAGTAGTAAAAAGTTTAGGGATTTCAGGGCTTACTTTTTTTCCCAAGGAGCACCTGTGCTCCTAAGTTGGAAAATTTAGGAGCGAATTTAGAAACTTTAGGGGTGCAACTAACACGATTTTTTAGCTGGTTAGTACAGTTATGCTGTTACATGACATGCATTTTTTTTTATGCGCATCAAAGAATTTATTTGGTAAATGCATTTTCATTGTAGTTTATGCTCATTTATACACATATGCACATCATATTGGATAAAAAATGTAACCAACTCAAACGAGCATGTGAGTTTTTTTATGTGCATTTTTAGAATTTATGCGCATCTTTGGCGTTTCCATTCACCATTTTCTGATGTGATATCCCAAAAGGTGCATACAAATAGGTAAATGGAAACATAGCTAATGATCTTAAGCCATCTGAAGCACAAGCCTGTGGAACGCACAACAGCGCTTGCATGCTTCAAGCTTTTTTAAAAAAAAAGAAAAAAGACTTTTTAAATGAAATCAGAGCCTTTTAAAATTTAAAGGGGTGGTTCTGTGTTTTTTTTTCTAGGCTTGGTTGTGTTTATGGGGTGCAGTATAACGTCTTAATAATTTGTTTGTTTTTTTAAACACCGTTTTTTTCTTATTTTACCTTTCTTCCACACCGCTGTCTCCATTGTCCTTTGAACAGCTCGTTTGCTTCCTGCTTCTTTGAAGCCCATTCCTCTGAAAAAAAACAAATGATCTTAGATTGGTTAGATGTAGTTTCATGTATTTTTATTGGCTGAAGTGCCAAGCACAGGTTGTCCGGAAACACCACGTCCTTTACCATTACGGGCAGAAGTCACATCTGCGGTGACTAGCAAGGGTTTATGATGTTACCAACCCTGGAAGAAGCTCGTTGTAGTCAAAACTGGCCATTTTTGTAGGCAATAAACTGCCATAACTTTAAAGGTGTCATGAACTGTTTAAAAAAAAAAAAAAAAAGTATACTGTTGTTTGAGGTCAAATAATGATGTTCGTGTGGTTTTTACATTCAAAAACATACAGTAAATAATAAGTAGGCTATTTTCTACACTGGTTTTGAAGCTCTCTCCAAAACGCTGGGTTTTGTTGGGCGTGTCACTGGAGACTTGGAAGTAAACGCCCATGGCTAAGATTGGATAATATTTGCATATTTAATGAGCTTCAGCTCCCGTCATATCTATGCCCCTGTCAGTTCACATGAGTGACTGTTTTGAAAGCAGCAACCAGAATGATTCTTTTGATCACAGGGCTCGTAAACATTTTTATCAAAAAAACAGAATGATTTATTTCTCATCCACTCGCGATTGATTGGACCACGTGCGCGCGTGTGCCCTTCAAATGTCAAGTCAAGAGAGAGACAACACCACAGAACAAGAAAGGAATATAATGAGATTCATCAGCCTGCCGACAGGCTTACGTTTTTGGTAGCCCGTCTGGAGAACACACAGCCCCGGGACGTTGGGCTTTGCGAGCCCTGGCCCATACTGAGTCCAGTGTGCTAAAGGAATGTTCTGTTTCCATTTCCATTTCCATTTAATCATTTAGCAGACGCTTTTATCCAAAGCGACTTACAAAAAAGGGAGAGCAATAGAAGCAACGAAACAAACAAGGCCAACAACCTGTGAGAGCTGTAAGAAGTCTCAATTAATTAGCACAGTACACAATTTTTTTTATTTTTTTTATTTTTTATTTTTTTTATAGCCATCTACAACAGCCATGTACAATAGCCATCTACAACAAAAACTCACGTACGCAAAATACAGAACACTGGTTTTTGATAGCCATGATAACAACCCATTAGGACTAAGGCTGTTGCCCCAACTGTTGTCGTTAATGCAGATTCAGTGGCCCAATGGGTTGGTTTTGTATGGCATTCTAGCTAAACGCGCAGCAATAGCCATCTACAACAAAAACTCACATACGCAAAATACAGTACACCGGATAACGATAGCTATGATAACTATGTAACACACTCGCCTGAAGGCACAAATCCGGATGAGAGACATAGATATGATCCAGGAGTGTGCGCTTTTTGGTCGTTGCTGTGGTGATCAGTTGTTTTTTTTTTTTTATGGACAAACAAACAAAATTTAATGGGTAGTTAAGTGCTATTCTGTATTGGTCAGGTGCAATTGGAAAAGATGTGTCTTAAGATGTTTTTTTAAAAATGGCTACAGACTCGGCAGCACGAATTGAGATCGGCAGGTCATTCCACCAGGTGGGAACGGTCCAGGAAAATGTCCGTGAGAGCGATTTCATGCCTCTTTGGGATGGAACCACGAGGCGCCGCTCACTCGCAGAACGCAAGCTTCTGGAGGGTGTGTAAGTCTGAACAAGTGAGTTTAGGTATATTGGTGCAGAGCCAGTGGTTGTTTTGTAGGCGAGAACTAGTGCCTTGAATTTGATGCGAGCAGCCATTGGCAACCAGTGCAGTCTGATGAAGAGAGGCGTAACATGCGCTCTCTTCGGCTCATTAAAGACCACTCTCGCCGCTGCATTCTGGATCAGCTGCAAGGGTTTGATAGTGCATGCTGGAAGCCCAGCCAGAAGAGCATTACAATAGTCCAGTCTGGAGAGAACAAGAGCTTGAACCAGGAGTTGTGCAGCCTTCCTCCTGTCGGATCCAATATAGAAGAATAGCATTGTGTTTTAATCTCAAATGTCTGCAAATCCAGCACCACCTGAGGTTTGTTTACAAACGATTCCGCAGTGAAATGAAGTGAACATGTCTTCCCCTCATCAGCTGGAACTTCATTAAAAATAAAGTTCAACCACATATTCCTAATATTAGGATCTAAAGGAAGCTTATGCAGCGACTGTTCTTCCACAACCAGGAATATCAATATCTTGATATCTTCTTCGCAGCTCCATGAGTCGGTGGGCGGAGCTACTGAATTAGAAGTTCTATAGAGGCCCTGTTTCATAGCGCGATGACGTTTAGATGCGGCACACGACCGTTTTCTGGGCCTGGTGTCTATAAAAGCTTTTCTTTAAATAAAAAAAGAAGTTTTCTGCTCTGAAACTTACATGATATTCTTATATTATCATGACCTTTTATATATCAAAAGCTCAAGAGAAAGTTGATTTCTCAATTCTTCACCCCTTTGAAAGACAATATCTCTGTTTGCATTGAACTTTCAGCACTGTAACTTTGCAGATACTGTTTATGATCAAGCAGCAACATTACACACTAACTAAAGTTTTGTTTTTCCATCCCCAAAATATAAGATGCCTTAAAATCATCATTACAATGCTACCATTTATGGTATTGAAGACTTTTTATAATCTTACAGAAAACTGATCCGCAGGGATTCGCACACATGCACACAGGGACCTAAATTTTTTATTAATGCTGTATGGTCTGACATATGAAACAGTATTATACATCAGGCTTTTTTGGCTCATATAGTATGATACAGGAGAATATGAAGCTCATACTTGAGGAGGAAAAACAACTCATTTTTATCCAGAGGCCCAAACTGAGAAAAAATATGCACTTTGGGTGCAGTTGCTGATATTTGTATGGCCGTAAGGAAATGGAATTCTGAAATAGCTTGTAAATCAATGAGATTTATTTCTAAATGAAAACATCAACACATCTGAACCAGAAACATGATACAGTGATGTTAAATCAAAAGGAATTGTTTAAATGAAGTGGACAGCATCAAAAAGTCTTTTTTTATTTGAATGTGCGATTTATTGGCTTGGAGGTGTGCTATAATTTTCCATTCATTCATCAACTGAAAACAGCATAGACTAAAAAAAATCAATTCTTGGGATTTAAAAATCAATATAGGTTCATCAAAATAAAAACTGAATAAAATTGAGAACTTATATTTCTTCCTAGCCCTAATCATTAGTAATCAAATGCTCAGTAAATGCTGCAGGTCTCATGAAGGTCACAGGCATGGATGTGCAGTTTTAATTTAACCTCGCTCAGTCCTCGCTGACTCTTTCAGAGATCATTTTATTTTCATATGAAAATCATTTCAATTTGGACAAGACCAAAAGTGGTCTTGTTTAAGTGGGTTATTTTTCTTTTTTTCTTTTCTTTTTTTTTTTTATACCAGTTTTACCTGTTCAGGCCTATTAGCAGATCTGTTGTGAAAATCATAGGTGAGCATTATTCTGTTGACAGTGTCATTTGTTTTATTGTTGAAAAAGTTATAATAATTAAACATTGAATTAATACAATTTCAAGCTAACTGATAATAAATGTAACCAAGCAGTTTCTGATATGCCTGATTATTTAAATCAGTTTCTGAACATGGCAGGGCTTACTAGCCATGTTGGTGTGATACATCATTAAAAAAAAAAATGTAATAAATATTAATATTATTTTTTAATGATGTATCACACCAACATGGCTACTAGTAAGCCCTGTAAGCCATGTTCAGAAAAAAAAAATTAATAATAATAATATAAATAAATATTAAAATATATTAAAATAAATAAATAAATAAATAAATAAATATATATATATATATATATATATATATATATATATATATATATATATATATATATATATATATATATATATATATATATTATTTTTTAATGATGTATTTTTTATAGATATATTTTTTTGCTTTTTAATATCCATTTCAATGTTATATTAATGGTGCTGCAAGACTTCATAGATCACTAAGAAGCAAATAATAATTCATTGTTAACAAACAGCAAGCATGTGGGAAAAGTAAGAAGATATAACATGATATATCTAATTTTTCTCTACTACAGAAAACAGCTGAGTTTGCCTTTTTTATCATGTGTGCTTTGTTATAAAATGCAATACATTATTGATAACTGCAGTGGTTGGTCAGCAATATACATAAGAAAAAAGTATATAATTGTACGATTTCTGATGTTGATTTTAACACAATAATTGAAACAGATATGTGTTGGAGAACCTACTTTTAAACTTAGTTTTTTATCTCTATTGGGTTACCAGATTCCCCTTTGGTTAATAAACAAAACTTCTATTGAATTATTTCGCCTATCTTTTTTATCCTTGGATGCAACATTCCAAATACAGCTGGATTTATTGAAATGTATTCTTCTTAAAACAAACATTTCTAAAATATCACATATTTAGCATGTTTACATGAACAATGAGTTTAGCATGAACAAATTCACTCAAAAAAATGAACTTATGATGCTGTTCACTTTATTTAAGCAATTCATATTGATTTAACACCATTTATTCTGTCCTCAGTGTGTGTGACTGTACACAAATCGACAGATAGCTAACAGGCTTTAAGAGAAAGTCAGAGGCTGAAGTAAAGTTCAATGCTCTTTACTGTTGTCGTAATTCTCATGAAGGAATCTTTGTAAAACTGAAATGATACAGAAAGATAGTACAATCACTGAATGCTATGAAAACACGTCGTAAATTAACAGACATAAAATAATATACTTTTAAGCTACAAAGTTGTAACATATAACATTCAGCTGGTATGCTTATAGCTGTGAATAACATCTAAATATTACGTGCAGCTCAATAGCTAAACTATCAATATATGAAATGCTATACAGTAGCAGTTTTCACATGTTAACAAATAAATATTCAAGTAACATCACAAAAAGTCTTACATGACGCATGTGAATCAATGTAATTAACTATAAATTCAAATATAACTTACAAGCGATGCTTTCCAAAGGCACAAACAGGATATGAGACAGGATAAGGTGACTAGAGCTGCAAGCTGACCGCATGGAATATAACTACTAATCTGTTTCCTGATACGACTGCACCATGTGATAAAATCAACCAATGAAAGCAATGTAAGAATTATATATGAACACAATGAATTACTCCAAGATGCCCACTAGGGGGAGAAAGTAACAAACTAAACGCAAAATATTCCTACAGAACATGACACTCCCCGTCTGGTATTGATTAAATACCACTATCTGGATAATCTTATTGAGTCTGAATAAAGGGGAACTAAATCAGTTTAATTCCTTAGCACTCTTGAGAAGGATTGTCTCAGAAACAGGTCTCAAGA
Source organism: Pseudorasbora parva (assembly GCF_024679245.1). NCBI lineage: Eukaryota > Metazoa > Chordata > Actinopteri > Cypriniformes > Gobionidae > Pseudorasbora > Pseudorasbora parva. The sequence goes on along the minus strand of NC_090174.1, from coordinate 10,839,988 downwards.
AGGTCCTCGCTGACCCAGATCTTGTGACCTTAAGTTCGATCTTCCTGACCTTCTCATCTTCATCAGGGAATGTCCTTGTAACCAGAGCTATGGGCCATTCATTCCGCTTCGCCTGGTTATCCTTAAGCAGAACCAGGTCACCTTTCTCAATATTAGGTCGTACGTCCTGCCACTTGCTTCGGCTTTGCAGTGTAGGAAGGTACTCACGTCTCCATCTGCTCCAAAATGTGTTGGCCAGATGCTGCACCCTTCTCCACTGCTGGCGGTGAAGGTCTGTATTGTCAAAGTTTCCCGGAGGAGGAGGGTAAGTAGACATCTTCTGAGTCAGAAGTGTAGCAGGGGTAAGGAGAAAGGGTGACTCCGGGTCTGAAGAAATAGGTGCGAGTGGCCTAGCATTAATAATTGCCGTGATCTCTGCCATTAAAGTAGACAACACCTCATGAGTGAGGCATGAAGGGTTGGTTTGCATAAGCATGGAGTTGAGTATCCGTCTGGCGAAACCAATCATTCGCTCCCAAGATCCTCCCATGTGGGAGGAATGTGGAGAGTTAAATATCCAAGAGCAACCCTCTTCACCCAAGTACCTCCTTACATTGGGCTCTTTGGGATCGGTAAGGAGTATGTGCAACTCCTTGCAGGCACCTGTAAAGTTGGTTCCACAGTCTGAACGGATTTGCTTAGCAGGCCCCCGCAGAGCAAAGAATCGGCGCAATGCATTGATGAAGCTTGACGTGTCCATCGCCTCTATCAGCTCTATGTGCACGGCCCGTGTGCTCATGCAGGTGAAAAGTACAGCCCACCTTTTGCTGTTAGCCTGTCCACCGCGGGTTCTTCTTGTGGTGACAGCCCATGGGCCGAAAACATCAAGCCCCACGTAAGTGAAGGGTGGCTCAGTACTCAGACGATCTATGGGTAGATCTGCCATCTTCTGTTCAGCGCTTTTCCCCCGAAGCTTGTTACATGTAACACATTTGTGAATGATACTGCTGATACATTTCTTAGCTCCAATGATCCAGAATCCAGCTGCACGAACAGAGCCTTCTGTAAAAACACGACCTTGATGCTTAACTTTGTCATGGTAATGACGCACAAGCAATGTTGCAACATGGCTGCGACCTGGAATGATGAGAGGGAACTTTTCATTAGTGTCGAGTTCTGCATGTTTGAGCCTGCCTCCTATTCTCAGGAGACCCTCTTCATCCACATAGGGGTTCAGCTTTCTCAATGAACTATCTTTTGAGATGTCTTTCCCAGCAACCAAGCAGGTGAACTCTTTGCTGTAAGTTTCTCTTTGCACACACTTGACAATAAGAGTTCCTGCCTTAGACAGCTCTTCTGCCTTGTGAGGATTTTCGCATCGATGCCAGCCACTACAGATGTCAACCTTGGTTTTTACTGCACTTCTTTGAGACTGACTGATGTGTGTCAGGAATGCTATAGCTCGGACTAGAGACTTCCAAGACGAGAACCGTTCAAACCGATGAGATCCTAGACTAAATGATGGAGTAGAGAGAGTGGTGGCATGAGAACGCACATCAACATCTGCATCCGGATCAATGAGTCCATATGACTCCTCTTCTGAAGTGGCTACTCCTTCAGGAAGGGACAAAAACGGAGGCCCTGTGAGCCAGGTTGTGCTAGCTAACTCTGCCGCAGGCACAGAACGTGTAGCATGATCTGCCGGATTCTGCGTGGTACAGACGTAGTGCCACTGCTCAGGTTTGGTGGACTTCCTGATTCGCTGGACTCTGTTGGAAACGTATACATAAAACCGCCTGGTCTGATTGTATATGTACCCCAAGACAACCTTGCTGTCTGTGTAAAACCGCAATGCGTCTAATTTGATGTCCAACTCACTCTCTATCAACTCTGCCATTTCTACTGCCAATACCGTTGCTCCCAGTTCCAATCTTGGGATAGTGTGAGTAGATGAGGGCACCAGTTTTGCCTTTCCCAAAACAAATCCCACGTTACACTCTCCATCATCGTTGATCACCTTGAGGTAAGCTACAGCAGCAATGGCCTTCACTGAGGCATCTGAGAAGATGTGGAGCTCTTTCTTTTGAGTAGTGGTAAGGGTGGTAGGTGTGTAAGCTCTTGGAATTTTGAGCTCCCTCAGGTCTTGCAACGAGTCTTTCCACATTCTCCATTCAGCTTGTTTCTCGTGTGGAAGAGGCTTATCCCAGTCGAGGGCTTCAATGCTAGTGAGTTCTCGTAATAGGAACTTCCCTTGTATAATGACTGGCGCCACAAATCCGAGAGGGTCAAACAGACTGTTCACGGTGGCTAGAACACCTCTACGGGTGAAAGGCTTCTCGGTAGATGCTACTCTGAAGGTGAAAATGTCATGTTTAAGATCCCAGCTGAGCCCTAAGCTGCGTTGAATGAGGGCTGAATTATCATTGAAGTCCAGGTTCTGCAAACCCTTTGCGTGGTCTTCTGGTGGAAAGGCATCCAAAACGTCAGAGTGGTTCGACGCTATCTTGTGGAGACGTAAGTTTGAGCTGGCAAGCATCTCCTGTGCCTTTTTCAGCATATCTATGGCTTCAACAGCTAATGGTAGAGACTTGAGTCCGTCGTCGACATAGAAGTCGCGCTCCACAAAGTGTTGGGCCTCTGAGCCATACTCCTTTGCTCCATGTTGTGCCGCGCGACGAAGACCATAGATAGCTACCGCTGGCGACGGGCTGTTGCCGAACACATGGACTTTCATCCTGTACTCAACAATCTCTTTGCCTGGTTCGTTGTCCCTGAACCAGAGGAACCGAAGGAAGTCTCGATGGTCTTCTCTGACAGTAAAACTGTAAAACATCTGCTCAATGTCTGCTACCACTGCCACTGACTCTCTGCGGAAGCGTAGTAAAACTCCAAGTAAGCTGTTATTCAGATCTGGGCCTTTAAGTAACACATCGTTGAGAGAAATCCCATGATGCTGAGCACTGGAATCAAACACGACTCGAATCTGATTCGGCTTCTGAGGGTGGTAGACACCGAATATGGGTAAGTACCACCGTTCCTCTCCCTCTTGCAGCGATGGAGCTAACTCTGCCTGGTCGTGATCGAAGATCTTCTGCATGAAGTTCACAAAGTGAGTTTTCATCTCAGGCTTTCTTTCAAATGTGCGACACAAAGCAGCAAGGCGATTAAGAGCTTGCTCTCGATTGTTTGGCAGCTGTCGCCGTGGTGATCGAAATGGAAGAGGTGCCACCCAGCTGTTGGACTCATCCATAAACATTTCTTTGTCCATAAGCTCCAGGAAAAGCTCATCTTCGATGGAGAGACCCACTTTGTCATCATCCTTGGTTCTCTCAAAGATCGCACTGCCAAAGCTGCAGTCATGGAGGACTGGGGTGTGGTGTGTAAGGCCGTGAAGAGATGTGCAGTATAGTCCTTCGTTGCCAAACCTCTCCTTGACTTGAATATAGTTGGGACATGGAGTAAGGAGAGATGGTCGTCCATTTTCCAGCACGTTAGTCCGAAAAGAATTCACAGACTCTGTCCTGTGAGCTGAGCCCAAGCAGACGTTACCTATAACAACCCAGCCAAGGTCTAGTCTTTGAGCATAGGGTGCTCTAGGTGGCCCATTGCGATGTTCTCTGACTTTGTGAACCTGGAGGATGTCGCGTCCCAGAAGAAGGAGTATCTGGGCCTCTAGATCTAGTTGTGGTATCTTGTGGGCTATGGACTTCAGGTGTGTGTAGTGCTGTGCAGCTGCTGGAGTTGGAATCTCTGTGCGGTCATTTGGCATGTGATTGCATTCAATGAGTGTAGGAAGCATCAAACTTGTCGTTTCATCCAGTGACTCCACCATGAACCCTGTGGCTCTTCTCCCACATGCTTCAGTGACCCCTGAACATGTGCGCAAAGTGTATGGCGAGTTCGACCCTTCAATTTTAAAGAGGTCAAAGAATTCTGACCTGGCCAGGGACCTGTTGCTCTGGTCATCCAGAACGACATACATTTTCACAGCTTTATCAGGGCGTGATTTAGGATAAACTTTCACTAGGCAAATCTTGGAACAGGATCTAGGTTCCTTACCCTCACCACAGACCTCTGTGCACCTAGAGGTGACTGCCAGCGAAAGTGTTTCTCTTTCACCCTCCCCGCCATGCTCTGAGGAGGGACCTCTCCTTTCCCATGTTGGGGGTCCAGGATGCAGTGCTGCAATATGGCTGTTGCTCTCACATTCTGTGCACTTCAAAGCTACCTCACAGTCCTTTGCCAGGTGAATGGTAGAAGAGCAACATCTGAAACATATCCCATTTTCCTTAAGAAAAGCCTTGCGCTCTTCTAGTGACTTACTTCGAAAACCTCTACACTTTTTCAGAGGATGTGGCTTCTTGTGGATAGGGCATTGTTTGTCTATTTCTCCTCGTCTGCTGTTTGAACTGTCTGCCTGAGAAGCTGTTTGAAGCGATGCAATTCCAGTCTTGTGAGCAGAGACATAGCTTGTGCCATATACAGGTCTCTTTTCCCCTCGTTCAAGCTTTGATGGACCTGTAGCAAACCTGTGGGAACTATTCAATGGGGTTACAGTGGCTGTTGAGAGAGTGAAGCTTGGGTCATTTCTTCGGCGTGCTTCACTGCATATGAAGTCTGCAAAGTATGCAAATGGAGGAAAACATACGTTGTGTTGCTCCTTGTATTGTGAGCCTTGAGCTAACCACCTCTCTTGCAGACCAATAGGCAACTTCTCAACGATAGGGTTGACACCCCTGGCGGTGTCCAAGTATGAGAGCCCTGGCAGAAAACCCTCAGATTTTGCAGACGCTAACTCTCTTAGCAGGTCTCCCAACTCTCTGAGCTTTACAGGGTCCTTATGACTGATTTTAGGAAAGTTCTCTATCCTCTCAAAGAGCGCTCTTTCAATAACCTCAGGGGAGCCGTAGCACTCCTCTAGGCGATCCCAAGCCATTCTTAAACCTATATCAGGTCTGGCAACATGCACAGAACGTATCCGTATGATGTGCTCTGAAGACTGATTTCCCAACCATTTTGTTAAGAGGTCAAGCTCCTCACCTGCACTTAAGTTCAGTCCTACAATAGCATTGCAGAATGAAGACTTCCATGCCCAGTAATTTTCTGGACGATCATTAAATTTGATCAGGCCAGAATTCACAAGCTCTCGACGTACCAAGTACCTTGCAATATCGCTCATACCTGCCCTGTCGTCCACATACCCTTTATGTGGCTGTACTGAGGCTCTACTGACAGAGCAAGGGTGAGGATGAGTAGAGAGGAGGTGATCAAAGGAGTAGTTATGAATTGCTGGTGTAGGCCTTTCGGGCTGCTGCGCTTTATGGCTGTCATCCCTTGTGGTGAGTTGATGAACCACAGACGTTGCTTTTCCTGGCTGTTGTGCTGCAGCCTGGATTGCACCCTCATTCTTGGGTACGAAGTGAGAAGCACTGCTGGGACCAGGGAAATGCTCCTTTCTTTCTGATTGGACATCGGGTTTGATTAACGGCAACCGTGATGGCGTGTATGGTTCAAGTACTGGGGGGTTTTCCTCATTAAGACGTAATTGGGAGTGATGTTCGACATATTCACGGGTGCGCTGAATGGCGACTTGAACTGAATCGTGGAGACTCTTACTGCCCTGTGAACTTTCGTTCTCTACTGCTGCCTCAAGAACTTCAGCTTCAGCCAAGGCTACTGCAATCTCCCTCTCATGCTCCAAAGCTGATAACTCGGCGGCTATACATGCCTCCTTGACCTTCAAATCAGCTGCTAGATGTGCCTCTTTTATCTTCAGTTCAGCTTCTCTCTGAACGAACGTGGCGCGTGCACGTGCAGCTTCAACTTTAGCACGGGCCTTAGCAGCGGCCCTGCTAGCTGAGGATACTTTAGATGTGCTTGATGAGATGGAACGTTGTGATCTTGCTTCATGTGCTGTATCTTGCTCTTTAGCACCACCGTCAGTGATGGACGCTTTTCCCAATCCTGCTTCACTGGTTTGCGACATTATGGTTAACGATCCTCCAAGATGTATTAGAAGGGATATATAAAGAAGCCTTAGTATGCTTGAGATAATGTACTGGCTCAGTTCCTAATCTTCTCGTTGTTGTTTTGCCCGCTGTGAAGTCGCTTTTTTACTATTCTGTCCTCAGTGTGTGTGACTGTACACAAATCGACAGATAGCTAACAGGCTTCAAGAGAAAGTCAGAGGCTGAAGTAAAGTTCAATGCTCTTTACTGTTGTCGTAATTCTCATGAAGGAATCTTTGTAAAACTGAAATGATACAGAAAGATAGTACAATCACTGAATGCTATGAAAACACGTCGTAAATTAACAGACATAAAATAATATACTTTTAAGCTACAAAGTTGTAACATATAACATTCAGCTGGTATGCTTATAGCTGTGAATAACATCTAAATATTACGTGCAGCTCAATAGCTAAACTATCAATATATGAAATGCTATACAGTAGCAGTTTTCACATGTTAACAAATAAATATTCAAGTAACATCACAAAAAGTCTTACATGACGCATGTGAATCAATGTAATTAACTATAAATTCAAATATAACTTACAAGCGATGCTTTCCAAAGGCACAAACAGGATATGAGACAGGATAAGGTGACTAGAGCTGCAAGCTGACCGCATGGAATATAACTACTAATCTGTTTCCTGATACGACTGCACCATGTGATAAAATCAACCAATGAAAGCAATGTAAGAATTATATATGAACACAATGAATTACTCCAAGATGCCCACTAGGGGGAGAAAGTAACAAACTAAACGCAAAATATTCCTACAGAACATGACACCATTATATCAGGTTTCTGGTTCAAATGTAATTGATTCATGTTAAACTGACTTAAAACCGTTACTCTTTGACATAACTTGGTGTGTTTATTTTGAAATAACATGATTCAATCAAATAAGCCAAACAAACAGGACTTTCACTTCCCATCATGCTTTGCAAATGGGCTGAATTTGGAGAGTAAAGGTTTAAATAAAGTGCTATTTTATGACTTCTAACGAGATGAGAAAATGAAGAGACTTTTCAGTGTTTAATGTTTTGTTTTGTTGTTAGTGTAGAGCATGTGCTTGGGCTGAGGATCTGCTAATAACAATTAAAGTTGTTTTAATAATACAAAACAACTACTTTGGGCATGCCATGGATGTAACAAAACTATCTAGCAATACAATATTGTAATGTAAAATGTTTTCTAAATGTTGTAAAAAAATAGCATTTCACTAAATAAAAATAATCAATTAAACTGGATTACTTGTTTTTTTTTAAATATTAATTTCAGAGTAATCAAATGTAATAGTTTTGGACAAAATTAGGAATGTTAACTTGATTAAACTTAACTTATCTGTTCATGTTAAATGAACACAAATATTTCAAGCTGGTTGTACATCATCCATTGTTGTTAAGATAATGTGGTGTAATCATGTGGAACCACTGTCCACGATTAAATCATGTTCAACCAATGTGCTATTTTTTTGAGTGTTCAATAGAATAAATCTGAATTTTCAACACTAAATAAGAGAGAGGACCATTTAGGATGAACAAGTTCATTTGAACGTTACCGTGCTGCAAAAGTGAGGCCAAACTGATTCACTGGAATAAATTATTCGATTAATGAACTGATTCTCTAGAAAGAATTTGTGTGACTTTTCTACGCTAAATAAGGGAGAACATTTTAGGATGAACACATTAATTTGGATGAAATTAGACTTTCAATACGATAAAAGTAAAGACCGTTGAAATTATTCACTAGAATGAATCTGACTTTCCGATGGCATATACAAATGATTGCTTTGAAACTATTGTCACACTAATGCAAATTTAGTTTAATGTAATTATTAGTATCACTTTGTTTAGTTACTACTCAGTTCTGTTGAAGAATCAGCATTATGTACACAATTGTGTGCCAATTAATAGGATTCTTTTATTCCAATTTTTGGACAACCATTTTCTGCCAGCACCAAAATATGTTACCTATTGGTGCCTCATGAAAATATATGATCTGGAAGCCCTTTGCACATACAGCTCTTTTTATGAGACAAATCTCCTGTACATGTATTCAATAGGGCTTAAAATAGCAGTTGAAAATGCTGATGTGTATATCCGTGTACCTGAGGGAAATGTCAAAAAGTTTCCTCTGCCAATGAAGCATTTGTCCTTCAGGAGAAAGTAGGACTGCAAATCGTGTCATACACTGGAAGACGCTGTGGTGTCATGTGCCAGCCAACAGTTTCAGAGATACACAGTTCAACATTGTTTTGTGCAGTGATGTCTCTATATTTGACACCTGGGATAAGAGCCCAGTCTATGCGGCACTCTCCTCTGTTTCACGTTTATCTGTCCTACATTTTTTGCTAGAGTTTGCCCTCCGGGTGCTTAAGCGGAGCTAATACTCCAACCTTAAGCTAGCCTTAATTCCAGAATTCTTTATAATTTTTTTTATAAAAGTATTAACTCATGTTGCATTCTGAAGTCATACGTTGTCATAGTTGATAGTGCCTCTTTGTAAACAGAACACAAATACACATGCACCCGTTAATATTTCTCATTCGAATAATACACCCGACTCCTTAGAATAAGGCGATCGGTCATGAGACACACGAGAGCCAATGGCATTTTACATTCAAAGCTGACGTAATGACGCAATTAGTCACGAGACATTCAACAGCCAATGCTGTCAAAGCTGACCCGACGTTTCTTCCGGCGGCAATATTTGAAATGTATTATTACTGTAATCTTTAGTGGATGGACTCAACGTTCTTCTGATCGCTTTTGGGGATTTTCTTCACACAAATCAGTCGTTTGGCCTTGGAACACTTGGGATATTTGTACTTTCTGAATTTTTTTTGCCTGCAGTTGTATCTGCCTGTTACATCCTGTTTTATAATACACAAATGGGTAGGTTTAGGGAAGAGTTTTAGTTACGCGTTCAAATTGTGTCTGAATATGTGTGTGTGTGTGGGTGTGTATGTGTGTGTCCACAAGGCAAATGGATTTATAAACATACAAACATTTTTAAAATGTAAAAATGTAGAATGTTTCTTGTGATGGGTAGGTTTAGGGTAGGGGCAGTGTAGGGGGATAGAATGAAACGGCGTTGAAAACACGCAAAAAAGCAATTATGCCTCTTGATAGCACGCCAAAATGGCATACGAATTGGCATATCATACATATGCCATTTCATGAGATCAGTCTGATGAGTGTAAACTTTATGAATGAAATGAGCAGAGCGTGATTGTAAATCAATAGCCATGTTGCTGCATGTGAATGTCTTAATTTGTGTTCTGCAGAAGAGAAAAGTTTATAGAGGTTTGAAAAAAATGTGAGAGAGTAAATAATGACACATTTTTTTGTGTAACTATCTCGTTTGCTCTGCAGCTGCTGAGTGCTTTTTTTTGTTGACAAAAAAGCATGTATCCTTGGTTACAGAAATGTGGCTAACCATCCCTGGACACAGTTTAATTTTGTGGTCTTCACAGCTATATTTTGCTGTCACACACTTTGAGCTCTTGACAACATGAGATATTAATGTGAGCAAAGTGTTATACTGACATTTTAAATGTTATTACCAGTATTTCATAATAAGTTTAAACTGGCATGTAACTATAATCTGTCTGGTTTTAATGGTGATATCATGTAACCTGAACAAAATGTGCAAACAATAACTCTTTTCCAAACATGATCTGGTAACTTTCTCAGTATTAGCACAGAAGAAAACGCTTGTTCTTGTTTTGCATAATGAAATATGGAATACTGTAACATGTCTGTCCTGTACTTGCAAGTCAAATTTTGATTAAAAAAAAAAAGACCAAAAGGAAACCAATTTCTCTATAAACTCATCAGTTGGTTCTTTCGAGGCTATTGCATGCACTTGAAAGAAGAAAGAAAACTAAATCTCACCAGGTCAGACAGAGAATAGGATGGCCCAGACACACAACTACAAGAGGACAAGTACATCAGAGTCTCTAGTTTGGGAAACCTCTCACTGGTGCTCAGATTGAAACTTTGAACACACTAGAAACCAACTTCATCTTCAGCTTCATCTGCTTCAGTGTTGAAAACAGTCTGGGGTGCTGGTGGCCTTTTTGACCTCTTCAAAGACAAGGCCATATTGGACAGTGACAAACAAGACAAAAAAGAGAATGGCAAAATAACTTCAAGACTGTATAAATAAATGATTAGGAAAAAGTATTAAAGTTTGTACTTTAAGTTTGAGGTATTAAGCTATTGTAGGAACAGTTTGCTTAAAGGTCCTTCAAGCACCTTCAAGGAGAAAAAAAGTATAGTAACTTAAAGGTGGGGTAAGTGTTATTTCAAAACTGTTTTTACAAAACGGATTTGGGCCGAGTCCAATAACAAACTTTTAGCCAATCAGCAGGTAAGGGACGTGTCTAATAATGATGGCGAGAAGAAAGGGTGCTCAGTGCAAGTCATTATTATTCAAAACACACGACACATGGCGGACATAAGCTGAGAACTAATATATGCTGGCTTTTGCTTGAATATAATCGTGTGTCATGTTCGCTTGTTTGTCCATTTGTGATCGTATTGTGGCTCACTTCAGCGATGATAAAGACCCGTTCATTTCCACACCGTATGGAACATCTAGATCTCCTCACTGTCTGTTTCAAGCATCAGATTATAAAATCTGTCCGACAAGTAAGATACTATACTCCTAATATGTTTGTTTCCTCTTTTCATGATCTATTTAAGCCTTATCCAGTCATAATTGTAATATGTCGTTAAGTGGACTATCATGCTCGTGTACTATCGAGTTGTCATGAGAACGGTTTGTGTTTTTGTGATCGCTATAACTCTAAGTTGGCCATAATTGTAATATCTCGTTAGTTGGACTCACGCTTGTGTACCATAGAGTTGTTTATTAGAATGGTTTGTGTTTTTGTAATGGAAAGGGTGACTTTTTCATTGAATATTCAACCTGGATTAGTAAAACAGACATTCTGCCGTAGTCGTTGCCTGGGTTTTGGTGATTTGAAATAACAACAACGGTTACCAGAAAGCACTTACCCCACCATTAAGATAACACAGGAAAACACTATGAACAAACAACTATGTTATGAGGGGGGAATTTTGTTTGAATTTGTAGATGTGAATGGTATAGAAAAGTATGATTATTTGAAAACATACTTAAGTTTTCTCCATCTATTGCAGTTGCTACGGCTTCATCCCATGACGTATCAATGAGTTTAAAGGGGTACTTTAGTACTGGGAAGATGAATGTGTATTTAAATTGGGTCATGTATGTAGTAGAAATGTGACATTATTTTTTAATTTTGTGCCTGCTAGACTGTGAAAAGCCAGAAAATGTATTTTTGGCTCATGTGGATGAAAGACAACAACTCCCAGAATGCACTTGCTTCGCTGCCCTATGAGGCCACTCCTAAAGCCACCACTACTGGATCACTTGCCCGCCGCGGCACCGCCCCTACCGTTGTGTATATTTTAATAAATAATAAAAACATTTAGTTCAGTTAGAGAACAGACACTACAATTAAAAACTGAACGTGTCTGTTCAATATAATGTGAGTGAGCCGAGTGAGTGTCGCAGCACAAACGCAGCAGGAGTCAGAATACATTCATCACGAGTGAAGAGCTGAGATGAGATGAGCTGAGGTAAGCATGTGTGCGTCATACAGTCACAGCGTGTGTTCAGTCTGGCGCATTAACAGTTCATGCCTTTGGAAGCTTAACTTTCATAGGAATTACTTTGAAAAGTTGAAACACTCCCTTTGCTCCTCACCGCTCTGTTTACATGAATAATAATAATAACAACAATAATAATATTATTATTATTATTATTATTATTATTATTAATAATAATAATAATAATAATAATAATAATAATAATAATAATAATAATAATAATGTATCGATTTATATATCGCTTTTCAAGGCACTCAAAGCGCTTTACATTGACGGGGGGAATCTCCTCAACCACCACCAATGTGCAGCACCCACCTGGATGATGCGACGGCAGCCATATTGCGCCAGAACGCTCACCACACACCAGCTGATTGGTGGAGAGGAGACCTAGTGATGAAGCCAATCAGGATATGGGGATGATTAGGAGGCCATGATGGACAGAGGCCAATGGGCAAATTTGGCCAGGATGCCGGGGTTACACCCCTACTCTTTTTCCGAAAGACACTCAGGGATTTTTAATGACCACAGAGAGTCAGGACCTCGGTTTAACGTCTCATCCGAAAGCCGAAAGACAGATGAATACCTGCAGCTGCCCGAACCGAGTGCTGTGACTACAATCCGACCCACTTGAAATAGCTCCTACTATGGAGTATGATCATTCAAATATACTCCCGGATTTCTACTGATACAAAGCTTAATGCTAATTTGCTGACGTAACCCTTTATGGTCAGCTATGAAAATGCTGCCTAGTGGAAGTAGATGTGCTGCTGCAGCACGTGGAAGATAACAATGATCTCCAGCCTCTCGAATCCAATGCTTCTTAGATTTTTTAAAGATACATTGGAGACATTGATGATGAAAGCCATTTACCTTGTTCTGAGCATGAACTGACAGGCTCCAGGTTTCACTGGCGTAAAGTACAGTAGACAGGATAATGGAGTTATGTAGTCGAATTTTGAGGTTAACGGAAATGTTCGTCAATGACCATAATGGCTATAGCCAGCGAAAGACAGCTGAGGCTTTTCCAATCCTGCTGCAAGTGTCCGCTTCGGTGTCTCAGTTTCTGCAGACAACACTCCTAAGGTATGTGAAGCTGTTTACGACCTCAAGGGGCATGTTGCTGACAGTCACGCACCCTGTTTTGCTGACCAGGCCTACCGGCATGGACATTCAGCATTAATTCCCAACGCAACCTTCCCTGCTTCCTGGGTCAGGTGTGTCATGGCTGTTTGTATCTGCAGATCATGTTCCGCAAGTAGTATCACATCGTCTGCAAAGTCCAAGTCAGTCAAGTGGTCATGGTCAGTCCAAGGGATGCCGGCCCCAACAGAGTCAGTTGACTATGAGAAACAGCATGCAAAAGACAGAATACATCCTTGTTGGACATCCGTCTTGATGTTGAAAAACTCTGTTCACCCTGATTCAGTCTCAATGGTGCATGGTGACCTAAGATAAAGATCTTTATGTTGACGAATGGCTCCTGTACCCCATACAGCCTCAGGATACACGAGTTGCAGTGAATACTATCGTACACTTTGGTGAAGTCGACAAAATGAATGGATAGTCAGTTTGGATATTCGACACGTTGTTTAATAATGTTTGAGAGGATGAAGATCTGGTCACAGCATGATTGCCCAGCACGAAAACCCACTTGTTCTTCTATCGTTGTTCATCGAGGGCCACTTGAAGGTGCAAGATGGCGCAGAACATTTTTCCATGGACAGACAATATTGTAATACAGCGCCAATTTGTGCAGTCTTGGGGACCCGAACAATGATTCCTTTTCGCCACTCGTCTGTGACCCGCCTTGACCTTGCACATTGAAGAGAGCTGTTAGATGTTCGACTATTACATCGCTTTCCACACTGAGCATCTCCGGAGTGATCTCATCCAAACCCCACCACTAGACATATCCATCACTGGGGGATAAGCAGATCACATGAAAAAGTTTGAATGAGATACAAATTTGTGCGAATTTGCCACCAATTTACCAATTTGTAAAATAGTTACGAATTGCCATGCACTATTCATCTTAACTAAGTACTAAAATGCTCATTGGAATTGTATTTTTTAATATAAAACCCTAACTTAAAATGTGTATGTTTTGAATGTTATCTCCCAAACAAATCCAGCGTGGCAAAAGTCCCTAACATTGGTAATTTTACCACTTCAAATAGTTCCATTTCTCTTTCCTTTTCCACTTTTCCTAAATCTTCCTTTATTACTAAAGCATTTTTCAGCTCATGATGCCTTTAGGAAACAAACAGTTTCTTAGAATACGGCATCAAGTAATCTTGATATCATATGATTTTTTAATGGTTTTCTAGTGATCAAAGTCAGTCCAGTTCAGTTAATCTGGCTGATGTTTTGAACGATCAAGTGCCTGTAAATTTTTTGGTAATCATGTCATGCAGACATATAAAGACATATCATGGGAAATTACATAATTGTAAAGAAAAAATGACCAGTTTAGAGTATCTTATATAAGACTTAATGAAGTAACCTTGAAATGAATCCCCATCTTATTTTTATCCTTTAGACTTGTTTAATAACTTGCTAATTTAATTCCAGGTGGTTTCAAAGACTTTTGGATGTAGCAACTGTAAAATCAGTGCTGAACAGAATGGTTCTGGATACCTATACAGCAGCTCTACACCTGGGCTGCCAGCAGATGAGCAAAGGTTTGGTCAGTTCTGAGGTGTGGGGCATTTAATGGTAGGACTTCAACTTTAAAGCCATGTACCTTCTCCTAGATGGGGCAAAGAGAGTGAAACGAATTGAGTATAATAACTCCCAATGCCAATGGATGGCTGCTTTGATTGATGAGGCAAAGCAGGACCTTGATAGGTGAGGCAGAGTAAGCTGTAAATCTGCGGGCTATGTTTTCCATTCTGAGAAATACGGCCCTGTTATTTCCATGCGTGACCCTCTGTGAACAAAATACGTCTGCTGAAAAGTGCGCTATTGTTTGTCCGTGTTCACCCTTTGGTGCTCTTTCTGAGCTGTGCTCTTCAAATAAATAATTAAGCTAAGTTATTATTATTTTGTGGAATAGTCAATGTGAATTTCTGTAGAATATCCTGGCCATGTTCAGTTGATATATATATATATATATATATATATATATATATATATATATATATATATATATATATATATATTACTGTGAATCATTCAGACTGCTTCTAAGAACAGGATAAAGCAAATCATTGAAACAACCCAATTAAAAAAAGAGAACAATTTGTTCACAAAGCAGATGTCACTACTTTTCTCATGAATGTGCTATTTCTTATTTTGGAGTAGATACAAAAAATCAATTCAATATATAAAATAATGTATTCTGACAGTTCCTTGGCAGATCCGAGTCCCAGACCCAATGGAATTTGACTCTGGCATCTAAATCAGTTGAGTCATTGGTTGTTAAAGGGTTAGTTCACCCAAAAATGAAATTGATGTCATTAATGACTCACCCTAATGTCGTTCCACACCCGTAAGACCTCTGTTCATCTTCAGAACACAGTTTAAGATATTTTATATTTAGTCCCAGAGCATATGCAGTCTATGCACACTTTACTGTCCATGTCCAGAAAGGTAATAAAAACATCATCAAAGTAGTCCATATGTGACATCAGTTAGTTCATTAGAATCTCTTGAAGCATCGAAAATACATTTTGGTTCAAAAATAACAAAAACTACGACTTTTTTCTCCATTGTCTTCTCCTCAAATAAACTCGGCCATGAATCAGTGAATCGATCAATGATTCGGATCGCCGATGTCACGTGATTTCAGCAGTTTGGATTGGTGTCAAACTGCCAAACTGCTGAAATCACGTGACATTGGTGATTCAAATCATTGATCGATGAATTGTACTCAATGGTATAATTAACGAACCAGCATCAGGTACTGCAGAGAGCCGTGCATGAAATAGAAATAAACACCTCTTGGGACCCTGATGGTTTTATTGAAGTGTTTGAGAGGTGGGGTCTGAAAACAGTCTGCCAACAGCTAGCAATTGCGCTGTCAGGCTGCCTCATGTTCTGTGACATCCTCCAAGCTTTCATTTGGCTCCTTGTCAAAATCGAGTAGTGTCACGGCCCCAGCAGCCAGTCAGGCTCTTGAGGAGATCAGAATGAAATTTGGCTCAAGTAGGTCTTCTGCCTCTTCAGAGGGAATTTCAGATGATCTTGGGAAATGGATAGATTCTATTCTTTCTGGCTCTTGCTGTCGGACTGTTTTTCTCACTTACAGACATAAACAAAAGTCTCATCTAATGTCTCATTGGTAACTAGCACACTTTGACAATTGTAATAAATAAATATTTGAACAGTCTAAAGAAACCAATTTCTAATACACTCTAATAGGGTGACAGAGGCATGGCCATGTCATTACTGGACTTTAGAATCTTGGTAGCCTATACAGAGAAATATAGTCATTGTGTTTGTCCAGTGTCTTGCACTGTAATCTTTGTCTTTACTCAAAAGACAAAAGAATTACGGCAATCTTGTATCAGAACCTAGAACAGCTTCGTTACATGATTTGTGACCTTTTGACCTTTGTTTTGACAGAACTGTTTTAATTCATTGTTAACTACTGCAATAACATCTGAGAAGTCCACAGGTATTAAAAGCTCTGGCAATTTATCATACTCATATCAGTGTCAAACATGTAACAACTCTGGTTTCACTGAGAGTTTTTCCACTTAATTTAATAAAGTTTGTAATACAACATTTCTGCTAGAGGATGCAAGGCTTTGCAAGTTCTAAAATTCAGATGACAGTTTGCTTTTAATGGATAGTTTGGATAGCCCACCCAAAAAGGATGGTAAATGCAATTTACTCACCATAATTTTGTTCCAAACTAGATTTATTTTTTTAACATTATAAGACCTCATTTGTTTTTGTGCGTTACGCATATGATGTCATTGTGAAAGAACCCATAAGACTTAGTGCTTATTGAAGAAACAAACATAACCAAATGCCAAAAACAAAATGGAAAACTGAGAGCACAGGGAACAGAGCCATCAAAAAAAAAAAAAACAGCAAACAACAACTCACCAAGCACTAGAGAAATACAAGGGCTACAAAAGGGCAAACAGGCTTAACAATGAAGAAACATCTCGGTTATGTATGTAACCCTCGTACGTCGGACATGACAGAAGATTTGTTTTTGTGCTTTTGGGAGCCCTATCAGCTTCGAGTGTATACAGGTGTATATCACCACTGTGAGGATCTGTCAGATTGACCAGGTTCAACTGAGAAAAGAGATCCTTTGCACGGGGAGAGTTTGTTCTTTTCCCAGTTGACCCGAAGTCTAAACTGGCTGAGGTTACCCAGCACCATGTCCCTTTGCTCGCACAACTGCTCTCTCGACTGGGCCAGAATCAGCCATTTGTCGAGGTAGTTGAGAATGCACCACGCTCTCTCATGGGAGCAATGGCCGCCTCCACGACCTTCGTACTGGGCGACAGGGACAGCCTGAAGGGCAGGACTCTGTACTGATATGCCTTCCCCTCAAATTTCAAAGCGTAGGAACGGTCCTTGTCGAGGGAGAATCAAGACATGAAAGTGTGCATCCTCCAGATCGATGGCTGCATCTAGGGGACGGATTCACCCAAAGATGCGTTTCTGCGTTACGATCTTGAACGGCAGCCTGTGCAGGACAGATAAAAGGAACCGCAGGTCTAATAGTACAGCCTGTGTTTTGCACTCACAGTAATGGAACTCCCCACTGAACCAACAGAGATGCTGTAATAACAGCAGTTTTTGCTCTCAGTATGCTCGCAGTCCTAGCTGTTGTGCCTTCACACCAACGCTCAAAACTTCTCTCTCTCGTTCTGTTTCTCTCTCTGTACAATACAGGAACACACTTCTGAGGCATACAACCACCCCCGAAGTGAATGACAAATGTGCGCAACATCTGCTCCTGTATTAAAGGTGCACTATGTAGTATTTTTGCAATTAAATATCCAAAAACCACTAGGCCAGTTATATATTTTGTTTCCAACTATTTGTAAATTGTAAGAAAATTGCTATTTTAACTAAGGACTGGGACGTTTCAGCATAGCGTTTGAGCGAGTCGCCTGTCAATCGCATCATACTATCTGCGTTACCCTCAGTTTTATTCTGCAGAAGCACTTTACTCTTAGCAGTGTGAACATGCGCTGAGCGAACACACAGAGTAACGTCATAACATAATTTTTTAACACATTTAAATGTATCTAATATGATAAACAGAGCTGCTTTACCTTATAATCATGACCGGAAAAAAGCGGAATTGCGCACGCCCGCTGACTGTGTCCCGTCCCGTCATAATAAAAGTCCCGGTACTCGCAAGCCGTGTGTTTGTATAACAATTGCTTCAGCAGCCGTGCTCAGCCTCTCAACACTCGGTCCTGCTCTGCTTACACTACAGTAACATTAAAGGTCCCGTTCTTTGCATGTTTTCGAAGCTTTGAATATGTTTACTGTGTGCAATATAACATGAGTTCATATTTCGCGTGTAAAAAAACTTTTTCACACAATTTACTTATCTGTACACCGCTGTTTCCTCTGTCCTAAAAACGGCCTGATGATTTCCTTGTTCTATGAAGTCCCTCCTTCAGAAATACATAACGAGTTCTAATTGGGCCAGCGCTTCCCGTGTTGTGATTGGACAGCAGCTTACCGCACTTTGCCCGGAAAGGTCCCGCCTCTTACCATAACGGGGAGAGGCAAGCGCTGAATGCACGCTCTTCTCCACGTGGGAGAGCAACAAAACCACGCCCCCTAATTTGTGTGTAATTGTGGGCGGAGGGTTAGTCAACAAACGGTTCTAGTGACATCAATCCTGCAAGGATGTGCAGGGGTGTAGTCCAAACCGGCCGTTCGCTGTAGGCTTTGAAAGGGAACTTCTGTTAAATGAAATATCTCGCTTGGCATTGAACTTTGAGCTTTATAATTTTACAGGTATTATTTATGCTCTAACAGCAACATTTCACACTAACTAAAGTTTGAAAGATGGAATCGCGAAGAACGGGACCTTTAATAACTGCATCCATGAACATGATTTCTGCCCGAGTCCTATTTTCCACCGGCTGTGAGGTGAAGATCACATGTCCCATGATACTGCGCACACACTTGGCATCATCAAACTATGCCTTTGTTTAGAATAGCCGCCCTCCAGTGGACGGAAAGTTGCATAGGGCACCTTTAATACCTGCGCTGAAAATAATTGAATGTGGATACTACTCAAATCCATTATTCATTTATTTCTATTAATTTGTGTCTTTGTGTAATATTTGGATTTTAGTATGTTTGTTTATTACAAATATATTGTTTTTTATTTTTATTTAGTAAGTGTGTTTATTAAGCAGTATTCTTCATGGGGTTGTTAGCTGTTTCCCAGAATGTAGGGGGTTTAATGTTTTACAATCCTTGTTTTTTTTTCCAGTTCTGAATTAAGCCCTTTAGTGTGTTTATTAATGGTTTGATGATGATAATGAGCAGCTGGAGACATAATGCTGTAGGACCATAGAGATCTGTTGATGACGTCCAGCCTAGAGCTGCCACAGATCTTCTGAGGGGCAATGGGCAAGAGGTTTCATTGTTACAGTGCTGTATTAGTTTGTGTTCTGTAGTCATGTTCATGCCAAGGGAGGTAGATGAATGTATATTCAGGCTGAAGGCTTGTGTGACTCTGGCTGGATGGGACAGTTTCCCATTAGCTCACTATGAGGAACTCAATTTTAGTTCAGTTCTACAGGAAAGACTTGGGAGAAATATTTCGACAATAGTCGAGATACAGGGTATCGGATCTGCAATTCCTGCCTGAAGACGAGGGCAGGGGCGCAGCTGACCCCCCGGGAGGTATGGACAGGGCCATCCTGGTGGTGGTGGGGAGGATGGGGGTAATCGTCGCTTCAGTATCTGCAAACTCAAACTTGTGTAAGTACAGTGCTTTTATACAGTGAGCATGAGAATATCATTGGATTCGAGTGAAGGCAATAAGTGACGTAGTAATTGAGTCTTCCCAGCAGATATTATGCTAAAGCTTTCATTTCCATCACATCTACTAAAAGTAGGGCCGCACATCTAATCAAATCACTATATGGACTAGTCTCTGTGAATTTACTAGTGGTATGAATGAGTCCTATAAAGGTAAAACAAAAAAACAAGAGTCCTATGAAGGTAAAACATCCCGATTAAGATTGGAAGACACTTTTCTTTGATAATAGCTCATTGATAAAAGCTCATTGATTACTGAGGTCATGAAAGTCCGGCCCATCGACTGAATGGAATTGCCAAGCAAATCGCATGTTCCCTTTGAGTCAGTTGGACCATTAACACAGCAGGGAGTTTGCTGCGGCTGTTAACACCCTCCTGCTGAGAGACACCGCTGTGCACACCAACCTTCTCTTATTCTCCAATGACTGTACATAAAGCTTATGACTGAAATTCTGCTAACAAAATGGCAGGTGAACACCAGCTATTGTACAGATGACATGTCTTTTTTTAGGTTGAGCTGTCTGTTTTTCTTCCCCTGTAAGTCACTTGCTCATTTCAGAGGTAAACCTCTTTGAAGGAGAAATACAAATGTGTTTTCTTTCAATATCTATTTAGCCCAGTGTTATTTGTATAGTTTTTAATAATATTTTTTATTTCCTTTTATTTGTATGACCAGTAAAGTGTATACAGTAAACTTTCTTAGGCCTCAAGCATGTTATGTAGTGAACACAAAAACTAGAACCACAAGCTCAAATTTATATGGTGTAAAATGTGTCTGAATACCCAATATTCCAAAAGGGATAGCTTTTAACATAATAGCTTTCTTCTATGTCAGTTTTCTCTAATTAGCAATAGATGCTATTTTTACTAAGTGCAAATAGCGATAGATGGTATTTACACCAAGTATAAATACTGTAATTCATTTCTATTTACAGTAAGTAAAAAATAGCATATTTTCTTAGCGATAATTGCTATTTGCACATAGTGTAAATAGCATCTATCACTATTTGCAGAGTGTATAGATGCTATTTACAACGATAGATGCTATTTACACCATGTAAATAGAAAATAGATTCTATTGACACTAAGTGAAAATAACATTTTCTTAGTGATAGATGATATTTACACTAAGCTAATCTGTAGATGCTATTTACTAAGTGAAAATAGTCATATATTCTATTTACACCATGTAAAAGGTGCAGTTCTTTGCAAGATAGTAATTAGATGCTATTTATACTTTATTTTCTATAGATGGGGTGTTCAATCCTGCTCCTGGAGGACTGAGCCCGATCTCACGAAAATGCGTATAAATAATACGAGTGTGCAGTCTCGTGGAATGGTATGCGGTTTTTCGCGTGCATATGACTTGCACTTTATGCCGTATTATACATACGAACCCCCCACCCCACCACCCTAATCCTACCCAAGAGTGTATCATATGCACGCCATAAAGTGCATATCATATGCACGTGAAAAACTGTGTAGCATTTGCATGCCAAAACTCATTTTGGCATATCTATTCTACGAGGAATTCACACTCGTGCTATTGATACACATTACCATGAGATTGTGTTGGGAGGACCACTGTCCTGAAGAGTTCAGCTCCAATCCCAATTAAACACGTCTGAACCTAATCAAGCTCTTACTAGGCATACTAGAAACATCCAGACAGGTGTGTTGAAGAAAGTAAAATCTAAACCTGGGGTACATTGCTGCTTCTACCATGTCTGCCAAATGCATAAATGTAAAATGTAAGTCATCCAGGTACTTTTCAACTACTGTTTTATGAATACTATGAATTCAGACATACTTTCCTAATGTAGCCTGGTGTTTTTTCATTACCCACGTAGTTCCTTTCCACTACAATAAGACAAATGTAATACTGCATCAATGTACAGGGGTTGGACAATGAAACTGAACAAAACAATTGTGGCACGCAACAGTCTGTATAGTAAACCTTTTTTGGACTTCTCCACATAGTAACTCCAAACAGAAAACAACATGTTTTACATTGTCCACAACCCAAGATTTGTGCTGCCGTCACCATTGAAACCTGACATTTGACACTGACACAAGTGACCAATGGTTTGTCTATATAGCAACCTGATCATGAACATGGCTCTGCATTAAGCCTGTTTACATGCTTGTAAGTAAATTACATGAAAGTAAATATGTCATTCACTTGTCCAAGTAAAATAACTGCTTGTCCAGAATTTGTGTGTGTGTGTGTTGTAAATATAATTTATTCTGAAGGAATATTCTCACCAGTGTTCAATCAGCGCTGACATATTTCAATCTGCATATGTGTGACATTTTTACCATTTTTACCACTTTTATAAAGGGCATTTTTTCCATAATCTTATTAAATATATGCTATGCTTCAGCTTTCATTTTATATTCTTAAATTTGATCTATAAATTAAATTAGAATAAGACACTAGGGATGCTACCAATCAAATTAAATAATTCACACTGAAAAATTACAACAGTTTTAAATAACATTATGATATTGTTTTAAATATTTTTGAATATACAAATAAAAAATGTTGGAAAGAATGTTTAAACATGAAACTAAATCACCATTAGATGGCATCTGGTGACCGTCTAAATGAGTGAGTCGTTGAGTCAATTCTTTTGAGTTGGCTGCTTTATTCAAAAATGAGGCAGTCATTTATGAACAGGTCATTAAATCTTTGATTCAACTGATTCATTCAAAACGCTGAATCATTCAGTAACACACTGTTGCTATGAGATGCATTGTGATCTTAGTTTGGAACTATTTTCACTGCTGAAATAGAACAAAAACAGTCAATATTGCATCTAAAATGT
The DNA here is from genome assembly GCF_024679245.1 of Pseudorasbora parva. Classification (NCBI taxonomy): domain Eukaryota; kingdom Metazoa; phylum Chordata; class Actinopteri; order Cypriniformes; family Gobionidae; genus Pseudorasbora; species Pseudorasbora parva. The sequence goes on along the minus strand of NC_090174.1, from coordinate 10,817,526 downwards.
AAGTGACTTAATGTTAATTAGTGTTTTACGGAACTGTCATATGAAATCAGTGTCATGTCAGTCATGATGGTATTCAGGAAAACAGTACTCTTGGTCGTGAGATGTTGCTTAACTGTATCATATGTTATAAATATAAAAACTCCACAATTGGATATTCAAGGTAAAATCTTGTATGAAAATACAATATGAACAGATAATGCAGGATTTAAAATGTTTCATTGACTGTTTGTAAAAAACACAACATCAAGTCATATTTTGTCACAAGAGGGCTTAGTGCAGACTAGTTTGGTATTATATCTGAGCTAACACTGGTCTCTCACCAAGACACCTGCCCTGTTCTCCTGTTTCTCCTCACACAACAGCTCAATTTGTCTCCTCTAATCGTTGTTCTGTCTAATCCTGGCCTGTCCCTGATTGTGTTATAACTATATGGCTGTGGTCTGCCAAATGAGTATTAATGAACATTTATAATTTCCTCAGCATCCAAACTCTCATTGTGATCCATTGTTTTCCTATTGTTGAATTTCACCCATAGACTGTAAAAAAATATGGATGTAGTATCCGTGATGTCACCTATAGGATTCCGATAAGCCGTTCTGAAGCTTAAAGTAGGGGCGAGCTGGGCGTTGCCATCTTGTGAGCGAGTCATTGCGTGTCACTCCCGGATAACAGAAAATGGCCAAAAAGGCGGGATGTGGGCGGAGCTTAGGTGACACAATGACTACGGCGGAAAAATGGCTATCCACCTGTAACCATGCCCTTAAATATGCATAACTTTAAGGCTTTATATAATGTAAACGAATGAGTTAGAAAAAAATTCACCCCCCTCACAGTTGTCATGAAGGTCAAAATTAGCCGTATAGGCAAAAACCACAATTTGTAACAGGCTGTAAACATGTTTTTTTTTCTGCTGTAAAGTTGGGCATTTTAACATGGGGCTCAATAAGATTCTGCTCCCTTCTGGAGCCTGTCCCTAGTGGCCAGTTGAGGAATTGCAGTTTGCAGTACTTCCGTATTGGCTTCAAGGGAGATCGCGGGAGGTTGCCGCTGGATTTCACCACTCCCTCCTGTTACGTCACTTCCGGTTATGGCAATTTTAGATATGGAAGTACATTTTTCTCACAAAAACTTACAAACTACAAAAGCCTTAATAGCGTATTATACGTATTATAGCCGTATACGTATATTTGAAAGAAAATCGTAAATGCATTGTTTTTCTATTAATTGACTCACTGGGGTCATTGACTTACTGTCGTGCCCTGCGTGAATATTGAACCTGTAGAGCTCCCATGAATGTTTTGATGGAAACAGAGAGTTGAGGATCGCATTTAATTCTGCAGTGAGTTGGGCAGCTGTGGTTTTATGTGTTTTGGATTCAATCCGGGTTACTACCCAAACAATCCTTTCAGACAGATTCTTCTTCTGTTGACAGTTAGTCCTTTTGGATGCGGTTCGTCCTTTGTGGTGGTGTGCTGACATTACCCTGGATGCCACAAAGACTTGCTGTCATGCACCAACAATTTGTTCTCTTTTGAACTTTGATATGTCTTCCATTATGTTGTGTGGATTGCGATATTTTATGTGCAGTTCTGCTAATTCAACCTTCACACTCTGATCTTACTGATGGAATTGTAAGGTCCATCCTTTAGCTCAAGGACAGAATCTAACGGCCTGATCAAAGGACTTCTGCTTGTAAGACTTTTCAGCATTTCTGTTATATTCACTTAATTTAGTGATATCGAATTTTAAATCTGACTCCATTAATAATTTTGATCTGACTCCAATTCTATGAGACTTAATTCAACGTTTGTAACTTAACAGCTGATCATCATTTTAGTTTTGATTTAATTTAGATCGCTGATTTCTCTTAGTATCTCTTATCTTAAAATATTCGTTCCTCCATGGGACAGAGTCGTTCAGAGGATAATGCTCGCGATTTACATTACCTCATGGACACAAATTAGTTTTGTTATTATAGAGGATTGCAGAGTGAACTATTTTACCTTTAAGTGAGTCACACATGCTTATTTATAACAACAAGTGTAATTTGAATCATAGTCACGAGAGCTGCAACTTATTAATAACAGCGACAGTCAGAAATCAGATTGCCCCTCATGCTTAGCTCCATGCTTCAGTTCATGGAGTCCTCCATATTAATCTGTCCTGACAGAAAGATTTGCGGAAACTCCTACAAACTCCTCATGCGACACTACTAAAATGAATGATTTCAGACTAATACAAGTTGAATCAAGATTGACATTTATTTGGGCCAGACAGAACTTAAATAACATAAGTAAACACAAATGCATGGTACACAACTGTCAGCATAAAAATATAAAATGGAATTACAAAGTAATATTAAAATAGTTTCAAAAAGTCACGATATCTGGCAAAATACATACCATGTGTGTGAGCGCCACTAGGACACGGACACAACATGGCATGGGGGTTCTGGCTACAGAATGTGTCCAAATGGCAGCTGTGCTACCCTTCCTTAAATACTCAGACCAGAACAAAGGATTAAATACATTTGCAACACAACACCTGGTTTCGGGGGAGATGTTTTAAATATATTTGAAGAGACCTGAGAAAGAGAAGCCCAGAATTCTCAAATGTTTCAATCTTTCTCATCATACTTGTGACTACAGTGAAATTACGATTGATTTACCAATCACAATGAGACCTTTAACAAGACACCAAACATGAAAGGAATAAAAACAATAGATTCACAAAATGCATCATCGGTAGTATATTTGCATTATGTGACTTGAATCAGGGAAAGGGGAGAGGGGAAAGGGAGAGGGGAAGGGGAAGGGGAAGGGGAAGGGGAAGGGGAAGGGGAAGGGAAAGGGAAAGGGGAAGGGGAAGGGGAAGGGGAAAGGGAGAGGGGAAGGGGAAGGGGAAAGGGAGAGGGGAAGGGGAAGGGGAAGGGGAAGGGGAAGGGGAAGGGGAAGGGGAAGGGGAAGGGGAAGAGGCAGGGCAGTCCCACACTTTCTGTGAGATCTCTCCAGATTAGTAAGTTTTATTGCAGGTCTCCGCTTTTGTCTTCTCAGTAAAACCCATTCTTACAGAATGTAAAATCAGTGTAGACTGGCCACCATGCTGTGCATATAGGCTTGAGTTTAGGCCAGTGTTTCAGTTTCATTGTCCCCTGTATGTGGGAGTAAAATTTCTGAAAATGTATTTTAAATCACATACATTTTTGACTATGTCTATTTGAGGAAAAAAAAAATATATAAACAAATATTGCCATATTTCTATTACCCTATTAACTACTAGCCTGACAAGCCAGTCCCACATCAAGATGTTTGGTCTGGAAATATGAGGGGCAGGATTGTCTTCCCTCTGCACGCAATTGGATAGCGCTACAACCAACCAGAGCAACATGAAGCGAAACTAGTTGAAGCTAGTAAACATGTGAAGATTAAACTTTCGCCGTATCCGGTTGGCAAATCTCCGAACACATCTTCCTTTCTTAAGAATGACTTCAGTGCCGTTCTTTGTTCTTTTCTCAGAGAAAAGCTTAACTCCAAGTCTTCCAGAGTCGCGATCAAAGCTGATTCGAAAGACCGCCGTTCACCAGTTTCTGTGTTTACAAGTAGCACGAAAGCGCAACTCTGCTGTCGTTATGTTAAGCCCCGCCCACCGACTCTATACACGATGTGATTGGCCCGACCAGAGTTTGGTTTTTACAGCTCAGATTTCTAGGCTAACTAACTACAGCATTATGGTTTGATTTCCAACTTAACGGATTTCTTGTTTAACCCTATTATTTGATGATCAGTCAGCAACTTCATTCTTTTGTGTGACCGAGTAAATTGTGGAAATTGTTACCGCAACCTGAAAACTGAAAAGTCCCTCCATGACAAAAGCAGACTGTACAAATGCTGTAAAAGATTTTTGTCTCTCCTTCTTTTGACAGATTGTTTTCAAGCTCAAAGTAAAGTCTACTGTACTGTTCAGAATGTAATCAGTTCAGTTGGTTTTGTTTTGGATTAATTGATAAAAAATAGAGATTCCTGCAGGTTTCAATCAGGCAATCTCATTGAAGAATAAAATATTATTTGCAAGTTCTTTCCAGCTTTGTGTGTGATACTAGTTGCACAGTGTACTTTATTTGTTAAACATGAGCACACAAGCAGTATAGTTTGAAAACCATTCTAATGCAAATTGTTGCACCAATTCAGTGTGGCAGTAATAATGATTTTTTTATGAAAAATGTACACAGAAATTTGTTCTGATTTTGTATAAACATGCCCAATGCATTTCTGAGGCAGAGACACAGTAGGCTGTAAGTTATTATTTAGCATACATTTTTATCTAGCGCCTCACAGCACACTTATTATTTGTGCATTCCCTCCATTTAACTAGGGGTTAAATGCTTTACTCAAGGGTACTTGTTGCTTGCTTCTTGTCAAGCATCAGCTAACAGCCTTCGATTACTACCCTAAGCTTTAGCTACAGTACTGTTACAAATCGTGTGCCGTAGATGAGCTTACGGAGACGAAGGAGAACAGAAAAAAGGTATTTTAATAAAAAAACCTCAGGGATACACAAAATACAACTTCATGTAAAAACAAGAACCGACAAACACTGAGGGCAAACTGAGGATTTAAATACACTGGGTAAATGAGGATAACGAGGTGCAGGTGAAGGACAAGGCACAGGTGACTGACATGACTAATTAACTGAACTGGGGAGAAACACAATCTAAACCAACACAGACAAGACAGGCATACATGTAACATAACGCCCCCTCCCGAAAAAGGCGCGTCCTCGCACCGTACATTAACATCGAAGGAGGGTGAGTGGGGGCTCAAGAGGAGGACGTGGAGCACAACAAAACAGACAGTCTGGGGTGGCACACAGAGTCCGAGGGGAGACATGGAAAGGGAGGAATCAGAGGGAAGCCAGGAGCTGGAGCCTGATAGTGTGCCAGAAACCAGCCAGGATGAGGCCCCAGGGCGGGGTGGGTGGTTGGAGGAGCCACGGAGGAGATGACTGGGAGGAGGATGATGCCCTGGGGATGACAAACGGAGAAGCCTCTGATGGAGCCGAGGAGCTGAATAACCCCCGGGACGCAAATGGTCTTGGAGACCGAGGTGACACCACAGTGATGAGCACCCGAGGTGGAACCAGTGGACCAGAGGGCAGCGGCTGATCTGGAGGGGCTGAAAACCAAGGCAGAGCTGAAGGGAGGGCGGAGCCAGACGAAGCCGCAGGTGAAGGCAGGTCGACAACTGACCAAGACGGAGCCGGAGAGACGAGGGAGCCTGGAGAAGCCGATGGTACCCGGTGGAGCCGAGGGAGGGAGGAGCCAAGGGGGCGCCGAAGAGTCGATGGGCCGAGGCGGAGCAGGGGGCAAAAAAAAAAACGCAGCAAAAATCTGTTTCGGTCAGTTCTTCTGTTACAAATCGTGTGTCGTAGATAAGCTCACAGAGACGAAGGAGAACAGGAAACAGGTATTTTAATAAAAAAACTCAGAGATACACGAAACACAACTTCATACAAACGAGAACCGACAAACACTGAGGGCAAACTGAGGGTTTAAATACACTGGGTAAATGAGGATAAAGAGGTGAAGGTGAAGGACAAGGCACAGGTGACTGACATGACTAATTAACTGAACTGGGGAGAAACACAATCTAAACCAACACAGACAAGACAGGCATACATGTAACAAGTACTAAGACCATACAATGCTGTTCTTTCTGTCAAATGTTCTGCTATCAAAAGAAATGCCACATCATTTGGATGGTATGTAAGTTCATATAAAGTCTATAGGGCCTTTTCATCTGGTCGGGCCATGTTCTCCTTGTTTGTTAACCATTCCATTCCATGCCATTCCGGTATGGATAGGGTTTAATGTTCTACTGTGGTGCTGTGAGGAGCTCTTTGCAATGTAATACAAACAAGTGAGTTGTTGCCTTGGAGACGCAAGAGTTTACAGACGATACATAATATAAATATTGACTGCGTTACAGATATATTTTTTAATTTATTAAGTATTAGTTCACATCATTCAAATGGTTGTCTACGGAGAAACTGGCATCGAGGCAACACATAAGTGATCGATCCAGAGTGGCAACATATCTACACACAATCTAGCAATCTAGTATGAAATTCATACCCCTTTGTTTGTAGTGTGGTCCCGAAAAATCTTCATTTGAAGTGCTATCTGGCGCTTCCCCTTACTCCACCACTTTAGCCAAAATAGAATCGAGACACCCCTACCCCTTCATGTGAACGTGCAAAACGAAGGGGAAAGTGAAGGGGTTAAGAGGTAGAAATTTGGGCCTTAGTGGTGACAAATTAGGAAGATTAGACCCTTCCTATCAGAGCAGGCCTCACAACTACTGGTCCTAGCTCTTGTTCTCTCCAGACTGGACTACTGTAATGCTCTTCTAGCAGGCCTTCCGGCATACACAAAAATGCAACGCAGAGGGTGGTCTTCAACAAGCCAAAGAAAGCTAACATCACATCTCTTTTCATCAGTTTGCACTGGCTGTCAGTAGCTGCTCGGATCAAATACAAGTCATTGGTGCTTGCCTACAAAGCAACCACCAGCTCTACACCAATATACCTAAACTCGCTTGTTCAGACTTACGCACCCTCCAGAAGCTGGTATTCTGCAAGTGAACGATGCCTCGTAGTTCTATCCCAGAGGCACAAAATCACTCTCACTGACCTTTTTCTGGACCTGCCTATCTCAATTCGAGTAGCCGAGTCTGTAGCCATTTTCAAAAAACGTCTAAAGACACATCTTTTCCAGCAACACCTGACCAATCAGGACTAGTACTTCACTATTCTATTCATTTTTCTGTTTGTTTATTTATAAAAAATAAATAAAAACTCTACGTGTACTGCACTAGACTAACTGAGACTTGTTACAGCAATTGCATGCTCTTCTCCCTTGTTTGTCTCATTGCTTCTATTGCTTTCCTCATTTGTAAGTTACTTTGGATAAAAGCGTCTGCTAAATGATTAAACATAAATGTAGTGGTGTAACAATGTAATTGATACAATCTGTATTTAAAGTGTCAAGTTACTTCAAGTTATCAAAAGGTGATATGCTCTATTTTGATCACTACTGTAGACATCGGTGTATCTGAACTGTAAACTTTTATCCCAGTAATTCTGTGATCTGAATATTTTTTTACACAGAAATAATGATACTGTGTGGTTGAAAAGACTGTAACGCTTCATGCATGACAACTGCTCTGTACTGTTCTCAGCGCCAACACAGATTTGAATGTCCTGGTATGATTTTGTCAAAGGTTTAATAGATACAGGCGATAATAGATAATAGATATATATATATATATATATATATATATATATATATATATATATATATATATATATATATATATATATATATATATATATATATATATATATATATATATATATATATATATATATATATATATATATATATATATATATATATATATGTTATTATGCAGGAATGAGAGTATAGTTCTTAGCCATATTGGCCTAGAAAATTGCAACTTTTCATATTCCGTCGGTCTAAGTACATGATGTAACTATACTCATCACAAAATGTAAATAGGAAAATGTTGCCGTTATTTTGTCACTTATTGAGCAGTAGGCTATGGAGCCATTTACCTCCAGTCTTTCTGGTAAGCTAGTGGTGGGTGTGTTAGACAGATTTATGGCATGAATGGAGATGAGAATGGTATTTGTGGACTTATCTAACACTGGGGGATACGGTGAATAAGCTAAAGTCCCAAAAAGTTGGTGTGTTCCTTGAAGTAAGGCTATTTTCAGCAAATAGTTTGCTTTATACATTAATTTAATTAAGAGCAATAAAGAAGCCAAATGTTATTATTCAATGGAACTGTATGCTATATATATATTTAAAACATATTTTATTCTTCGTCCATACAAGAAAAGCACCTCTGAATGAGCATGGTTTTATAGAGTATTTAATTCAACAGTAATAACAGTAATATGTTATGATTTTGATTCAAAATTCTAATATAAAATCAGTCAGAGGCAGAGCTAGAAAAGTCAAGTCTTCCTGGCCACCCCCCAACCCCCCTCCCCATAATTCTCACCCTGTCCCTAACCCTTCCCTAGTAAGTATATGGTGTTAATTGATATTACACAATACGTAATTGTGTAATTACACTGTAAGGACACCTTAAAATAAAGTGTAACTGAACTTGATTTACTCAAATGCATCTATGATATGTGTTTTTCCAATTTGTTTGAGATTTTCATCAACTGCTCTTAAGAAGAGCAGTGATTAATATGGAGATGTATGCGGCTCATGCAGAGTGCCTGGATTCACACTAACATAAGAATCTGCTACACTGTTCCATGCAGTGCAAGACCACAGGCATTTAAAGGGGCTATTAATCTTCACTATGCACTCAACCTTGTACTGAATGTTGCATAAATAAGCCAAAGTGAAGGTCAATATAAGATAAAGGTGGCTTGAAATCCTGCCCCAAATTCTGTTTAACACCTTTGTGACATTCATTTGTTCAATAGATGTGTTTACAGCATTCAACTTACTAGACAAGTAATCAAAATACATGAAAACATCAATAACTACCCAGGAAAGTCAATCTCTCACACACTCAAAAGCTCAGTGTTGGCAGACTTTCAACATGATTTCTCTCAGTGGAGTTTTAGCAAGTTAAAGCATCATTTAAAAGGATGCAACACATTTCTTCACAAACCTAATACATAAAAATAAATAATTGCAACATCCATCCATCCATCCATCCATCCATCCATCCATCCATCCATCCATCCATCCATCCATCCATCCATCCATCCATCCATCCATCCATCCATCCATCCATCCATCCATCCATCCATCGGACATTTAAAAAAAAGGATACACTGTTGGTGTGCCTCTTGCTGGCACATTTTGACCAGGCCTGCAAGTCTTTGTGTTGTATTGAGAGCCACGGTTCTTTGTCTGCTAAGAATTTAGGTGTTCTGTTTGACAGTAGCCTTAAATTTGACAAACAAGTAATTGCTGTAAATAAACTGTGTTTTTATCATCTTTGTTTAATGGTGAAAGAAAAAGCCCTTCCTGCTCTTGAGGAATTCTGTGTTCCATGCATTTGTTTCCTCAAATCTCAATTACGGCAACCCTCTCGTCTCATTCTTCCCTCTGTCGTCTTCATTATTCATAAAGTGGAAATGTAACTTTGATCACATCACACCGATACTGATGTCATAGCATTGGTTCCTATCAAATTGATTGATTTTGAAATGTTAAAACATTTCAGATTGCCCCCTCAATATCTCCCTCACAGATGGACAGACCAACTAGATCACATATTTAGTGAGCTTAACTTGCTCTCTGTCCTGTGATCCAGACTAAAATGTGACTGTGCATTTGCGCAGTTGCACCAACCATAAAAAATATACCAAAAAATAATACAAGAGCATACAATTTTAAATGAGATAAACATGCAAATGCGATTTTAGTTTCTTGAGAATTTTCCCAGCAAATCTGAGGGTATAATTTGAATATGTTCATGACAGAGTACTTTTATTCTCTCTACACTATACCCAAACATAAAGGGCCTCACTGTGAAGTGTACTGAGAATGCATATTTAGACTACAGCATTTTTTAAAACCTTTTATAGTGTACTTGGAGCATGTTAGGAGGCATGAAATTTGGATATATTCATATCAGAGATATAATACCTGCAAATTCATCTTAAGAGGCTGCAGTTGCTCTGACCATTCCATAAGCTTGAATTAATGTTTCCATGGAAGTTTCCATCATTAAACACTGAGGGGATAATTGGACAGGTAGCCCAGAGGCTATGACATGCTAAATGAAATCCAAACCAATAACCATCTTAACTTTGTTATATTTGTCATTCCATTTTAAAATTACTTACAAAAGGTTACTTCCAAAGTTACTTCTAAAAGGTTACTTCCAAAATTGTTGTTAAATTGAAATTAAGGTTAGATTCTGTTGTATGTAGCTTTAGCCCATGTTTAGTTTAAAATATGTATTATTTAATTAGTATGTACTATTATTATAAAATATATATATTTTGTTATGTAATCAACTTTTCCAATTGTGCTACACAAGTCTTCGTGCTACACGTAGGTCTTTGAGGCCTTAAGGTTGGAAAATATGTTTCTGCATCATGGCTCTTATAAGTTTTACTGAAATTTAGTTTGACAGTAATTTCATTCAGTGAAATGATTCGGATTTTCTACCATTTGTATTGCTCGTGGACGCAATGTCTGACAATTAACGTCAGAATTACTGCAATGTATTTTTCCTCTGTGATGTTGGAAGTCTCTTAGTACAAGCTGTCATGCACTAGAGGTTTGTGCCCCATCCCTTGCACTAATTACCGAGGTTGGAGCGAGTGCTTACTTGATCGAATCCATTTAGTTTGGCATCTACAGGCCAAAATGGTTAATCATCCAGTGTCATCCAGTTAATGCCCCTGAGGTATTCAAAAACATGAAACACACTCAGGAGCACACTCAAAGCAGCACATCTGAAATGACTGTACAGCATTGATGAATAATACATTCACTGAGCCGTGCAAACCTGTGTATTATTGCCAAATAAAACAATGCAATCCCTTATATTTACAGTCATCCTGCTAGAATAGTGAGCTCAGATCATTATTGGATCTTGGCTCTTCAGGAATTACCCACAGTGTGTGTGTTATCATGAAAATGAACTTACTCTTGACAGCTTATTTCAGCCACTTCAAGTTCATCGCTATCCTGCTGTTGCTTAATTCTTCATTTCGTTTAAACTATGGAGTAGGGGTGGGCGAGGACCAAAATCTTGTATAACGATATGAGTCATTTTATTTCATGATAACGATATACACCTATAAGGCATAACATTATTACCGCCTTCCTAATATTGTGTTGATCCCCTTTTTGCTGCCAAAACAGCCCTAACCCGTCGAGGCATATAATCCTCTAGCATTAACAGCATTCATTTCTTGAGCAATTTGAGCTACAGTAGCATGTCAGTTTGATCGGATCACATGGTCCAGCCTTCATTTCCCACGTGCATCAATGAGCCTTGGCCGCCCAGTCACCGGTTCTCCACTGTTCCTTCCTTGGACCACTTTTGATAGATACTGAAACTGCAGAACGGGAACACCCCACAAGAGTTGCAGTTTTGGACATGCTTTGGCTGTAGAAGCTTTTCCAATAGATAATGTCAGATTGTTCCATAACTTGTGGCCAACAACTGCAAAAGCTATATATGTCACCTCTGCATTTTAGTCTGGATCTGCAAACCCGTAGCAAATGCCGTCTGTGATCTAGTTGGATTGTGTACAGTATTCAACTCTGAGAGGTATAGAGGAGCAAGATTGTTTAAAGCTTTGCACACAAACATTACAATTTTGAATTAAAAGCAATAAGCAGCCACATTTTGGACCTGTTGAAGTCTATGAAAAGATGAGACAGGCAACCCATAATAGAGTGAGTAGCAATAGTCAAGCCATGAAGAAATTAACGTGTGAATTACAGTCTCAAAACTCTTCCTGCTTAGGAAGGGTTTGATTTTCATAGTAAACAGTAGTAAAGAAAGAGCAGACATATATTAACTACAAAAGAACAGACACAAATGAAATAGACCTACCTGAAAAACTTGAAGCACTAGAAATAAATTGTGATTAATTCGAGCAATGAGAGTTTTCCTTTTTGTTGTTGTTTTTTGATTAACATTAATAATGATAGCAGGTAAATTTGGATGATATGCATCTATTTAGGAAACATGCTAATTTCACATACCCGTTTCTCTAAAAAGCTATGCACCTTCTTTTGCACCTTGATATGCTTCTTACAGAGCCACTCCTTGGTTATCCTTGTTGTGCGCTTCGGGTCATTGTCATGTTGGTAGACCCAGTCTCTACCCATCTATAGTAATCTAACTGAGGGAAGGAGGTTGTTTCCAAAAATCTTGCAATACATGGCCACCTTTAGTGGAATTATGACCAAAAAGTTCTTTTTTTGATCTTATCTGACCACATGACTTTCTCCCATGACTCCTCTGGATTATCCAAATGGTCATTGGCAAACTCAAGACAGGCCTGTGCTGGTTTAAGAAGGGGAACCTTCCATGCCATGCATGATTTCAAACTATGACTTCTTAGTGTATTACCAACAGTATCCTTGGAAACGGTGGTCCCAGAGTTGAGGTGGACATTTTAAAGGCAGACTAACAGCACTTTCAGGGTCAGAATTCTAGCTGATTGACAGGTGTTGAAATAAAAATACAAATACAATTCAAATACAAATAAATAGCTTATTTTCCTCATTGTGTGTGTGTGTGTATATATATATATATATATATATATATATATATATATATTAGGGATGCCACAATTCTCAATATAATATTCGACTGTTTGTGCTTGTGAATTGCGGTTTTCTCGATTTTGCATTTGATTAATTCTTTCTATTTCTCTCCGTTTGAAATATTGTGAGTCTACGCACTGTTAAGAGCAAATATCCAATCCTATGCACGAAAGTGAGGAGGTGTTTAGCCACGCTTGAAATGCTGGCGTCAATAAATTATACTCATGGAACATAGTTATCCACAATCAAGAAAGTTCATTGTTTGCATGCGTTCTAAACATTTAATTCATGCGCATGCACTTTTACATGCACTGAGCGCACAATAAAAGCCTGTCAAACACACGTGATTACTGGACTAAGTTGTCTTACTGCGCTAATACTGTCCAGTGTGAGTGTCCAATACACACAAGGTTAACATATATAAACACAGTCGGTTATGTCTAAGTGAAATTAAAATCTGCGCGTGTCTGTATATAAGATGCCAGCAGGTCATGAACACTTTTCCTTAAAGGGGCATTTCAACTCTAAAATTATAAAATTATGTTAATAAAACAACAAAAGACGAAGAGAAAATCACTCACTGAAAAAAAAAACTTCAAGCTTACAATCAATGTATATTGTATATTGAAGACTATGTAGTTTTAATTTTGGCCTACATTTATTAATTGTATTTCATACTTAAATGTTACTGTACATCTCTGAGCTGCCACTGTAGCCTAAATCTTTATAGATATTTATTTTATATTAGACAATACACTAAGAATGTGTACAAGTTTTTTTTTAAAAGTAGTTTTAAGTTTAAGTAAGGTTTTTGAACTCTTTTAATTAAATAAAGAAAAAGTATTGCAATAAAAACGTTCTGTTCCTGTCGCCTAAGAATAGAATGGCAAAACACTGAACCGAACCGAAAACCGTGGTTAAAAAATACATAGAGGTATGTATTGAACTGTGGACTATGTTTTGAATTTAGACTGCAGTACCCATTTCAACCACTTGTTGTCATTCTTTCATGCAGCACTGTTTTCTTTCACATCTGTTTACATTCACTTAAGACATAAAAGGTCAGATTTACTAAACCGGGCAAATTAGTGCGAGAGCTTAATCCCATAAAAGTGCCGATGAAAGTGGAAAATTCTGCCCGTTATCTAGTGATGACTTGTAAATTAAAAAGCACAGACGCAGCCTGCTTAAGCTGCTTATTGGCTTTCAACTTTTTTTAAACCACAATGCTTAAAGGGTAACTAAACCCCTGTTCAGAGCCTAACTCCACCCACTGGCAATATTTGAAAAATGCTCGAAAAACAGAGACAGAGGGGACGAACCGAGGGTGGGACGTTTTGATTGACAGCTGTCTGACTCGCAAAGATGGAGAGCGGTGCTATAGCTTTGCAACAGAGCGGTCATCTAAATTAGAGGACTTTTCTCCCCACGATCTCAAAAGCTGGCTCAAACTGCATTAACTTCCGATGCCGACGATGCTTTCATTCATTCATTCATGCTAGCGAAGCAGCAGCATAAAAGAGAATGAGACCACTAACTAATCTATGAACACTGAACAGTCAAATCCACTAAATTTTTTTAATCAAATACATACAATGTATTTATTCAAACTAACTGGATCAATAAGCAGTGCAGGACCAATAAGTTCAAACCTAATAGCCTACAACAGCGGTTCCGAATTTTTTTTACCTGCGCACCCCCTTCTATGTCCCGAACACGTTTGCGCACCCCTAATACCCACTTCAAAAAAACAAACAAACAAAAAAAAACCCAACAAAGCTTTGTTTTATCGCCATATAAAGTCTCATGTTTAATCATGGACAAATAACCTGAACACGAATGACAATAACAACATCAAAATAGTTCCAATATAATGCAACAAAGCTACGTGCAAGCTTCCACGTTTAAGAGGATGTGACAGACACAGGCTCAGTAACAGAAAATAATATAATACCGGTATCACCGACTGGGCTTTTAAATCACTAATTCTATCTAACCGAAAGGAACATATCCACACGGCTGCAAAGCGAGTACTTTCAATGAATTCCTATAAAAGTTAAGCCCTGGTGGCAGCACCCCCTTGGGAATCCCTGGCCTATAATAAACCGATTTCCTCAAATAAAAGTTATACTATATATGCCATGTAATCACGGGAAAATATTTTCTTAGGGCGTGGTGAGCTCATGCCAGGGGCGTAGTTGGAAGCCGTTGGAAGTACCATCATTCATCACAATGTTCTACAACGTCCAATAGGAAAATTCAACTGCAGTAGCCACCGTTCAACCTTAAAGGGTTACTTCACCGCTTTTTCATATTAAACTATGTTATTCCCTTAACTAAAACGAGTTGTTACATACCTCTCTCGTCGCAGTGCGTGCACTTAATCTCTCTGACGCACGGTGACGATCTGATAGCATTTAGCTTAGCCCACTAAGCCCAGTTCATTCACTATGGAACCAAACAGAGATCAAGTTAGAAGTACCAAACACCTCCATCTTTTCCCTATTTAAATACAGTTACACGAATAGTTGAACGATCAAGTATGGTGACAAAATACAACGTGGCACGTTTCTAATCGGATTAAAAAGGAGAACTAAAATGTAAGGCGGAATAGCACTTCTGAGAGTACTTTGGCTCGGCGCAGTAAAAAGTCCTGGCCGGAACATCTTCCCTCACATCTCCCTATTGACAGAAATGAGAGAGTGAGGGGGAGGTGTGAGGAAAGATGTTTCGGCCGGGACTTTTTACTGCGCCGAGCCGAAGTACTCTCAGAAGTGCTAGTCCGCCATACATTATAGTTCTCCTTTTTAATTCGATTAGAGAAGTACCACGTTTTATTTTGTCACCATACTTGATCGTTCAACTACTCGTGTAACTGTATTTAAACAGGGAAAAGATGGAGGTGTTTGGTACTTCTAACTTGATCTCTGTTTGGTTCCATAGTGAATGAACTGGGCTTAGGGAGCTAAGCTAAATGCTATCAGATCATCACCGCGCGTCAGAGAGATTAAGTGCACGCACTGAGACGAGAGAGGTATGTAACAACTCGTTTTAGTTAAGGGAATAACATAGTTTAATATGAAAAAGCGGTGAAGTATCCCTTTAAGAGGGCAGATGTTTTTACACCATATATTATAGAATTAAAACACTTTATACCAAAATGTCAAAACATTTACATGAATCAATAAAGAGCACTAATAAAGCCCCAGTCTTGCAGACCATTAACTAAAACCTTTACCCTTTAACTCTTTCCCCACCAGTGTTTTTTTAAAAAAAGTTTCCAGCCACTGCCAGGGTTTTTGACCATTTTCACAAAAATGTAATCGCCCATAGAATGTTTTGTTTTATGAATATCTGAGCTTGCAATATATCAAAAGAAAGAGCTGACCCTCTGCTTGAAAAAATATATAATAATATTTTTTTTTAAAAATAAATGTTTTATTCTTGCATTCTTTTTTTATCAACTCTTGAATATGGGTAAGTTTCATAAAAAGTGCAGCACTTCTTTTGTGCAGCGCTCCACTTTATTCCTATGAGTGACGTCAAGCGACTTTACCGCACCGCATTTGAACCGATTTGAATGCACAAATGAGGGGAAGCGTCACAACCCTTCAGTCATGTTGCAAAAGTGGATCTCCATGGTGAGCAGCAGTGATGCGGGGGTTTCGGCGGCGAGACGCTCAATTAAAGTGAAAGCACACTTTTAATGGACAAAATAAAAATCATTTCACAAAAAAGTGGCCAAAATGCACACAAAATGCATTACCTGACATAGACAGGTGTAGGCTCTAGCATTGTGGGAGCTGATGCTGTACAAACGCTTCCAGTGTGAATACTCTCCCGCGTCTGCAGCTGCAGTCACGGTGTAGTTACGCTAACGTGCAGCTCATGCACTGCTCATGCTTGCGGTGTGAAACGGCCGTTACTCGCGTGTGTTTTGATCAGGAGATTCAGTACTCATTCAGGAGATGCGTAATGGCGCCCCCTAGAAATAACAGTAAAAACACGGAAACACGAAAAATTTAGTTTTTGGCCTGAAAGCATTTTCTCATAAATAACAGATTTTTTTTTGTGTTTGCCGGGGAAAGAGTTAAAAATGCATGCAAACAATAAGCTTTTGTGACTGCGTAGCACAGCAACAGCATGTGAGCGTAACCGCGATTTAGACAATAGTCCAAAATCTCTACCAGTTGACAAATTTCTGCCATTAGTCGTGTCTATGGAATATCCCATATCCCTTCTGAGAATAGAAGCTAATGAAGTTGCTGATCACATTGTATATGTTTCTTTGTGCAAGGGCTAGATTCAAACTTACAAACCTTGACCAAAACAAAGCTTGCTAGTTGCTTGCCAGTCTCAGCCCGCAGTCTGTGAACTGACTGTCTGATGAATGTTGTGCTAAAAAATAACAAGCATTAGCTGAGATTTGCGGTTTGAATCAGATTGGCTGGCTTTTGGGAGAGACAGCATACAGGTCAGTCTGTCTGGAAACATTTATTGAGGAATTTGGTTGTTACAGTGAGTGCTTTTGCAAAAGAAATAATCACTGGACTTATAAAAGTTTAAACGGTTTATGGCAGCGATTGATTTATTTATTGAGGTACTTGGTGGTGTTGTTTTGTTTTCTAAAATACATACTATTAAAGGGATTTTTTTTTTTTTTTTTTTTTGAAGGAAATGTCTTTAATTTAGTCAATCAAATAAATCATATTGAAAAGCTATTTGATGGAAGTATCCTGTAAAGAAATCCCAGAAGGAGCTCTTTGGTTGGGATTCAAACATATTTTAGAATGAAATCCAAGGCACTTCTTCCCATCCAAAACAAAGTAAAAACAACAACATATAAAACATTAACATCATGGCTCATACTAGAAACATTAAAATTGACAAAACACTGCACACTGCTGCATTTTGGCCATCCAGCCTTCCTCAGAGTGTGTCAGGACATGGCAGAATGGCCGAAAGGCAGCAGTGTGCAGTGTTGTTGTCATTTTTAATGTTTCTAGAGTGAGTCATGATGTGAATAAAGGCTTTTTTTTTATTTTTAGCTTAATTTAGCAATCGATCAAAAGTGCCAGTAAAGACATCTATAATGTTACAAAATATTTATATTTCAAATAAATGCTTATCTTTTCAACTTTCTATACACAAACTCTAAATATATAATGTTGTACTGTATTTCGATCAAATAAATGCAGGTTTGGTGAGCACAAGAGACTCAAAAAACAAACAAATCTTAGCTACCATAAACTTTTGAATGAGTGTCTGCCTCTGAAATAGTTGGTAATTTTAGATAAAAAGGAATTCTATCACAAAGTTTAAACAGATTTTGCTGCCGAAACTGCAGTGTCATTAATTAAATTCTGTTGTCTTTGCTGACCTGTTTTTGTGGGATAATCAAAGGTCTACCAGTATAATGTATAGTTCAGATAAAATGGCACGTCAAATTAATTAAACTCTGAATGGCCACTTTTCAGGTCAATCAAATGGTCTCTCTCTGTCTAATGGGCAGAATAAGATTAACTTTATATCTCAAGTCTGGCTGTGTGAGAATACAAGCACGCTGACTTGTCTGCAAAGACGCCAGGTTTCCTGCTCATGGGAAAAGAGACATTTTATTCCTAAAATGTCTGCTGTGACAGCTTACAAGCTGTAATTGACAAAACAGCTTTGCTCTGTTACGTTTGATTTTCCTTAAAATGAAACTCCTGAAGGGAAGCCTAGAGAACAAATTGTGACTGTGACAACAACAAAACTTGTTTTTGTTTAAGTCGGTATGTCAAGAGACTCAAAAATATCCAATATAATTATATTGTAAACTTCTCTGCTTTCATTACCAGTGGGACAAATGAAGACTCCAAAAACACTAATGGGAAAGGTAAACATTTTATATCCCACAACAGCATTTAAATTATTGAGAATTACTTGTGCGGGAATGAGACCTTCCAGTCAAAGATACTTACAGAGCTTTCTGCAATACAATTCAGTACAGATGAGATTACAAGACAAATAAATAAGTAAATTCAATCTAATGGGATTGTTTCCCACCACAGTAAACCAAAACCCCATTATGTGATGTGTTACTAACTGCAACTGTCTGAATTGAGGGCAATTAATGCATTGATAAGCATCATCATCCTAAAGATAAAATATTATAATTTTGCTTAAAACAATACACAATGCTTGGAATCCGACACACTCTGAAGCATTGGTATCAAACACTACCCAGGAGTGCCCTGAACTGTAATAAATTTAAAATTTGACTAGGGTTGGATGAATGGATATTCATTTACCTTGATGGCATGACAGGATTTGACAAATACGCTTTTGGCTTGTCACACATCCACATCTTTCAGCCAGCGGGGAGTAGAACTCACAGGCTCAGGGATACAAAACATCAATGTTGCCAATGGTTAAAAATGCTGATTCAAGAACGACTCTCTTGATAATGGACGTTTCAGCTTACACTGTCAAACCACAACATCATAGACTGTCAGTAGATTGGTATTGTATGCTTGCTGTATTATTAAAGCTACACTGTGATATTTCCCCCCATCTAGCGGTGAAGAGGTTCAGTGAATAATACACTCTAAAAAATTCTGGGTAAAAAACAACCCAATGTTGGGTCAAATATGCACTAACCCAGCAATTGGGTTGTTTTAACCCAGCAATTGGGTTGTCTTAAGCAAATATTTAACCCAACCGCAGGATTAAAACAACCCAATCGATGGGTTGAAACAACCCAATTGCTGGGTTAGCCCATATTTGACCCAACATTGGGTTAAAACAACCCAGCATTTTTTAGAGTGTAGTTTCTGTTCCTCTCCATTCTGATTTCGTCCTCCTACGGTGGCCCATTTAATCCAAAATGAACATGGCAACCCCCCTCTTCACATTCGACACGGTGCCATCGAGTGTTAAAACGCGAAAGGCAAAGCTTGAATTTACGGGTATGTCCCTCTTTGGCTAATGTACTTTCAAGATGGAGGGGCAACATGGCGACCAGCATTCGAACCCCTCACCTGTATGTATTTTCAATGGCATATTATAAACTTACGTGAATACTTTATTACTTGAAAGAAGTAAATATACATTAATGAGCACATATATTTTTGAAAGAACTAAGTGTTTTTAGCTAAGAATACACTAAAAAAGTTACACAGTGTAGCTTTAATACTGGAAACGGTATCTCTGTTGAAAAAAAAACGATTTAATTGAGTTTAAAAAAGAATGCAGATGTCATTCTGCATTTTATATGAATGCAACTGTATTAAGCACTCAAAAAGGACTGACAACTGTATTCTTCTGCTGTGCGTGTATGTAGCAATAACAAAACAGGAAATATAAGCGGGCACCTGTAGGATTTAGTCTGAAAGTACACTTTTTTTATTTAGCTTTCTTTAGTGTGTCTAGCATTCATGTCTCTATACTATGTACTTCTATAAGACTTGACAGTTCAGACCAAACGATCAATGAGAACAAAGGTACACCTAAGCAGAGTTTCTAGACACATTTTAAAACACAAAAATGTATTCAAAAAAGGAAATGGTCAGAAAAATCCATTTTGTGTATTCACATAGGAAAACAACCAAACAACAGCATGCAACAAAAGGACTTTTGTCATAAATGGCCACTTATTTATGCCATCACACCAATACAGCAAGAGCTGAATTTTCTCAATGTTATTACTCAAAAGGTAGCCTACTGTTTCAGTTGTTTGCTATTTGTTCTCTTTGTTCTTAAGTACTCTATACTGTCTGTTTCACTGACTGAAGAACCACTTCAGATAATTCAGTAAGGCTGGCCACACACTTGAAGATTTGAAACACTGTTTTGTCAAAAACAAAAAAACAAAAAATCCCCTCTATTGTGTGGTGTCATTATGATTACTTTGCTGTGCCTGATCGCGTCAGAGATGGCACAATCTCAAATTGTACTCTTGATTGGGCTGCCTCTGACGTGATACACGCGATAGCCAATGAGAGCGAGCAGACTTCACCAACCGGATGTTGCTTGCTTCTATAGCTGAAACTTGGCAGCCACAAACATCCCACAAAAGTGGAGTATTGAGAAAGCATGTCACCCATGTTTTTCGTTTCAAGTCAATTTTGATCTCGCAAGTCTTTTAAACACCACCGTAAATAGTCCAGGACTCGTTCTCCCTCGTCTTGGACTGTTGCCACTCCTCCTTTTATCCTCCCAGAGCTCCTCCATGAGACTCGAGACTGCTGTAGAATGCATGTGACGCCCATTAGCACTAGCACCAACTGGCCTCGCTCTGTTCCCACGGCTCTTAGCCCTGCCCTGCTTGCCACATGCCCCCATCGCCCCTCACAGACCAGCTCTACTGAACCACCTCACGCCGACCGCAGCACCTAGGGCTAAAGAGAGACAGAGACAGAGGCAAGAGATGATGATGGCTTCTCTGTTTACTGGCACCTGGCAGCAATCTCCCCATTCCCTCGCTCTGCCTGCTCCTCCCCATCATGGAGGATGGCAGCAGGTCTGGTCTCTAGTGAATAGTGGGAGCTCCTCCATCCTCTTACAGATGGCATCCACCTCTCCCCAATGAGCTCTCTGCTCCACCTGTTGCTCAGTTGCTCTAGCACCACTGCCTCGGGCAGCCACTGGTGGTGACCTTTCCTTTGTGCTGCCTGACCTCCTCAGCATCCCCTCAGGAGTGATTGCTCTCCAACCACATGCACCTCCTTTCTTTTGGGCTTCAATGCCAATGTAATGACATTCATTGATAAGGGAAAAAAAGAGGCAGAATTTGGTGATTGTTCAACATAATAATCAGGCATCAGGAGACTACAACATACAGTCCAGAGGGCGGATTATTGGTGCCCCCCTGCCAACCATCCAGGACCTGTCCTTTTCCAGAGTGAGGAAGAGAGCAGGTAAAATCATCACAGACTGGACACCATCTGTTTGAACTGTTACCGTCAAGACAGGGACTCAGATAACTGGCCACTAGAACATCTAGGCACAGGAACAGTTTCTTCCCACAGGCCATTTCCCTCTTGAACAGTTAAGTACTCCCCAAGGCATATGCCTGTAAGTGCAATACTCCAACTGTTTAGTGCAATATCTTCTAAACTCTATTTAGAAGATAGAAGGTATTTTGACTAAACCTTGCCATGACCTTATATTTTTTTATACTATTTTCATATTTTTATTCTTAGAATTTTTATTCCTATACTAACTGTATTTGTGACCTGGAAGCTTAAGCACCAAGGAAAATTCAAATAAATGGCAATAAAGTTCTTTCTGATTCTAATAATACCAATTCAAATTATAAAATAAACAAAAAACAAAACTAATGTAAAGTGGCACCACCTCACGGATGACTGCTGCTTAACTCTTTCCCCGCCAAACACAGAATTTTGCGTGAAGGAAAAAAACGTAACAAGAGTATCAGTTCTTTATTTTGATATATTGCATGCTCAGATATTCATTAAACAAAATAGTCTATAGCCCTATTCGGACTGGATTAGTTTAACATGGGGACGTGGGGGTAAAGTAATTATTACCAGAGGTTCTCTGTGATTTTAGTCCCGTCCGAATGTGCCATCTCGGTAATCATTACGGACAATGTCAGTAAAGATTACCGAGACTTTTACCTTCTGTAAAAAGGTCCGGAAAAATTACCTCAGGTAATACTAATCCCGTTCGAATAGACCTGCTGTAAAAATGTATGGTAAAATTCCGTCATTTCCTGTTTAAAAGTTAAAAAAAGCACATTTTGCGACCTTGGAGGCGCTTGAAGCATTCGGTTGCGTTGTAGGTGGTGGGACAAATCTGTGGAAAATGTCCAGTATTTTCCGCATATCATTTAAAGCAAAAAGAAGATCAAAAGCACTTATTAGAGGCACAACACATTTTAGCTCTAGGAAAGTGTCTATTACCAACATAATCCAATCATAATCGTTAGACTGGACCAAACTGTTTATTAAAACACATATATATTGGAGACGGAGTTCAGACTGGCGCTCAGGTTGTGTTTGCTCACGTTATGACGGTAACGTCATACGCACATGACGTCAAGGAGGTGCGTAAAGCGAGTTACTCCTCCCACTTCTGCTAGTTTTACTGAGATGTCTTATCCCGTGCGAATTGGACATTAATATTACAGACGTCCTGAGGTAAAATGACTTTACCCCCATGTCCCCATGTTAAACTAATCCAGTCCGAATAGGGCTTAAGAGCTATAACATTTTTGAGAAAATTGTCAAAAACCCTGGCGATGGCTGGCAACTTTTTGTTTTTTAAATGTTGGCAGGGAAAGAGTTAAATTAAAATTAATTGACAACTTAAATATTCCAAGCATGGCAATCTAAGAGCGTTGCAAACATGTATGACATGTAAAGTGCAAATTTGCATTGTGAAACCTCTTGATGTTGTTGCAAATTCTTACATACATATTGGCTCTGCATAAACTCTGCGAGATGCAACTGAGAGATGGATTTAATTCTTTTCTCAGAGTCCCAAATTATGTGGCCTGAAAAACAAGTCAAAACCATGTTGACTTCAGTTGACTAAAAGTATTTTGTTGTTGCATTTAGTATAACAGTTGAATGCCATCACCCTATTTCAGATTCATTCATCAATTGAGGTTAAACCACGCATTTTCCAATCCCAAACAATGTTGTGTTCTGGGCTAAATGTGCTCATTGTATGTGCATACTATGACAAAATTCAAACATACATCTGCATGCATAGATAACATAGCTCCTATGTATCCTTTCACATTCTGTTCTTTTAACTCTTTCCCCACAAAACAGAATTTTCCGTTATTTGTGAAAAAACACTTCCTGGCCACACACAGAATCTTCTGTGTTTTTACTGTTAAACGCTAGGGGGCAGAGGGTCTGCTCTTCCTTTTGATTTATTGCATATTCCATGTTCAGATATTCATAGAACAAAATATTCTCTGGCATTTTTGTGAAAATGATCAAAAACCCTGGTGGTGGCTGGCAACTTTTTTTTTTTTTTTTAAATACTGGTGGGGAAAGAGTTAAGGATCACATCCTGTGACATCATATAATGTTTTTGCCTTGTTCAGTGTTGCGTTAAAATTTCAGTCAAACTGCACCAAAGCTCATTTGAAACTACCTGAACCCCCTAAAAATGTTACGATTCTTATAGTATATATATAAAAAAATGTGTCTATTGACAGCCCTTATATATATATTATATATTATATATGTTGAATGAATTAGATTACTGGATCACTGAACACTTTCCCAGAGTTTAATGGCTTTAACTCAAACAGAGAATCGCATACGTGATTTTAAAACCACAAACGCAGAATCTGGTTAAATGGTTAGACCGGAAATTTCCTCCTTCCAGGGTTACAGGTGCAGATGCTTAGTGTGATTGTGATAAACTCCCGACTTCTATGATAGACTGGGTGATGCAAATTACGTTAATATCGCAGCTTCACGTACTTCTGTATTTTTTTTGCATTAATTGCGTTAAATTATTTTAATGTGTTAACAACTTTAAATTAATCGCATGCGTTAGCGCATTAACGTCGACAGCCCTAATATATATATATATTATGATGTCTCACATAAAATATTATGGTGTCTCACTTTTTCAAAGTCATTCCCAAGGCTTCAACTAAAGGTGGATTAGAATAGCTGCTAACTGAATAAGTCACACTTCAGTTTAAGGGTCCAAAGGCTCATCTGTGTGAGATTCTCCTCTTTTCTGAGGGACATCCCGCTCTCTTTCCCTTCTAGTTCCCCACTGTGAAAACAGGTCAATAAATGTCCGAAGTGACAAAGCTCACTTCCTCCTAAATTCCTCCATCCCCCCTTCTAGGGCTTTCGTGACCCTGGTGCGAGCTAATGAGTCATGGTAATGAAACCAGACAGGGTGCAGAAGCGTTAGCCTACTGCTAATAAAGACTGACGGCACGGCTCCACACTCATTCCCTTCAAAACCTCTTCTCCATTCCCACACTCACCCTCTTATTTTCTCTATGCTGTGGGGCTGAGATAGAAGATGCAACACCGCACTTTTAAGATGCGCCCCAAGGATGCGCCTGGTTAATCCAAAAGGCAGCGAGGTAGTGATGTAGCCTTGATTTCACACATATTTTACACAGCGGTGCATTTCTAGCACCTTGTAATCACGAAAAAATAAGTCAAACGATCTTTTATATCAGATTTATATGTTGTAACAGCTGTGGCTGTTTGTTTGTGCAGGCTCCGCTGAGGGTACAGGCACTTTCTCTGAAAGAGGTGATTTCTTCTCACGTTCCACTGCTGCAGACGCAATCATCGCTCACATAGAGGGCTCTCAGATGTTCAAGTCTAAGGTTTATGCCCATGGGCACCTCATACAACTGCTCACATTTTTATTGAGGGATTGTTAAGAAAGAGTTAGTTGAAGCAACTTGGGATTTCACATGGAATTTTTATCTAGTATCTGTTAGTATATGTTAGTATCTGTTAGTATTCAGCTGTGCTTTACATCGGATTTAATTAACATTTTTTCCTGGCGATTTTGATAAAGCAAGAGTGGTTATCTCAATTGGTTTTTTTGTTTTGTTTTTTTGTTAGAAAATTAACTCGAGATCATGAGAAAACAAGACAGGAAGAAAAAAATAAATGCATGGCCTTCTGTACATCAGAGATTGTATTAAAAAACATTACCTGCCATTTACTGTCACGGCGGGTATATGGGTGAAAAGGAGCAAGGACTCAATTTCAGAGGAGGAATTAGGGTTTTATTTATAATAAAAACAAAAATAAAACAAACAAAACTACCCACGAGGAGGAAAAGAAAGCATACCACACATAAGGAACCCGGAACATGAATCATAGATGGGAACAAAGACAGGGAACAGAAGTCAACGATCCAGTTCAAGACTGCAAACACAAGGAGAATAAATAGGGAACAAACAGGGTAGATAATGAGGGAGGACAGGCGGGGCAAATTAACCAGTAACCAGATAACAAGATGGGAGGGGTAGACAATAGACATGAGAGCACATGGCACAAGGATCACGTGACAAGCCACATGCTCACACCAAACATGATAAACACAAACACATGGCCAGCAAAGACCAATTACCAGCCATGTGCTCACAAGACCAAACCGGGAGTTCAACATTTGTTAATGCATTGACTAATACAATCTAACAATGAGCAAGACATTTGTTACAGTATTTATTCATCTTTGTTAAGTTAATAAAAACACAACTGTTAAGAAATGGAGTTGTTAATTTATTTTAAAGTGTTACCAAAATAAATCTGCTTTATTGCATTTCCTTTCTTTAGCAATGGTAAGGATGCTACTTTGGTGTAAAAGTGAAAAAAGAGAAGACAAAGATTTAACATGCTCCTGTAAAAACAGACCAGTAAGGATAATTCACAGGATATTGCAGAAGGATGCAGTTTTTGTATTTTTCTCATTGTGAAAACAGAATAAAAAACAAAAGCCAAGAAACCACAACACAGAGCTTGGTAAGACTAGAGAGCTTATTAGTATCACACTGGACATGTGGTTTTAGACCCAGTCCATCAACTGATGCTTAATGATAATTTATAGCCAATTCTGATTCACTAATAAATCAATCAGTCAAACTGTTCTGAATCATCAAAACTACGTTATCCATTTGAAATTAGATCGGTTGGAGAGACTTCAAGCTACTTTTTGTGGCTTGTAGTGTAGTATTTTAGCTAAGCTTACCACATTTTTCTATAGATTAGTTTATCTTTCTTTTTTTATGAGAGCAAGTGCTATCATATAGCTCTCTAAAAACGAATGTAAATCCCAGGCGTGATGTTGGACTTTGATATGTTTGATTAAATTAGGTTTGATATAAAAACTAAAACAAAGTCACAGTTAAATTAATTTGCCAAATGATCATATGTTTGATTAAATAAAATGTTGGTTTGCTTTCAAGTTCTTGTATTATAAGCACTTTGTTCTTGGTGTTAATTTCAACATCGAAGCTGCTTGACTTATATAAAGAAGATAAAGAAAAAAAAATATAACTTATAATTATGATTTTTTTAAAAGATGTTTCATTGGTTATATACAGCTAATTAGAGTATCAGTGGTCCTCCTTGTCTTTGTCAGGAAATGTACTGCTCAGTCTACTGCAATTTAACATTTCTTGGGAGAGAAGAATAAATGCATTCACTTTTAAAAACAACCCCTCTTTCTGAAAGTCTTTTCTTTGCATGCTTGCGTCAACTTCATCATTAGCCCTAAAGTTTAAATGAGACACATTTGAGAACAGAAACACTCAGCAGAACAAAAACAAAGTCATAGAGGATAATGCATTGGTGGGGTATCAATCAAAATAAATGACAGGACTGCTTACACAACCAAGAACTCTACTGTCACGATTCACCAGTTTGAGTGCCCATGATTACCATGAGAGGGCACTCCACCCTGGGCTGTCACTCTTTCTTTAACTACATTACCCATAAACCTTTGCCCGGACTCATTAACGCTCACTGTTTACACCTGTGTCTCATTATCCTGTTGACCTCACCCTATATAAGCCTGGTTATCCCTGTCAATTGGTGCCTTTACATGCATGTTCTTAAGCCGATTATTGCCTAATAAGCTGACAATGAACATGGTCATGTAAATGCGGTAACCCGGTTTCTTTTATCAGTGTAAGGTCATAAACGGCATAAGCATAAACCGGTCGGAACAGGTAGTTTTTTGCCTCTTACCTCAATTTCGCGCTGCATGTAAATGCATTAACCTGCTTTCTGTCGGCTTGAAGTTGAAGTGCGCATGTGTGATGGTGACAAACACGTAAACTTAGACCAGATTTAAATGCATCCAGACAGAGCGAGCTAGCGTTTTGCATGAAATAAGGACATATATCACAAACGCAGACTATTTTAAGACCCAGAAATTGTAAAGATGTGTTCTCATCTCATGCAGCAGAAGTAGAAGAGGTTCAGTCAAAACACTGCACCTGTAACTTAATGAGGGATAATATGAGCCAAAAATCTCCCGCTGACACGGTGCACGCTTTATTTAACATCACAACTGATGTAACATTTGAAAAACTTAGAGTCCAATACGGACATCATTATTTGATGTCACTACAAGGAAATAACCTGGTTTATTAATAAAGTCATGTAAACGCGGTTTACTTGCGTGTTCAGTTTACTGGTTTGCATGTAAACGGGAAAAACTGATTATTTCAATAAGCTGATTTTTTTGAGTTATCAGCTTACTGGTGTGCATGTAAACGCACCCATTGACTGCATTGTTTCATGTCTCTTGGTTCGTTGGATTTCTTGCCTGTCTCTCCTGAGAGAGCACTCCTCCCCAGACTGTCACTCTTTCTTAAACTACATTACCCATAATCCTTTGCCCAGACTCATTACACTCACTGTTTACACCTGTCTCTAATTATCCTGTTTACCTCACCCTATAAAAGCCTGGTTATTTCTGTCATTGACTACGAAGTCTTGTCTCACACTGCATTTCTTAGCATTTTCCCTTGGTTTATGTCTCTTGGTTTATGTCTCTTGGTTTGTTGAATTTCTTGCCTGTTTCCTGGATTACCCGTTTGCCTGTCTCTCCTGCTTAGTTTGCCTTTTTTTGACTGTTTGCCTGCTTTTGACTATGATGGTGGATTACCCTCTCAATAAATACTGCGCTTGGATCTCCTACCTTCTATCTCAGAGCAGTCATCACATCTACAAAATGGGGTTAAAATAGCACACTTGCAGATGTAATTTTTAATGTCAGCTAAAATGTGAGGGCATACTTCTCTGAAAGGAATAGTTTACCCAAAAATGAAAATTCTGTTATCATTTAATTCACCTTCACGGCAAACCATTTTTGCAGAACACAAAAGAAGATAATCTAACAAATGACAGCCCCAAAATCATTTTTGGCCGAACTATCTCTTGAATGCTGTTTTGAATGTTTTTAATAGCCCAAGTCCTCACATTTTGACATTTCTACTGGATTTGTTATCTATTCTATTGGATATTCTGGCACTGATTTCTCTATAGGCTTATTCTTATAACAGCTGTCGGACTGTTTTCCACATGTTGGTTGTGACTTTTGCCTGACTATAGCATTGATATTTTGACTTTATTGCTAACTCTGTAAAGCCTTCTGTATTATATTTGATACACACATTTCTAAGGTTTCTAAATGATCAACATACACAAAAAAAAATCTGTTGTACACAATATGCCTTCCTTCTGTCACATGATTGATTTGATATATATATATATATATATATATATATATATATATATATATATATATATATATATATATATATATATATATATAATGATTCTTAAAACATCTCCCTTCAGTTCCTGGTTCACAAGTCTTTTTGTTCTAAAATCTCTAATGCAAAGTGTTAGTAAGATTTCAAGATAAACACTTGCTGGGCTAAAGAAACTTAGATTTACTTGATTATCTCTTATTTTACATTTAAAAACCATGGTGTACTTGGTTTTTGCAAAATGTTACTGCAGTCATTGACTATCCATTTTTTGAGGAATGTCTGTGAATTTGTACATCTCTCAATAGTCACCTCATTGCATTGCATTAATACACAGATCAGACATAACAT
Organism: Pseudorasbora parva; assembly: GCF_024679245.1. Lineage (NCBI taxonomy): Eukaryota > Metazoa > Chordata > Actinopteri > Cypriniformes > Gobionidae > Pseudorasbora > Pseudorasbora parva. Next base: position 10,788,589 of record NC_090174.1, on the reverse strand, counting down.
TATGATCCTAATATTGTATTGGTCACACAGCCCTTACTTGTCAAGGTGTTGACTCCACTAGACCCCTGAAGATGTGCTGTGGTATCTGGCATGTTAGTAGTATATGCTCTAAGTCTTGTAAGTTGTGAGGTGAGGCCTTCATGGAACGGACTTGTTTGTTCAGCATATCCCACAGATGCTCGATTAGATTGAGATCTTGGGAATTTGAAGGCCAAGTCAACACCTCAAACTCATTGCTATCCTCCTCAAACCATTCCTGAACTATTTTTGCTTTTGTGTTAGTCCGCATTATCCTGCTGAAAGAGGCCACAGCCACCAGAGAACACGGTTAGGGTGTACATGGGATGCAACAATGCTTAGGTAGGTGGTACGTGTCAAAGTAACATCCACATGGTTGGGAGGACCCAATGTTTCCCAGCAGAACATTGCCCAAAGCATCACACTGCCTCTGCCGGCTTGCCCTTTTCCCATAGTGCATCCTGGTGCCGTGTGTTCTCCAGCAAAGCAACGCACACGCACCCAATTTAAGGTACCGTAGCTTGTCTGTTTGAGTGGATCACATGAGCCAGCATTCGCTCTACACTTGCATCAATGAGCCATGACGACGGTCGACGGTTCTCCACTGTTCCTTCCTTGGACCACTTTTGATAGATACTTACCACTGCAGACCGGGAACACCCCACAAGACCTTCAGTTTTGGAGATGCTCTAACCCAGGTGTCTAGCCATCACAATTTGGCCTTTGTCAAACTTGCTCAAATCCTTACGCTTGCCCATTTTTCCTGCTTCTAATACATCAACTTTGAGGACAAAATGTTCACTTACTACCTAATATATCCCACCACTAACTGGTGTCGTGATGAAGAGATAATCATGTTATTCATGTCACGTTATGTGAATGCATCTTCTCACCTTTTTTTGTGTGTGTGGGTTTGTTGGAGGCGTGGTTTCTGATCACTCTCACTCTGATCACGGACACTTGCTGCACTCATCACAGGAACTATTTATACAGGGTTCTCACTCACCTTTGCTGTCAGATTATTGCAGTTCGTCTGGGTCCTGTCCGCATGGTGTACCTGTTCCTGTGTGTCTTGGATGTTTCTTCTCGTTGCTCTGGAGTCCCGTCTCCCGCGGATTCGGATAGCCTATTCAGCCCTGCGTTACAGCCCAGCGTGCTCTCCCTGCCTGCCAACTCTGCTGGTGCCTGATCTACAGCCTGCCTGTCCTATTGTGTTCCTGAGTATTCGTCTCGCGTCTTCCAGTGAACTGCTTGTGTTCATCCTGAACTTGAGTATAATGTTTAATTCTCACAACTGGATTCTCTCTCTCTTTTCCACCAGTGAACGTAACAATTCACTTCACCTGTCAGTAGTTACAATGTTATGCCTTGTCGGTGTATGTTTTGCCCCCAATATAGAACAAGTATAGAAAAAAGCACTTAATATCATCTTACTAAGACATTATTGGTAGATAAATAATTACAGCTGATATTTATAAGCATTTAATGTAAGAAGTCTGTTATAATTTGGGGCGGCAGTGGCTCAGTGGTTCATGTAGGTTGTCTACAAACCGGAAGGTTGGTGGTTCGATCCCCGGTTCCACCTGACCAAGTGTCGAGGTGTCCATGAGCAAGACACCCAACCCCAGCTGCTCCCGACGAGCTGGATGGCGCCTTACATGGCTGACATCGCCGTCGGTGTATGAATGGGTGAATGTGAGGCAAGATGTAAAGCGCTTTGTATGGCCATAGGGTCTGTTAAAAGCACTATATAAATGCAGTCCATTTACCATAATTTTATAAAGGTTGTATTGATTAACGTTACAAGCTATACGAATTTCAGCTTTCTTTTTCGCCATATAAATATCAGCAGCTATACCAAATTGCTAATTTTTGGCCTCTGAATAAAATGAAGGTGTATTTTCCTCCTTGAATATGAGCTCCATACTCCTATATCATACTACATGAGCCATATATACCTGATGTTTAAATATGATACTCAAGAAAAACACATGCAAACTTTGTTTCTGACTTATTTCAGACATATGTCATGACATATGTCAGAATTTACAAGGTTGAAGGGATAGTTTTTCGAAAAATGTAAGTTCTGTCATCATTAACTCTATGGATTCCATTTATTAAAGGGATACTTCATCGCTTTTTCATATTGAACTATATTATTCCCTTAACTAAGATGAGTTGATACATACCTCTCTCATCTCAGTGTGTGCTCGTAATCTCTCTGACGCGCGGTGATGATCTGATAGCTTTGCCCACTAAGCTCAGTTTATTCACTATGGTACTAAACAGAGATCAAGTTAGAAGCAACCAAACACCTCCAAGTTTTTTCCTATTTAAATACATTTACACGAATAGCTGCATGATCAAGTATGGTGACAAAATAAAATGTGGTGCTTTTCTAAGCCGATCAAAAAGGAGAACTATAATGTATGGCGGAGTAGCACTTCTAAGAGTACTTTGACTCTGCGCAGTAAAAAGTGGGCTAGTGGGCTAAGCTAAATGCTATCAGAATGTCACTGCGTGTCAGAGCGATTAAGTGCAAGCACTAAGATGAGAGAGAGGTATGTATCAACTCGTCTTAGTTAAGGGAATAACATAGTTTAATATGAAAAAGCGGTGAAGTATCCCGTTAACAGCTTGCTCTAGCTCAACTCCTCTTTTGTCATTTTAAAAAATTACTGTCAGGATTTACTAAAGACACGCAGTGAAAAGACCACAAATTTGCCCTGAAAAGACCACAAATTTGCCCTGAAAAGTCATGGACAGAGTTATTTTTGCAGCTGACTTTATTGCAAATGCATTTGTAGGAACTTCTCTTTCAGACACCAAATATATGGGGAATTATGAGAGTATTTAAATGAACCACACAAGGCGATTTACTAGGGTTTACGATTTTACTGGTATTTGTGCCATTATTTGATATAATGAATGCCCCTTTTACTTTTTTAAAGTAAATCTGACCCTATATGTCGTTCCAAATCATTTTTTTCCCTTCAAGCAAAGCTATCATACAACTTCATAGGATTTTGGAATATAGCACACATAGTTATATGGACTACTTTTATGATGCTTTTTTAAATCATTTTTGGAGCTTGACAGTCCCAGTTAGACTGATTGTATAGGAAAGATCAACCTGGATATTTCGCTATCAAACTCTTTTTAGGTTCCAGAGGGTAAAAGTAGGTAGGCTTTGAAAGACATGTCTGACCTCTTTCCACCACAATGATAAAAGACTGATGAACTATAAAAATGGTACAGTTGTTTGTTTTTCAAAGAACTTAAGATCATGATATCACAGTGAATATTTAAAGCCATTTTTAGTGCATTTCACAGCTTGATATGAAGTGCGGTGGGGGATAAACGATCTATGTCAGGCCTGCTGGGGTCCATATGGTCCATCACCAAGGTTCTCACACTACATCACACCCATGAGATAGATGAACACAGGCTGTCTGTTTGCCAGTCATCCTTCAAAAAAAAAAAAAAAAAAACCCTGAGGGCCATCAGAACAGATACACAAGGCTGTGCCCCCTCAAATGTTTATTGTCTGTTACAGTGTCTCTATGATCAACTATATATCATGATTTTTATATGTCATGTTACTATAGTGGAAAAGAACATTTGTTGTACCGCAGAGCCTTGTTACTAAAAGATTTAAAGGGTGTCATTCAAGGTTGGGAGTTGACAGTCACTGAAGCACTGAGCAATAGAGATAACTGCCTCTGACTGAAACCTGAGCAGGATGGATAGAGGCTTGATTCACATTTAACCATCTGTTACAAAGAAGAAATTCACAGGAGTCTCCTTTAAAAATGGAATTATCTTTAATCATTCAATTATATAATGAGAAAAATAGTGATGTCAATAAAATTAAAATTATATTATTATATAATATGCTGATTATTTAAATGAATCACAATTAATCCCTGTTAAATATTTATTTTTATTAAAAAAAAATGTTTATATTTTCTTCCTTAGTTCGGTTCCTCTATATAAACACAGCAAATGCACTCTGACCTACATAAAAATAAAAATCTGTGTGATATCATCTGAAAAAGGTGGTCTACGGTCCCTTGCAAACAAACTCAGGAGCTGTTCGCTTGTGGTGAGAAAGCAAACTGACCCAACATTCCAACAATAAAGGCTTTTCACAGTGTATGATGGGTAATTATAAAAAGCAGAATTTGTTTTGTTAATGCCTCACAAAATGAATTGTGGGTAAATCAGGAACAAAGACCAAGCATGATTTTTCATTTTTAAATGTCGCCTAATTGCTCTGAAATAGGTACACAGTAATGTTGTCCTAATGAAGCCTTAATTTCTCCTCAAAATGGTAGAGTAATATAATGACAGCTACAAAAAAAAAAAAAAAAAAAGTCACAATAAGCCCATGGACCTGTTGTTTATCCATCCTGGCCAATGAGAGGACAGTTTACTTGCACGCGATTGATGTTTAGAAATGTTACCTAGAAAGCCAACCGAATCAATAAGAAATTGCAACGTTGTAACAATTTTAGTCCCTGTTTTGGAACAAAGCAATTGATTTACAGGTCTGAAAAAACCCTTAGATAGCCTTTTGGCTGTTTGAGTTTTGGACACTAGCTAAAACCAACTACAGAAAGAAAAAACAGACTGGTTTAATCTTTTTAGATAATGAAAAAAAAAACTTACAACACAAAATGTGACTTTAAAGGGAACCTACTATGCCCCTTTTTACAAGATGTAATAGAAGTCTTAGGTGTCCCCAGAATGTGTCTGTGAAGTTTCAGCTCAAAGAGGGCTCTGTCTGACTCTGGCAACAATAAAACAGAAGAAAAAGTATGAGGCTGTCTCCACAAAACACGTTTTTTTGTATTCCACTGAGCTGCTTTCCATTATTTTCTAAGTAAACACTCACTAGACAGACCTTGAGTGTTTTTTTTTTTTTCATTCAGGGCCATTCACACACAACGCACCTTTGCGACTAAAACGCTGACAGTGGAAAACGAAAGATGTCGAGATGCGTTTTTTAAAAGTTCAACTTTTAGAATGTCGTTTCTTGCACAATATGTTAGAGCAACAGTCAAATACATGTTACTGAATAAGTGCATGAAGCAGAATCTCATGATAACTTCTTTTAATAAATTAGGACAATATACACAAGAGAATACTATAACTTTACCACACAAATTAAGATTTGAACCAACAAAGAATCATTTTCCAAGGCAGAGTAACTAGAAAGCAATTAAGGCTTAACTAAACTGAATCAAAAGAAACAACTTAAAGGGGGGGGGGTGAAACACTCAGTTTCAGTCAATCTCATGTCAATCTTGAGTACCTATAGAGTAGTATTGCATCCTTCATATCTCCGAAAAGTCTTTAGTTGTATTATATTTATAAAAGAAATATAGGCTGTACCGAGTCTTTCCGGAAAAAAATCGTGTGGGCGGAGCTAAAGAATGACGATCGCGAACAAAGCGGTGACGTCCTCAAGCATGGAGAAACCCATGGCTATCTCAGCTAATACAGATAATGATCCACAATCAAATCTGAGGCAGAAATAAATTGAACAGGAGAAACGGCAACATCAGGACGTCCGTCTCTGTGGTATGTACTGTATTTAGTGGCCTGTCAACATATCTGTGTCTTTACAAGCAGTTTATGAGGACATGATTCGGTTTATGGACTATTGTATGCAATAACGACTATTGCAAGCAAAACGGTTTTGCACGTCAGAGTCAGACTAGTGTAACGTTATACAGAACAACAATGGAGTAACCGTTAGCGCATTTGAATGACGAAGCACGCGATCGTGTCGTTTACTGATGTTTACTCACGCGACGAGCCAACAGCAGAGACATTTGAAGCAGATTTACTCACCGGCTGCTTCCAAAGCAGGACCGAACCTTTATCGCTGGTACCGCTCCGTCAAAAACACACTTCTTTGGTATGATTTGGTGAAGTCCTGTGACAGCAGTGACCGTGGAGATCCACTTTGAGACGCGACTGAAGCGATGCTTTTAAGCTTCCCGTCATTTCTGCGTTCAAATCGGTTTAAATGTAGCGCTGCCTTCCCGGAATGCTGTGCTGAAGCATTGAAGTAGCTCGACGTCCCCCATAGGAATAAAGTGGAGCGCGGCGCGCCACATAAGTCTTCACGGAGGACTGTTTACGGCGTGCATTTCCTTTCTCACTCTAGTCACGCGCGCGCGCACCCTACCAGGAGAAGAGCCCGTACGGCCCATACAAGGACCTTCTGCTCTATTAACGTCAAGTAGACCCATACTCGAAAAAATCTCTCTGAAACTTGTGAGAAACCGGAAGGAGTATTTTTAACACAGAAATACTCTATCAAACGTCCAAAATTAGTTTTTGAAACTTTGTCTATGTTTAGGATGGGAATCCAAGTATTTAACAGTGTAAAAAGCTCAGTATGCATGAAACAGCATTTCACCCCCCCCTTTAAAAAACCTTGGTTGCATCCGAAAACTGAAAAATGCTGCCTTCTGAGGTAGGAAGGCATCAAGGCACATCAGAATCCAAAATTAGCTTCACTTCGCTGTCTCCTGAGAGACCTTCAACAGATAGATTTTTGAAGGCAGCATAGATGTATTCTTCTCTGCCTTTGATTTCTCACAATCTTGAGCTTTCTATTCTGTGACAGTTGAGTTAAAACATGATGGCGAAAGTTGGCATCTGGAAGTTGCGGTTGGAGGCCAGTTTTTTTTTTTTTTTTACCAACGTTTTCCACTTTTTATGTCATGTCTATTGAGAAATTACTACTGTAATTAAAGTAATTAATCTTTAATAGTAATTAAATATTTGCTTAGTTTTCACCAAAGTTCTATCTATTCTCTATTTTGCTGTAGATTATTAAACGATTAAGCTGCTTTAGAAGTCTGTCTAAAATAAGTTTTGTGAGGTACCTTCATTTTGTCATGGGCCCTGTCCCAAATAGCACACTTCATGTGCACTTTCGACATTTGACCCACGAGACTGTAGGGTGTCCCATTCATCATTTAAATTCACACTTTCTCGACGTAATGCTGCTTTGACTGTCGGGTAGAAGTCCTCTGCGTAGCTTGCAAACTTCTGGGACCAGACACGCAGTGGCCATTGTGAGTCCACAAGACCGAAAGTGCACATAAAGTGTGCTATATGGGACAGGGTCACAGTCACCAGCTCACTCAGTCACCTGTCAGATCTACACTACACTTCCCAGCATCCTTCCTGCTCACCGCCTGTACTCCGTCAGCCATCATTGTCACCAGAGCTTTAATCACATGCAACTGCATAACACCTTCATCAAGAAACCCTTTATAAACCACCATTCCCGTCTCCTCCTTGTCTGGTCTCGTTGCTAATCCAAGCTACATATAATGACTGCTATACTCAGAACCTGCCTGTATGACTTACCTGAGTACCTACTAGAGATGCAAAGTCATTTCCACGAACCGATTCTTTTCGGACAGTTTGTTTATCCTTCACGTTGGATTCAACAGAAAATTGCACAACTACAGTACACATTACAGGCACTGATCAACAGACGCGATGTTCTTTATGTCTAAAGTAGCCTCTAGCTTATCATAAAATGAGTAAACCAACTCCTTGTTTATTGTCCTTATAAACTCCTTGATTTTAAAAATAATCTTCATGTGCAAAACCATAGTATTTTTTTTCATGTTTTAATAAAATGAAAAGGCAGGAACACAGAGTGACATATATGAGTGGTGGCAGGAGCACACAAGTGGACTATATTTTATGAAGATGCTGTAATCTGATGGAAATTAGCGATTGCAATGTAGTGGTAGGTGAGAGTGTAGCTAGACAGCATAGGATTGTGGTAAGATGACTCTGGTGGAGAGGAAGATGAAGAGAATAAAGGCTGAGCAGAAGACAAAGTGGTGGAAGTTGGAAAAGGAAGAGTGTTGTCTGGTTTTCAGGGAGGAGTTGAGACAATCTTTGGGTGGTCAAGAAGGGCTTCCAGATGACTAGACTACTACAGCCAAAGTGATCAGGGAGACAGGTAGAAAGGTGCTAGGTGCGTCATCTGGAAGTAGGAAAGAAGGCAAGTAGACTTGGTGGTGGAATGAGGAAGTCCAGGAGATTATCCAGAGGAAGAGGTTAGCTAGGAAGAAGTGGGACAGTGAGAGGACAGAGGAAAGTAGACAGAAATATAGGGTGATGCAGCGTGGGGTTAAGATAGAGGTGGCAAAGGCCAAACAGAAAGCGTATGAGGACATGTATGCAAGGCTAGATAGTAAGGAAGGTGAGAGGGAGGTGTATTGGTTGGCGAGGCTGATGGATAGAGATGGAATGGATGTGCAGCAGGTTAGAGGGATTAAAGATAGAAATGGAAATGTTTTTACAGGTGACAGGAGGGTGAGGTAAAGATGGAAGGAGTACTTTGAGGAACTGATAAAAAATAAAATGACAGGGAGAGAAGAGTTGTAGAGACACATATTGTTGACCAAGCAAGGGTGAAGTTAGGAGAGCTTTGAAGAGGATGAAGAGAGGAAAGGCAGTTGGTCCAGATGAAATACCAGTGGAGGTATGGAAGTGTCTAGGAGAAATGGCAGTATAGTTTTTAACTAGGTTGTTCAACAAGGTTTTAAAAAGTGAGAGGATGCCTGAGTAATGGAGGAGAAGTGTTTTGGTGCCGATTTTTAAGAACAAGGGAGATGTGCAGAGTTGTGGAAACTACAGAGGTATTAAGCTGATGAGCCATACAATGAAGTTGTGGGAAAGAGTATTGGAAGCAAGGCTAAGGGGAGAAGTGGACATTTGTGAGCAGCAGTATGGTTTCATGCCAAGAAAGAGCACTACAGATGCATTATTTGCTTTGAGAATGTTAATGGAGAAGTACAGAGAGGGTCAGAAAGAGAAAGCATATGACAGAGTGCCAAGAGAGGAGCTCTGGTATTGTATGAGGAGGTCTGGAGTGGCAGAAGAGTATTAGAGTGGTACATGATTTGTATGAGAGCAGCAGGACAGTGGAGAACTTCACAGTGAAGGTGGGACTGCATTAAGGATTGGCTCTGAGCCCTTTCTTGTTTGCGGTGGTGATGGACAGGCTGACAGATGAGGTCAGACAGGAATCTCCATGGACTATGATGTTTGCAGATGACATTGTGATCTGTAGTGAGTCTAGACAGGTGAAGGTTTGCTCTGGAGAGAAGAGGAATAAAGGTTAGTCACAGCAAGACAAAATACATGTGTGTGAATGAGAGAGAACCAAGTGGAACAGTGAGGTTACATGGAAGAAGAGGTAAAGAAGGTGCAGGATTTTAAGTACTTAGGGTCAACAGTCCAGAGCAATGGGGAGTGTGGAAAAGAGGTGAAGAAGCGTGTGCAGGCAGGTTGGAATGGGTGAAGAAAAGTGTCAGGTCTGTTGTGTGATAAAAGTGTACCAGCAAGAATGAAAGGAAAGGTGTACAGGACAGTAGTGAGACCAGCGATGTTGTATGGTTTGGAAACAGTTGAACTGAGGAAAAGACAGAAGGAAGAGCTAGAGGTAGCAGAGCTGAAGATGTTGAGGTTCTCTTTGGGAGTGACGAGGATGGATAGGATCAGGAATGAGTATATCAGAGGGACAACACATGTGAGATTGTTTGGAGACAAAGTTAGAGAGGCCAGCTTGAGATGGTTTGGACATGTTCAGAGGAGGGAGAGTGTATATATTGGTCAAAGGCGGCTGAGGTTAGAGCTGCCAGACAGGAGGTCAAGAGGAAGACCAAAGAGGAGGTTTATGGATGTAGTGAAGGAGGATATGAAGTTAGTCGGTCTGAGAGAAGAGGATACAGAGGATAGGAATAGATGGAGGCAGATGATTCTGGGTGCGACCCCTAAAGGGAACATCCAAACAAAAAAGAAGAATAAAATGAAGGCCTATTTAATAAAACCAGTTCACTTAAAGAACAACTCCAGTGAAAAATGAACCTAGAGGTAATTAACACATAGTTACCGAGTAGATTGTTTTCTGGGATGCGTTTTCATGAAATCGAATGTAAAGAGTTTTATCTCTAAAAACAGATTCGTTTATAGTGCTATGTGGGGCACAGAATAAGTAAAATTAAATAGCTAATTAATACCAATAACAAAGCTCAAAATAGCCTCACACTAACACGGTAGCATAATGAGGGTCTCTACATGCAAACCGAAGCATTGAGAACTTCGTAAGTGTACAAACGGTTTAATAAGAAGATACTTTATAAAGACAGTACATTACGCGTATACAGACAGGAGCCATCTTGGAAAAAAGTCTCAATGAGTCAAGCCACAAACAAATTATTTGCATTCTTAATTCTTTACATTAGATTTTCATGAAAACGCATCCCAGAGAACGATCTATCCGGTAACCATGTGTTAATTCATTTTTCACCGGAGTTGTCGTTTAAGTTAATGGCGTTTGTGGTCACAGTTTCATTCTCGGGTCCTTTAAGTCAGATACGACTGACCAATATTGAGTTGCCCATGCACATCTTGGATAAGATTCCTAAAAGTTTCGCACATGCAGCACACATTACAGACATGCTTAAATGTGGATATGTTACAAGTCTAAAGTAACAGAAAGTTCTTATAAACTTATACATTTTGCTTAACAACTTAAAATATAATTTGCATGCACAATAAACTATAGTAAAATCATGTTTAAATCTTTTTACAGAAAGGTTTTTACAGATTTTAATAAAATGTTATTTAATAACAGTAGTCATGTAGTCGTGTAAAGCCGTGTGCCTCAAAACTTGCGTCGCCAACTTAATCATCAGAATCCTTGGTAACCCCCGGTAAACGTCAACAGATGTTAGAACCTCTTTTTACAGTCTATGGTTAGAACTGGCTCGTCTGGGTCCTTATGAGTCCTCTGTAATTCTCAGCAAACTTTGACAGCTGGTGGAACCGGCTCTTTCGGCTCTTTTTTAGTCGGATGTGCTACTTCGGCTTTTGCGTTTTGCGTCATCAACCCGGAACTACAGTTCCATTCAGTTTAAGTAAAGAACCGGCTCAACTGGTTACTTGCTGAGAACCGGCTCAAAAAAAAACTATTTGTTCAAGAACTGAACATCCCTAGTACCTACATGTGTATCCAGGTCTGTCGGTCGGTTGGTCTTTCGGTTGGTCTGTTGTTCGCTCGTCTGATCCCCATCATCAATCTGGAATTCCTGTGTACCAGCCTGCTTCACAAGTCATCATCTGCAAGAGAAACCACGGGGTCACAACTAGATAAGCCTTCAGTGACATTTCCTCTGCATATATATCTTACCTGTTCAATCCCCGCTCCTTTCCTTTCCCTCTGCAATAAAGACTTATTATTTGTGATAACCTTGTCTGTCCTCTTCTGTGTATGTGACACATGCGTAAACTCTGCCTGCAAAGTCAATGCCTGATAGGACAGAGAGGCGAAAAGTCAGCTGCCTAAATTTTTGGACGCAGCCTTAATCCTGACAACCAACAACAGAAAACCTAGATGAACATACTTTGCAACCTTTAAAAAAGCATGTTTTATACAGTATGAATAGGGGTACATCCTTAAAAATAAAGGTTTCACAGTAATGCCATAGAAGAACCATTTTTAGTTCCCCAAAGAACCGTTTTGTGAAAGGTTATTTAAAGAACCATTTTTTTCTACCTATTTTGTAGTCTAAAGAACCCTTTTGCACTACAAAGAACCTTTCGTGCAATAGAAAGGTTCTTTGGATATTAAGGTTCTTCATGGAACCATACACCCTGCCACAGAGAAGTTATTTTAAGAGTGGTGTGTGATGTTTGATGTGGACTGTCCATAGACCATGATTCTTTTAGTGTACAAAATGTATATTTTATCCCCATACCATAATCCTAGAATTTTCATAATTTTTACGTTTTCAAAAAACATCACTTTAGAAGCTGTTTCCTCCTGGGGACTAAAACATCTCCAGATATTGCCATCTGTGTGTACGTTACACCATAATATATTATATAGTATACGGGTATACCTGAACCACATATGCGCAAACACACTCAGTAACAACCAACTGTTTAATACTGTTTATGACATGCTTGTTGATGTGCTTTTACGACATTTTCTTCTATGGCGTACGTTATTGTATGTACGCTGTTCTAATGTGAGCACACATGCACAGAATGAATGCTTGAGTGAAGCGAGAGATGGTCGGTCTAGCGCTGACTGCTGATATACTATAAATCTTCACTTTGCTTTGTGGCGTTGTCAGAGTGTTTACTTTTCCCTGTTGTGTTTTTACACATTCTTTTACTCTTTCTTTTACTAGTATGTGATGAGTGCGTGTGCAGACCATTTATACAGACTTGTGGGACTGTCAGTTCGTTTGCCTTGGGTTCCCTTTCAGTCGGTCATGTTCGACATACATCGGACATCACCGATATATTGGGACGTACGTCTCCGTTCCCTCCTTCAGGGAACGAGGGTTACCATGTGTAACCGAGACGTTTTCTTTCATGCTGTATTCATTTTCATCTGGGCAGAATTTAAACCCTCTGATAGACATTACAACACACGCACGCACGCACACACACACTAAGGCCATTTGAATTATGAGGACATTTAATATGTCCTCATAAACCACATTTATAGTGTAATACCAGTGTAATACCCATGTAGTTATACAAATTTGTGTCCTCATAAACCACATAAACAGACACACACACACACACACACACACACACACACACACACACACACACACACACACACACACACACACACACACACACACACACACACACACACACACACACACACACACACACACACACACACACACACACAGTCTGGTTCACTATCTTTGTGGGGACTCTCCATAGACGTAATGGTTTTTATAACGTACAAACCGTATTTTCTATCCCACTACACTGCCCCTGCCCTAAACCTACCCATCGCAGGAAACATTTTTTTTTTTTACTTTGCATTTTTACTTTGTCAAAAAAACTCATCCTGTATGATTTATACGCCTTTTGAAAAGTGGGGGCCGCTGTCTGGTTCCCACAATGTCGGTAATCTCAGGTTTTACTATCCTTATGGGGATTATGTAATATGAACAAGGGCACATACACACACACGCACGCACGCGCGCACGCACGCACACTCCACGCACGCACACACGCGCACACACACACGCACGCACGCACACACACACACACATTTTTATTTTTTGTGTGGGAACTCTCCATAGATGTAATGGTTTTTATACTGTTCAAACTGTATATCCTGTCCCCATACACTAACCCTACGCCTAAACCTACCAATCACAGACAATTTTCTGCATTTTTACATTTAAAAAAAAAAAAAACGAATAAAAAAAACTATATGATTTATACGCTTGTTTCCTCATGGGACCTCAATTTAGGTCCCCATGGTGACACAAGTACTCAGTGTGTATTCATCCCACTGGGATAGAAAAACATGAACATTCAACACACAACAACATCGCTATTTATGGGGAACAAAAACATTATGATTTTTTATACTGTACTAACTGTATTCTATCCCCTAACCAAAAACCTAAACCTTCCCCTAAACCTACTCATTACAGAACCCCCACCCCCCACCCCAAGAACATAATTTAGTATGTTTATTAATCCATTTGGCTGGTCCCCACAATGTAGGTCAACAGGTTTTACTATTCTTGTGGGGATATTTGTTCCTCACAATGTAAAATAAACCTGAAAACACACACACACATGCACGCAAGTGCACAAACTAAACAAAAGGGTGCATATGAATGTGTTTGTGTCAATGGCCCCTTCAAATGACAGCCCTTGAAAATAACACATTTTAAAAGCTATGTCCCATAATATAATAGTAAATGTATGACCTTCCAACATATACAAAGTCAAATGTGTATATCTATCATTTTAAAGGAGATAAGACCTTTAAAATGCAATGTTAACGTCATTTAAGGCAGCTGCAAGTTGTTAATATACTACAGTAAGAACAAGGTCACAAGAACAAAGGTTTAAATAGATTTTTTCAGTATAGCACAGGTCATGAATTTCTAACATCTGCTTATCGAACATGAAGAAGAATTCATTTTTATGTCAACCAGCTATAACTTTTATTATGCCTTTATGACATTTATAATGTTGGCGTTGTAAAATTGCTGTCTTGGCAATAACTAAAGGCAGTATTTTCTCTCATTTGTGAGGGATTGTTAATTTTAAAATATTCACACAAAAAGTAAAAGTAGCAGAGAGAATGATTCCAGTTATTTGCTCTGTGTTTATCAGCTGTGATTGATGTTGTTCATTGAAGAAAGCTAAGGAGAAGAACTCACTGTGGTTATGAGGGGGATTAAGTATTGACGACTCTATTGTGTTAATCCATGAACTCATGCTGTGTCTTTGAAGCAGAGTGTGTCATGCTGGTTAGAAAAACAACATGCATAATGAATATATGTATATATCCCTTGATTTAAGAAAGAATCATTACCATTACCTATCTGAGAAGACTCTGACATTACATGACAAAATGATAATGAAGGTTTTAGAAATCAGATAATACGATGCCAGGTTCTTTGTTTTTACATTTAAAGATTGCTCGAAAAAAGTAATGCTTCAAAATGTTGTTGCTTTAAATAGAAAATACTTAACAAGGTGACATTTGAAAGAAATAAAGAACCAGTGTTGGACAGTAGTGACACTACTAGCAAAACAAAATGTTTTAGTAGCTCAGTTACTTTTAAAACATGCAACTTTTCCAAAAGCAAATTTGACTGGGTAAACCCAGCACAATCTGCCGGCGATTTGATTTCACCTTGCATCTCAGGCTGGAAACCTGTACATATTTCTATCCTGCTTCTGTTACAAATTTGCGGCGTCCAATCACAAACCGGCTTATCCACCTGGAGCACCATTGGTGGGTTTAACACAATGATGAATAGAAACGCGATGGATCGTTGGTCTGATTGGTTGAAGAATTGCGTACAGAGTCATTTGAACTATGCCCATTGATCACGTCTCTTGTGCAGTAAAAATACATGTCCAGTCTTAAATGATTGAGCTTGCTCTGGTGATAGCCAGACAAGTAGCTAACTACTTTATCCAGCAAGTAGCAGTGTAGTCCGACCAAAGCTACATTCCGTTTTGGGTTCTTACGAGTCTGTAATGCAGTGAAGTAGCGCAGCGTTTTCTTCTTACTAAATGTGTTCATTACCGCCATCTGTTGTTACATTACACATCTTATGGCTGTATAGCCTGTCCCCTGACAATAGATCATCTAATGATTATGTAAAGGACATACAGTAGTGGATAGTTTATTAGTCGACTCTAAATTATGCAATTTTTTGACTCTTTAGTGCCTTTTATGGGTCTTGAGAGAGGAAATTGGTGTCAATGAAGGCCTTTCTGAGCCATCAGATTTCAACAAAAATATTTTCAACAAAAACATTCAATTGTGTTCCGAAGATGAATGGAGGTCTTGTGTGTGTCGAACGACATGAGGGAAAGTAATTAATGAGAGAATTTTCATTTTTCGGTGAACTAACCCTTTAATTACAAAGATTACCTGCCATGGTCCCACCACAGTTTTGTAATAAACCACAAAGACCACAAATCAAACAAAATAATATTGCGATATATATAGTAGTGCACTTATCATATATGGCAAAGGCATTGTGTTCGCGTCAGCAGCTCATGATTGGTCTCAGAGCAGTTTTGTGAGCAGTTTGAAGCACTGCAAGTTTTGTGAGTTTAAACTGCATTTTTTTTACTAATCCTTATTATTTAATTTAAGTTGCAAACATTGTGTTCTTGCACTGATGTTACATTTTTAGCAAATGTGTACTTTGACAGCCAGTTTGAGATATAGGTTATGATTGAGTGTTTTGTGTTTCATATAGTTTACAAAATCAGCAATTTTTTGCCATTGAAATGACCCAATCAACCTGAATTCACCCTGTAGGCTACTCTTTGAAATTTGAATTGCATTGCTTTATGTTGTTTTAAACCCCACATTCCACATTCTTAATTCTTAACAATCAAGGGCTTGCCAAGCAGCACTTTACTGGCCTATGTTTTGTTGGTGGGAAACTTGTTGTTGCTATATGTGAATGACCACTGTACCCAAATCAAGTCTACATGAAATGTATATCATGGCAGGTCAAATAGGCCTATTTAGCTCAGATAAGGTTGTGTAAAGCTCCTCAAACTAGGGCAAGAAAAACTAACAGTAGCTAACAGTAGTATATATATATATATATATATATATATATATATATATATATATATATATATATATATATATATATATATATATATATATATATATATATATATATATATATATATATATATATATATATATATATATATATATATATATATATATATATATATGGCAATATTCTCATCAGTGTTCTTTCAGTTATGAATTTTAAATGTATATCATGGCAGGTCAAATAGGCCTATTTAGCTCAGATAAGGTTGTGTAAAGCTCCTCAAACTAGGGCAAGAAAAACTAACAGTAGCTAACAGTAGTATATATATATATATATATATATATATATATATATATATATATATATATATATATATATATATATATATATATATATATATATATATATATATATATATATATATATGGCAATATTCTCATCAGTGTTCTTTCAGTTATGAATTTTAAATGTATATCATGGCAGGTCAAATAGGCCTATTTAGCTCAGATAAGGTTGTGTAAAGCTCCTCAAACTAGGGCAAGAAAAACTAACAGTAGCTAACAGTAGTATATATATATATATATATATATATATATATATATATATATATATATATATAGATAGATATATATATATATATATATATATATATATATATGGCAATTTTCTCATCAGTGTTCTTTCAGTTATGAATTTTAATTCCAGCATATTTTGTGTATGACACACGTGAATGCATATCCATATTTTACGTGATTTGACAAAAAGTGTGCATCATACCTGACATTTAACACTTAATAGTCAGTTTTATAACTCTGTCATTCTCTTCAAATGCTATTGACGTTAGAGCTGCTCTCTAAATTTGTGAATATCAAATATAATTTTTACCTTTACAACCTTTAAAAAGTATAGTGCATTTGAGAAAAGCTTTTACATAATTTATTTGCAGATACCACTTGCTTTGGTGTTTTTGTTATCTAATGCAAATACATTCATTCCCTTTTAAGTGTTGTTTATATTTGTGGAGCCACTGCAAGTTCCAGCTACTTATTGCACTTTTTTTTATGTGAAATGTGTGTGTTTTTGTTTTAAATATTATTGTTATTATTATTATTATTTAAGAAAATCCTTCACAAATAAGTCTGCATCTGTTTTAAAGCACCTGAAGTTTAATCCCCCCTTTATGACAAAAACTAAAGTGCCACAGAGTGTTTGAGTGTTTGTCTAATTTGTAGTGCATAGACCTTGAAATGACTTAGTATTTGTTAATTTCTTTTTCCAGAAAGTGAGACACAGTTGTCTAGGGTTTTGGACTTGGCTTCCCTCCAGCTGTGTGTCCTTCCCCTGCCATCCTTACTGGAGCTCAGGCTGCACTGGCAGGCTGGGGAATGCTTTGAATGTTAATGAAATATGTCATCGTGAGTTGTCTCAGTAATTAATTGTTCACATCACATATTTGAAAGGCCACCAGGAAGCAGTCCCAGTAGCACTGCGGCGTGTTGCTTGTCTCAGAATAGAGCTCCACTTTGAGGCTGGAATCAGAGTGCAACTACTGAAGACTAAATGTCAGCAGCAGCCATTGCTTTGTTAATACCATAAAATACAGGTGGTATTTGAATAAACTTAGTAAATATTAGAACAATTTTTTTTTTTTACCACACTATGAGCACCACCAAACTTGCGCCTGCATTTAATGTAATATAACCATCACATTCAGTACTTATGTTTTATATAAATATCACATATGCCAGCCATACAATTGGGCATAATTAAGCAATTTCACATGCTGTTTCACATTCAAAACTTAAAATATTTCTCATGTTTTTTACTCGGACAATGCAAATAGTTCCAAAGGAAGCCTTGTAGTTGTGGTGTGTTCAGTTCCTGAATGATTTTTTTTTCAGAGTAAGTATAGAGACTGCTGCCCATATAAAATACATGAAAATTCTTGTAGCAGATCTATGTGGGTGGAGCTTGGGGAGGCGGAGGATTTCTGATAGGATCATTAACTGAAAAAGAATTTCATTTATTTATTTAGTCAAACATAATGAAATCAATCACAGTAAAAACAGATCCAATTCACCAGGATGGAAGTTTTCTAGTTATCCTGAAGAGCTTGACAGCTTTTACAGGACAGGTTTTGTAGGTTTATCATAGAAAATGTCTTGGTTACATATGTAACCCTCATTCCCTGGAAGGGAACAGAGATGTTACATTAGTACTGACGAAATGGAGGTTTCACCTAGAAGCCTTCAATCTCTAACAAAATGAGCTGATGGCATGAATATGCCACGGGTCTGCAGAATTTGCATAATGCAACTCCACCCCACCGTGTGGGCCATAGCATGCAATGTGGACATGGCCTGGCCCTCCGCTCTACAGGTCTTTACCACCAAGGTAGACAAAAACCTACAGGCTTTGGATGGATGCTTTGGGTCACCACGCTATGTTGAAGCGCTCTGAGGACACAGTTGCATCACAACAGAATGTTCAACAGGGTGGAGCTTACGCTTTCACCGCACCACTATTGAGAGCAGTGAAGGTGGAAGCGGCTGCCGAGCTGTTGCAAAAGGTCAGCCTCTTCATGCACTTCCGGGAAGAAAGGTACTGGAGGTGGACAGGCGCATTCAGCACGGGCTGCCCCCAGATACCAATCGTCCAGCCTCTGGTGCTCGGGACATTGCAGAGGGTTCCACTCAAGCCAGATGCTCTCAGCTGCCCAGGCAAGCATGACTGTGAGCTCTGGATCAGACTCGGGCAATGCTGGCACTCCCGAAGGAGGCAGCACAGCTGAATCCTCATCTCCAGAGGAATCCAGCCCACCTTGTGATGCAGCAATCGACATGGCATCTTCCGCCAGTGCACCAAATGAAATATTGGATTGCAACATCGTGATGGTCATGTTCCCGCGGTGCTCAGGAAGGCAAGAAGAACTCAGCTCCAAAGCAGAAACATAAATGCGAGACTGCAATGCTGTTTATACCCACACGGTGGGTGGAGTTGCATTATGCAAATTCCGCAGACCCATGGCATTTTCATGCCATTGGCTGGTTTTATTAAGGATTGAAGGGCTTCTAGGCGAACCCCCGATTTTGTCAGTATTGACGTAACTCAGAGTGTACGGGCTGAAAGGGAACTAAAATCTTTTTAAGTATGATTGGGGATCTTTGCCATTTCATCACCATTGTACATCTCCAAAATAACAAAAGGTTAGGCCATGATACCTTTTCTTTATGGAAACAGACAAAACAACAATAGAAGCAGCCTATTCTTTTCTGAAATCTAATTTTAAAGTTAAGGAACATCTTAAAACTTACAATCAAATAAAGAGCTTGCTCTTATCAAGTTATTGGCCTCTGGAAAGACAGTATCCTATGAACTTGGACCAGAATGACTTGAGTTCATAATGTGGAGGAGACAGCAGTTAAGTAGTAGAGCTCCTAAGTATGATGGAAACATTATTTAAGAGCGGTAACTACCTCTATCATTACTGGTCCAAGCAGAACCATTCAGTCTTTGAATAGTCCTAATGCAAGGGCAGCAATATCAATTTGTGACTGTACATGCACTTTAGGTTTAAAGACAATCAATAGCACTCCATGATAACGCAATTACAAGACTGTGGCCAAAATGAAGGAGCCAACCAGTTTAGAACCCTATGCGAGGTAATACTGGATCAATACATATTCATTCTCAAATGAAACTCTTAGTTTTTTAAAGTCTGCTTTTGCATTTGGTAGATAGTGAAATAGAATGCAAAGTTGTGCGGATGTGCCCACTATTGGAACTTATATACAGAACTTATAAAAGATTATATGTATATAAAATATGCACACCATATTTATTAAGTATGTGTATAGAGTATTTAAAATATTTAAATGAATGTGGCACATATATCTAGACCTTGTGCATATATATATATTGAAAAAAATGGATGCAGTGTCCTTGACGTCACCCATAGGATTCTGATAAGCCGTTGTGAAGCATAAAGTAGAGACAAGCTGGCCTTTGCAAAACCACAATTTGTACCAGGTTAAACCTGTTTTTTTTTCTGCTGTAAAGTTGGGAATTTTAACAAGGGGGTCAATGAGAATCTGCTCCCTTCTGGAGCCTGTCCCTAGTGGCTAGTGGATGAATTGCAGTTTAAATTACTTCTGCATTGGCTTCAACAGAAACTGGGGGAGGTTGCCGCCTAATATACACACACACACACACACTCACCGCGGCCACTTTATTAGGTACAGGGGAGAGCGGGGCACAACCTAATGCTTTTTTTTACTGTCTCAGTTTGTGTAAATCCACTTGGGGTTCAGAGTATTTATTTTTTCCCACATTAATTCCACACGTCTTGTACAATGATGTGGTTTTGTTTTATTATTACAGTGCATAGAATGGAAGTGAAATGTGACAACATGCCTCATAGGTGGGGTACATTGTAACATGACCAAATGGCAGCTTAATTTCCAAGACAAACTATTTAGTCAATAAAATATATTTAACTTTAAAAAAAAAATACATTTTTTTAATAATTAAAGGTGCACTATGTAGTTTTTTTGCAGTAAAATATCCAAAATCCACTAGACCAGTGTTAAATATTTTGTTCGGTTGAGATATATGGCAACTAATAAATACACACTGTTTCGTCATCCTGGCATGTGTGGAGTGTTTTAAACCATGCGTGTTACAACTAACCCCATGTTAGGTTATGCCCCGCACACCCCTACCTATTTAACTGCTTTATATAAAATATCTAATCAGCCAATTATGGCAGCAACTATTTATTGCTCAATGCATTTAGGCATTTAGGGTATGTTTACCTGACAACAATATGATTAAAACAGAGAACTTTTTTCACCAATGGATTGGTGAAAGGGGTTTTTATATTTGCATTGCGAATAGGATTGTGTGTTCTGCAAAGAGAGTTGGAGGTAAATAAATAATTTTGCAATGTACAGCTTTTACGGCTGGTCAAGCAAATGTCTGTGCTTTGTTTCTGTCGCTGATGCAATTTTCAGCCAGAACATTTCACACTGCAATATTTTCAGTCTCAGAAAGGTATAAATATTTAGCATGGCAAATATCTCACGTGTGCCTGCAACGCATCTGTGATTCTCTCAGATCACATATTTGATAATTCATAGGGCTACTGTGTGATTGTCACTCGCATGAACGAGAACCGATTTGCCTCAGATTTTGGGCTTGGTCTGTGATTTCGCAAAATCTGACGGCGAGTGAAAATCGGGGCTAAAATCATAATATGTGAACTTGGCATAATACGAATGTGCATGGCGTCATCGTTTTCACAGATTTGCGTTTTTGTTGTTTACACAGAGACCGTTTTCAAAAGCTTGCACTTTGAAACCTGCTTGAACATCCAAAATGAATACAATTTTTAAGTTTTTAGTTGAAACCGGTGTTGCGTAAACAGCCCCTTTATAAAAAAAATAAATCAAAAATCAAACACAATTATTTGTTAGTCTATATTTAACAAATGATATTTAAAACTCACTCTGGGGTCTTTAGAACCATCCTCAACATAACACCTAGAAGTTAGTTTCTTAAGAACTAAGTTTCATGTTGGGAGTGTGGTGTATGGATCCCGGCACTCAGTTCAGTTCAGTAGTTCAGTTTTGTTTTTGTGTTGAGGTTCGGACATTTGCCTGTTCTGTCTTTATTATGTGTGCTCTTATATTGGTTGTGTCCCCTCACAAGCTGTGTGCTCTTTGTCTCGTCTGTTTTGGAGTGCTTGGTTTATGTTTTCTTTGACCAGGCACACTTGTGTTGTCATGTTATGTTTGAACACACAGCTTGTGAGCTTTTCAAGCCTCGTTTGGTGTGAGCACATGGCTTGGCATGTATGTTTCTTTGTGCCATGTGCTCTCTTGTCTATTGTCTAGCCCCATTCATTGTGTTATCTGATTATTAATTTATTTTCCCCACCTGTGCTTTCATTACCTGCCTGCTCCCCTATTTTTCCTTTGCTCAAGTTTCCTTGCTCAAGTTAGAATTGCTAGGCAGGAATCAACCTTGTTTCTTTTTTTTTTTTTAAGAAAAATAAATTTCTTAAGGAATAAGCCCCGTCTTGTCCACGGTCCATCATTGAGGATGACCCACATGAATTCAGTTTGGAGTGTCTAGGGTAAGAACACACTGTTCTTTCCCTTAAGAACGCTGAATATTAGCACTGCAAGCTGTTCCCCAACAGAGTGCTCCACTGTAGGCTTGTTTTCTTTCAGGAGGGGCCAGCATGCGCGCCTTTGTTAAGATCACAGGGCCACGTGTTATTCTGGCTGAGAGATGGATCATGATGTTCTCGTGTCCACTACTGAAGTGTGCTCTGGTGTTTCTTCAGACTAGGCTGAGGACACTGCTTCTCATCTCCGCTGAGATGGAGTTTTAGAGTGTCGCCTCTGAGTGCTCCTTGCGTGATAATAGAGCATATGAGGAGTTACTTAAGTGTTTAATAAGTAAACACTCGAATCCGGCTCCTCTAAGATGAGAAGACCTAAAAAAGAGTGTGGTGACCCAAGGTATGCATCCTCTCGTAAGGACTTTGGAGCGGCTCACCACATTCTGTGCAAACTGCACCGAAAAAAGGGGCCCTATAACATGTCCCCCTCCCAGAGTTGAGCTATTACCACGATAATACTAGTACGTATATATTTTTACATGATTAAAAAAATGTCATATCACGATATCTATGATATAGTGACACAATGACGCATGGGCATTTACTATCCCTAGTGCACACAACAACACTGTCTGAGAGTATACACGAAGAGCAGCATCAGCCTCGGATGAAGATTTAGTATTTTAAAGGGAGCTACTTGGTTACAAGTGGTTAGCCCTCTTGACAACTGACATAACATTGTCAACTTAAAGCTATTATTTGACCGGAAGGGGGTAACATTGACGGTTATTTTATATCTAGCATTCTGCCTCCTTTAAATCAGACACAGAGATAAAGTAGTGTGTAAGATTATGTTTATTTGAATGAACAGATTATAGGATTTATTTGAATTGATTATCGATCGAGAGAGAGAGATAATCGTGCCTGTGTGACTGTGTCTATTCAGCGTCTCTCTTAACAATGAATATGTGTGTTTACTACTTAAAATAGTGATGTAACCGCATCATTGCTGAGAAATAATGTAGTGATCCAGTTGCTTAGCTATTTTATTGCTAAAAGTCATGGGCTGGTGTTGATAACAAGTTTCAGTGCTCCTAGATCTACAGCGCTATCTCCGCTCTCTGTATGCGGGTGACGTGTGTTTGTGCGCTTCATAATGAAAACAGCGCATTAATATAGAATTGTGATTCATCTGCCTCGGAACTACCTGTGCATTTAACAATTGAATCAGAATTGAATAATCAGACAGACCATGGCATAAATTACTTTAGTAATTGTTAAACTAAAATTTTATGTTATGATATGTTATAGTTTTACTTAAGATTTCCAGTGAAAACACTAATAACTTGTACCATGGCTACTTTGCTTTAATTTGACTTGTGCAGTATGTTGCTGCTGCCACCTTATGACAATAGATTTACACTTTGAATTAAACATGATCTCATCAATGACAGTAGCTCATTGGAAAAGGATGGACAATGCCCTTCATTTTGTTCACCCTAATACACACTGCTGCCTTCCAGCTGCAATAACCAATAAAACTTTGTTCCGTATATGTTTTTTTATATCGTCATAAATATCATTATCACAAATATTTTTGAAATATCATGATATAAATTTGAGGCTATACTGCCCAACCTGATTGTGTCTCAGATCCAATACAAAGACTGGTTTGTCACAATCGATCTCTAGAATGCATACTTGCATATAGAAATTCTGCAACAACACGGGAAGTTCCTGAGGTTCGCCTTTGTTGGTGAAACGTACTAATATCGGGTCCTTCTATTCTATACTATGCAGGTGCAGCTGTCTCCTGCTCGTGTTGAGTCCATCTTAAACACCCAGAGCAATATCGGGCTAAGTCAGAAAAATTCCCTTCCATTACTTTTAGACAGTTCTAGGTGTACCTGTGGGCCTCCTGCACATAAGAACATTTCAGTTGTGGCTAAGAGCTAGGATTTCATCCAAGGGCCAATCCTCAGTGGCAAATAAGGGTTACATGCCCAGGCTTCATACCCTTTGTGGTTCACACCCTAGTTTCTTACCTTCACTCTAAAAAAATTCTGGGTTAAAAACAACCTAAGTTGGGTTGAAAATGGACAAACCCAGAAATTGTGTTGTTTGAACCCAGTGAATTGACCCATTCAAACATCCCAATTTCTAGGTTTGTCAATTTTTTTAGAGTGTTGGGGCTCTCTGTAGGTGCATGTTGTAAGATACAAATGACAGATGCTTACTGCACGGGCTGCAGTCTTAGATGGCTGTCCAGCCCAAGGGATCTTGAGAGGTCAATTGATGGCTGTATTTTTGGCCCTGAAGTACTTCCTCCAGCAGTTAAGGGACTAGCATGTCCTAGTATGGATGGACAACACCACAGTAGTTGCTTATATAAACCAAGGCTCGCCATGTTTGTGCTGCCTGAAGAGGCTAGTGAAGCAAGTTCTGCTTTGCGCTTAGGACAAGTTCCTGTCTCTGTGATTTATATTTCAGGAAATATGAATGTGGAAGCAGACTTACTTTCCATACAGGCTGTGACATACTACGAATGAAAACTCCACCCCAAAGTTTTGAGAACCATTTTATGAAGCAGAGGTGGACCTCTTCATTTCACAGGAAATGGTGCAATGTCCCCTCTACTTATATCTGATTCCTCTAGCTCCTCTGGATCTAAACCCCATGGCCCATATGTGGTCCAGACAGTTTTTATGCATTTACCCCGATCGCTCTGCTCCACGGACTTCTGGCTAAGGTCCATCAACAAGGGTTGTGCCGCTTGTTGATAGCGCCTTGTTGGCTGTCCAGAGCTTGGTTTTCAGATCTGATATCCCTCCTCGATGGCTCGCCAGGCGATTCCGATCAGGACTGTAATTCTGTTCCCCTAAAAAAGTGGAAGTGAGATCATTGCACCTCATTGCCACACTGTGGGCATGTCTAGACGTCTCTTCAGACAAAGTTATAACTTCAGGGCATGTCTGTTTCTATTTACACTGATCAAAAGCACCAATAGTGGGCACACGATCAGAACTGGACCAAGGAGCAATGGATTTATTTTAAGTTAAGAGCGAGCAGAGATCTCACACAATCGATGGACAATTAAATGATTTATGGTGCATGAAGTAATACAGCATATGTTCTGTACATGACATGTCACCATGACCAGAAAAAGAAAAAAAAATTGCAAAGGTGATTTGAATTTATACTCTTTAATACTATATACTTAATACTAATGTTCAACAATATTTTTTAATTTTTTGGCAGGTTTCAGCCCACTTTACTGAATTATTCTGACGTATATTAAATATCTAAGCTGAATGTATTTTTTGCTGAGAGTGAATGCGTGCAATATAAGAAGATACGCTTTCTCCATGTTATGGAAATCATGATTCGGATCACCAGTGTCACGTGTTTTCAGCAGTTTGGCGGTTTGACACGCGATCCGAATCATGAATCGATACGCTGATTCATAATTGTTCACAACTTTGTTTTGAATTCAGCCCATCCCCATATAAGTCATTATTTAGATTTTTTTTGCACACAAAAACTATTTCGGTCGCTTCATGAAATAATTGTAGAATCACTGTAGTGAGATGACAACGTCTTTAGTGCCTTTTAGGTCTTGAGAATGGAAATTACATTGGTGTCAATGAAGGCCTTTCTGAGCTATCGGATTTCAAATATCTTAATTTGTGTTCCGAAGATGAACGGAGGTCTTACAGGGGTTTCCAGCGACATTAGGGTAAGTAATTAATGAGAGAATTTACATTTTTGGGTGAACTAACCCTTTAAAGACATTTTTTGGCAGTTAATATTGAATATATGCAAAAAGTGGATTTAGAAGTAAATATATTGTCTTTCTGGATTCCATTTATGATGTCTGAATAATGGGAATCTACATTAGTCAAGTTAGGCTTTATGCTTGTCATCAAAATCATTCGCTCATGAAATGGATGTTAGGATGTGGGTTTTACAGTATTCTGTTGGCAAAATGATGTAATTAAAACATATACACACTCATTTTCAAGCTGTCAACAAACCTTATAGACACAGTTTCTAAAATGTCTTGTTTAGTTAATATTGTCCAGGGCTATTGTGTATAGCTGTGCAGTGTTGAGGCGTAGATTATATAGAATGCCATTTGAAGCTATTTGTTGATCATCTGGGAGCAATTGTTCTGTTCCTTTAAAATTAAACAGGCTTTGGTTTGGACTGGGGTTGTAATATTTGGATCATTGGGCAGAGGAAATTATATAGAAGACCAAGTGGTCCAGAGTGGCTATATAGACTACACTAGATTCCTCCAGATGAATACTTGCTGCTGAATGAATGGCAGTAATTACAGTTGACCTAAATTTTCCTATTTTAACAGTTTTGCTACATTACATTGAAAGTAATGGTGGATAAACAGCTCAAATTGACATTGTGCCCTGACATTTTGGATCCAATGACCTATATGACTGGACAATTTGCCTCTGTTTCAAAAATAAAAAAATAAAAAAATAATAAAAAATATTGTCCTGCTCCCTATGTGGACACATATTTTAAAAGGGATCATAGTGCATATCATAAGGAATCAAATTACCCATGATCTGAGATCTTGAGATAAAAGAGTGGTGTACTATGGAAACTTTTGTACTATGTAACTTTCAGAAGTCAAAAGTGCAGTCCAAAAATACATTTTAAAGAAACTAAACAGAAAAAAACTCTAAAGTCTAAACGTATGCAACATTATATAATGGCTAAAAGAATATTTTATTCCTACACAGAAGAACTAATGCTTTAAGAGTGAAACGTGCTGTTTTGGCCTGTGCAGTATCAGTATCTGCATATCTGTAACTGATGTCCACTGGAGGCGAATTGCAGAACATGAGGGCAGTCTTTATTAACTCCAACATGTGAACAGAAATCCCATAAAGATAGACTTGACTAATTAACAAAACTCTTAACCATGAACAAACTAAACAATGACTTTGGCTTGACTTACTCACCTAAACAGCGGTTTACCACATCAACACCAGACAAAGACACATGGCAAACACGAGATGTCAAAAGATGTCAAATAAATGATTTCTATTCATCAAAAAATCAATACTTATTTATTTTAAAATTCAACGGGGCATTTCCTGAAGGCGCATAAACAAATTTACAAATTGTTGTAAAAGTTCAGAGAAAGTGTGTGAAATGGGAATAAAAGATTAAATTCTGTATATTTTGGTGCAAAACTAGTTATTTACCTAGTGGAATTCAGGGAAAATGTGACAAAATTATCCACTGAATTAATTAGCTTCAAACACTAAAGTGTAAATTTAGAGTGTGAGTCAAGAGATAAAATAGCTCACTTGATTGCACATAAATTCCCATGGTTCTGCTGTAGAAACATCTACACATCAGCTTGGTCATCTCCTGACATACTGCAATTATGAATCCAGCATCTCTGGCTGTCATGGTGCATAACAGCTTGTGCATCCACAAGAACAAGACAACACCTGTTCAGGACCATTACGGATGTAGAAACAGTAGATTTTGCACGTTCCATAGCCATGAGTCTCAGATAATTTACAACACATTTCCTTTGCAACACCTTTGCAACATATTTCCTCAGCCCAGAGCGAGCAGCTCTATTACCTGACCTGAAGCTCTGCTGTCATTTACATGCATTCAATCCTCATCCCGATAGCACATTCATCTCTCTCAATGAGATAACCTTTTCTACTTTTCCAAGAAAGCCTACAGAGAAGTAGTGAGGGTGACATAACCTTCAAAACACAATCCTTGCCTGCAGGCTCCACCATGTCATGTTTCATTATTACCATTTCCCATCTCTACCCAGTGGCTTAGGGCTAATCTCTGCTATTCTAAATCAACTATTTTGAGAAACATATTTCGTTATTTTTGTCTCGTGTTGGGTTCGACACTGAATGTCAGGCATCTGGAGAAGAGTCAGCCTTGTGCGCTGATTGAATTCTCATATTTGATGGATATATGATTCTAAGCCTCTGAGGCCTTGTGTATTAGACAGGCATTCTGCAAATGCAGTAGTGTAACTGACAATTCAAAGCCACAGCCAATTTGCTATAGAAAAAGCAACCAAAAGATGCTGCCAGAATAACTTGAATTCCAGCTGAGAACTTCATAGTCTGTTTCTTTCACGGTTGGAAAGGAGCCATACACACTCTCACCTGGTGCTTCAGTTTATTGCTATCATGAAATACTTAGACGCAGACGTACATATTTGTTGGAACCAGCTAAAAAAAGATTACAAATAAAATGTTAAGCAACATACCATAATAATTAACATTTCTGTCATTATTGTCACGGTTCATAAATTCACTGTCTCATTCTGTCTGTGTTGTGTGGTGTTGTTGGAGGCGTGGTCACTGATTACTCATCACCGATCAATTTCATCTGCTGAACCTCATTACTGGGCCCATATATTCATGTGTCTTACTCAGTCTTGTGTCAGAACGTTGTAGTGTGTCCTGTGGGTTTCCTGTTCGTTTCTTGTTCATCATGGGATTAGTTTGCTCTGGTTCCCGTTCCAGCCGACCGTGTCTGCCCATGCCTCCCTGCTTCACAGAATCACCTCCAGTGCCCTGCCGTCTCTCCTTCACGGACTGAGCTGTCTTCTGCCTTGAGACCTTACTGTTCTGAGCAGTCGTTCTGCCTTGAGACTTTACTGTTCTGATTGACAGTGTGTATTGAGAGTAATAAACTATTATTCATTCGCAATTGTATCCTTCTGTTCTTTCTCACCAGCGCACACGACAGAACGATCTGACCAATCATGGATCCAGCAAAGATGGCTGAATTACAGGAGTATCTGACTGCCAACAGTCAACGTATGGAGCGGCAGGAGGAGCATGTCACCGCCAATGCCCGGGCCACGCAGACACTTGTGAAGCAGGTGTCCGAGCTCACGACTCAGATCAAACAGCTGACATCACCCACTGCGCCCAGCCCGCCATCCGTTCCCCCCAACCCAGTCGCCGGCGCTAACCATCCTGAACCACGCATTAATACACCTGAGAGAGATGCGGGTGAGCCGGAGTTATGCAGACCTTTCTTGACTCGTTGTTCTCTGTTCTTCTCACTACAGGCGCTTACATTCGCCACAGAGAGAGCCAAGGTTGTGCTGGTGATCAACTTGCTGTCTGGCCGTGCGGCGGTCTGGGGAACGGCCATGTGGGAGAAAGACCATCGATGCTGCTCTTCGTTCCGGGCACTCTCAGTGGAACTCAGACGGGTCATTGACCGTGCAGCAACGGGTCGCGAGGTGGCCCGTTAACTCTCATACTTACGCCAAGGCAGGCATTCGGTGTCGGAATACATGATTCAGTTCCGGACATTGGCCGCTGAGAGTAGATGGAACGAAAAGGGGCAGTGGGACAGGTTCCTGCATGGGCTGGCTGACCGTGTCCAATGGGAGATCTATGCCCTAGAACTTCCCCACAACCTTGATGATCTGATGGATTTAGCGCTACTGGTTGACTCCAGATTGGAGATGTGAGACCGGCGCACCCTTGTCAGAGAACCTCCTGAGCTCGTTAAGTTCCAGATGAGAGACGCGGTCAGCCCATCCAGCAACACCGAGCCCATGCAGGTGAGTCAAGCTCGGCTTTCCCGACAAGAGAGAGAGCGCCGAAGAGCTGAGGGACGATGTATGTACTGTGATGCAGCGGGGCATTTCCTCAATAGATGTCCATTAAAAGATCAAGCCCGGCAGTAAAGAGGAGGCTACTGTCGGGTGGAGCGTAATTGAGGAAATCTTCGTCCGCAACTCTCTTGCCGGGAAGAGTGCAATGGGCAGACCGGTCACACGGCTGCCAGGTTTTCATGGACTCCGGAGCGGAGGGTAATTTTATGGACCCTTCACTGACCACCCAGCTCCAGATTCCCATGCACCCCTCAGTTCGCCTCAAACTACCTCCAGCGTACGGGAGGATTCATCCCGCCTTTCATGTCATGCCAAATTATAACCTGTTTTTCAGTCCCGCATAAATCCGCCAATTCACCGTCTCATTCTGTCTGTGTTGTGTGGTGTTGTTGGAGGCATGGTAACTGATTACTCCTCACTGATCACTCTCACCTGCTGCTCCTCATTACCGGGTCCATATATTCTTGTATCTCACTCAGTCTTGTGTCAGATCGTTGCAGTGTGTCCTGTGGGTTTCCTGTTCGTTTCATGTTCATAATGGGATTGCTTCGCTCCGGTTCCAGCCGACCGTGTCTGCCCGTGCCTCCCTGCTTCACGGAATCACCTCCAGTGCCCTGTCGTATCTCCTTCATGGACTGAGCTGTCTTTTGCCTTGAGACCTTACTGTTCTGAGCAGTCGTTCTGCCTTGAGACTTAACTGTTCTGATGGGACAAATACAACACCAACCAACTGCCATATTCTGCTTGTACAACGTCAACAGATGAAAAAAAAAAAAAGCATAAAAACGGAGCAAAATCATTTAAAGGAATTGTATGTAAGATTGTGGCCAAAACTGGTCCTGCAATCACTTTGTCTGTAGAACATTGTATCCACTCTCCCCCTCCCCCCTGACTCGAGGTTGTCAGATAGGCTGCAGGATCCAGCAGGAATGTTTGTAGCTGCAGCTGTGGTAACTAGAGCGGAGCTGGCAACCCGGATGCCGAAACACTACTGACTGTTCTGTTGTGGCTTGTTTCCATTTTTTTGTGGTGTTTTTGTTGTGTTGTGGGTTGTTTCCGTTGTGTTGTGGCGATTTTGTTGTGTTGTGGCTTGTTTCTGTTGTGTTGTGGCGATTTTGTTGTGTTGTGGCTTGTTTCTGTTGTGTTGTGGCGATTTTGTTGTGTTGTGGCTTGTTTCCGTTTTTTTTTGTGGCGTTTTTGTTGTGTTGTGAGTTGTTTCCGTTGTGTTGTGGTGATTTCGTTGTGTTGTGGCTTGTTTCTGTTGTGTTGTGGTGATTTTGTTGTGTTGTGGGTTGTTTCTGTTGTGGCAATTTCACTGTGTTGTGGCTTGTTTCCATTGTGTTGTGGCGATATCGTTGTATTGTGGGTTGTTTCCATTGTGTTGTGGCTTGTTTCCGTTGTGTTGTGACGATTTTGTTGTGTAGTGGCTTGTTTCCCTTGTGTTGTGGGTTGTTTCTGTTGTGTTGTGACAATTTTGTTTTGTTGTGTGTTGTTTCCTTTGTGTTGTGGCGATTTCATTGTGTTGTGGCTTGTTTCCGGGGTGTTTTTTTAAAACATTTTTAATGGACCTAAGATAAAACTAACAATGATCAGTATTTCTTAACTAACATTACCAAAAACATTATACTTTCTGTACCAAATGTAGCTATTGCTCAATCTTAGTTAATGCATTAAATAATGTGACCTTATTGTAATTTGTTACCTGTTGTTCTTTATAGCCTAATTCTTTTGCACTTTAATCTGTTTGAAAATTGTACTTTTACAGCTCTGAAAAAAATCAAGAGACCACTTAACATTGATTTCTCTTAATCTTTTCCCCAGAGCTGTATATATTTTTGATGCATTATTGTATTTAAACATTCAGTTATACTAAAATAGTTCCTAAAGCTGTTATGCTATTATGCTATGCAACTTATTTCAATATCGTGATAAAACGTCAGCAATTAATCGCAACATGAAAAATTGATATCGGCACATGCCTAGTTGTGGCTTGTTTCCATTGTGTTGTGACGATTTTGTTGTGCTGTGGGTTGTTTCTGTTGTGTTGTGGCAATATCGTTGTGTTGTGGCTTGTTTCCATTGTGTTGTGACGATTTTGTTGTGCTGTGGGTTGTTTCTGTTGTGTTGTGGCAATACCGTTGCGTTGTGGCTTGTTTCAGTTATGGTGTGGCGATTTCATTGTGTAAGTTCTTTCTTACTGCGTAAAAACGAAAGGTGTAACGGTTCTCTGTAAAAAACTAAATAAAAAATAAAATAAAATAAATACTAACTGTAAAGTTCTCAACCCACAGTTCAGCACGCACTTGGTTGATCTCAAATCTGACAATGCATCACACATCTATAATATGGTTTGATGAAAATAGGTGAACCAGAAATAGGCTGACGATTCAGAAGATCAAAATACAAACTTAAACTTTAATAATGATGCTCAGGAAAAAAGAGAAAGGCAGGAAAACACACTCCACCATACAAAGACTGAACAAGAGGAACCTAAATAGCTGACAGAAACAAGATAATTAGTTAAGCACAGCTGAACAGAACTTAACAAACAAGGTAGGAAACAGACAAGTGGCGGGAAACTAAGACAAAAGAAAATGTGAAAGAATCAAAACACAACAGAAAGAATGAACACACACACAGACGTGACAATAACAGTGTGTAAAATGTACATTTTTTTTTAATGATTAGATAAAAAAAACACAGATTCCTATTTCAACCGCAGACTCCTATCAAAGCAGCTTCACAGTGTTAAACAGGGCAAT
This sequence comes from Pseudorasbora parva, assembly GCF_024679245.1. Classification (NCBI taxonomy): domain Eukaryota; kingdom Metazoa; phylum Chordata; class Actinopteri; order Cypriniformes; family Gobionidae; genus Pseudorasbora; species Pseudorasbora parva. The sequence continues at coordinate 10,755,880 of NC_090174.1, read as the reverse complement.
ATTTAAAAAAAGAAAAAATCTGGCTGTACGG